>NW_028277326.1:0-313209 GCF_059751315.1 Micrasema longulum
TGGGGGCGTGGGGGTGGGCGGCTACTTCCCCCTTGGGTTAATACCCCCGCCTGCATAATGTAAGAATTTTTCACATTCGGACATGCCAAAAACACTGCTGACGTATTGACTGTATTTAGATATTTATATTGTAGGGCCCATTTCAGACGACGCGACGGTGGAAATCTACACGGAACGATTAAATAACATAGAGTGAATCGAGTCTTTTTGTACTTTAATTTATTCATTAAAAATACATAATAATAATGTTTATAAAAAAAATTGCAAATTCTTTATCTACTACATACAACTTATGTAATAGATTTCCCTGGATTATGTCAAGTCTGCCTAACTAGGTACAACCTGTTTTAAGACAGACATTATGTGAAATAATTCAGTCAAATGAATCTCTCCACAACAATAAAGCTTTCAGCTTTTTAACTTCACTAAAATCAACAAATTGAAGATTGAAGAAATATGGATGTTCAAACATATTCAAAATGGTAAATGTTACACAGTGTGTAAGGTGGCCACTTAAACCAGCCATTGAAAGGTCATAAGCCCTGTAAATGCCTAGACTTCCATATTCCCTTCTTAAGGGTATTCTTTATCCCTGTTGTAATTGTTAATCTTAATGACTCCCGAGGGGGTGAAATCCAGTCTTTTGTCTACAAACGTTTGGACAAACTCAAATAACAAATATTGTAATTACAAAATAAAACCAACTGGTCAAGAAGCAGTTTAAAAAAATGGAAAATTGTTTTTCAGGCGTTGCCTAGTATGTGAAATAATTCAGTCAAATGAATCTCTTCACAACAATAAAGGTTTCTTCAGCTCTTTAACTTCACTCAAAACAACAATTTGAAAAATTGAAGAAATATGGATGTTCAAACGTAAAGTGGCCACTTAAACCAGCCATTGATAGGTCATAAGCCCTGTAAATAATTCAGTCAAATGAATCAGTAAAGGTTTCAGCTCTTTAACTTCACTAAAATCAAACAATTTGAAGAATTGAAAAAATAATGGATGTTCAAACATAGCAAAATAGTGAATGTTACACAGTGTGTAAAGTGGCCACTTAAACCAGCCATTGACAGGTCATAAGCCTTGTAAATGTCTAGACTTCCATATTCCCTTATTTAAAGGTATTCTCCATCCTGTTGTAATTTGTTAATCTTAACGACTCCCGAGGGGGTGAAATCCAGTCTTTTGTCTACAAACATTTGGACAAACTGAAATATTGTAATAAAACGAACTGGTCCAAGAAGTTTTAAAAATTGGAAAGTTGTTTTTCAGGCGTTGCCTAGTATGAAAAATAATTCAGTCAAATGAATCTCTTCACAACAATAAAGGTTTCAGCACTTTAACTTCACTAAAATCAACAATTTGAAGAATTTGAAAAATATGTTGAAAAATATGTAAATTCACATACAACACTTTTGTACGCAGTAACTTGGAGTTTGTTTGCATCATTGTGTCGAGCTCACAATAGTCGCAAAAAATGTAAATACAACTAATCTGGTTCCTTGGACTGCGTCATTTTGAAATAGATGAATTAATAATATGATTTGTTGCAGCAATTTCTATATGCAATGCAGTGGCGAGCCGTGGTTTATTTTATAGGTAATCTATTAAAAATGTTCAATAATTTGTACTACATATAAGTACCTACATAAAATGTAAGTAATGTAATTATAAATGACTATTTTTTGTGGATCTGTGAAAATCAACTCAAACAACAATTATTACTAACCACGCGATATACGTAGCTTTATTCTACACTATTTTAATTGAATACTAAACTTGTACAAAAGTTTATTAACAAATACCACAATGACATTCAGAGATATTTCCATTATGATTTGTCCAGGGTTGCCAGACTGGATCAAGCGAAAAGAGGTAGATTCTGAAAAATAAATCGGTAGATTTCGGTAGATTCAGGGGGTGAGGGGAGGAAGGGTGGTTCAAATAAAAAAGCCGTTCCGCCTAAGGCCGTTGCTATAAAAAGTAAAAACGCTTGATAATGAACAATTGAAAACTAAAAGGACTTCACTATGTAAATTACCAAAATATATCGACTCCGGATTTTCTTTTATTATTTTTTTTTATTTTTATTTCTTTTATTTAGGAAACATACTGTACAGTTACAAAGTTTAATATTTTAAACAATTAGACTTAATTCTAATGGACCAGTGAAGTTTCAATATTATAAAGCAATTATATGTAAGGTTAATTATGAGAGTATAAAAAGAGAAGAAAAAAGAAAAAACATAAATGAAAGTTGTTTAAAAATTAAAATTTAAGTGAAAAAAAGATATTTTAAAGTTTGTAGTTTGTAGTGAATATTTACAAATGGAAATAATATTAAAAATTAAGAAAATTTGTAAGAGTAATTAAAAATTGAAATAAAGAATGAAAACATGTTCAGATGTAAAAATAAAATAAAATAGTAAAAACATTTTTTTTTAAAAAAGAAAAAATAAATATACACATATTTATTTTAAGGGATAAGAATCTTTAAGTTAAATATAAGACAATAAATTTAAGTCAATTTAAAAAACATCTTCAAAATTAATGACACATTATAGTAAGAGCAGCAATATATTGATTTTATTTACATTTATAATATAAGTAATTAAAAGTAGTTTAAAAGTATAAAAAACATGCAATGCAGCAGAGAAAAAAAGAAAAAATAAAGAAGATATAACAAATACTTGTTATATTATTCTTGTTATATTGCTATACAGCAAGTAATCTTTTAAATTTGAACAAGCAATATGTAATAATTGAGGTTATGTTGATATTTCTATTTCAACAATACCGTATTTTGTGTAACCATTCAAACTTTTCAAGGGTTAAGGCATGCATATTAATGAAATCAAACTAAGTCACCTATGAATGCAATTTTTTATGCTCAAAGATACATCGGTTTAATGTTTTTCCATGAAATATACTCAATGATGTATGATAATACCCGTTCTGTGGAAATTCAAGTATTGTGTTTTGCAAGTCTGGTCGATATAAATAGTTTTTTTTGCAGGTAGAAGCGTCTTGTAGTATAGAGGCCCTGACATTGATGGGTATTCTCCATCTCTCAATGTCCTGGTCATTTTTACAATCATCAGTCAATCTCTGTCGTCAAACGAAATTGCCAAACAAAGAAATAATTAATATTTTAAAGTTCTTTAAATGTAAAAACTGTAAACTGCTGAAGTACTGAAAACATTGCTCAAAAGAATGATTCAACTAAATTTAAATAGATTATTAACTGAAGAAAAACCATTTCTATCATTTTTATATAAAACGTGATCCCCTTTCTTTTCTATTCATAAAATAAACAAAGATGAATTTTTCAATAATGCCATGAAATTCTATGGTCATGATTTATCATACCACAATATTATATATTTGAAAATAACCGGGAATCCCCATTCGCTAATAGTAATTAATTCATTGCGTTTGCGCATTGCGATTGCGAAAAAGTGGCTTAGTGGGATTTTAGTTTTAGTAAAAATATAACAAGTGATTTTTTTTTAAATTGTAAAAATGTATAATTATACTATTAAATAAATAAATAAAAAATAAATAAATAAAATATTTTAAAAATTCATCAATTTATAATTTGTTAAATCCTTATGTACAATAGATAAGGAGTTTTTTTAACAATCAACAGATGGCAACCTAAGTGAGCAAACAAAATATAATTTATCAAAACATGTTTTCGTTTTATTTGTATTGAAATTTTGTTCTATGAAAAATAAACGAGGAAATGTTTAGAAATCGGTAAAATTTCAATAGAATTCGGTAGATCGGTAGATTGCTCCTAAAATCAGTAGATCTACCGAAAAATCGGTAGTAATGGCAACGCTGGATCTGTCATTGACAGTACTGTCAAGACTTGAGCACTGGCTGATTTCTTTAAAAATGAATAATGCCTAAAGCGGCCACTGCGAACGCCACCTGTCCTATGTGATACATAATATGTCAACGGTATCCCATCAAAGAAAAATAGTCCTTCGGAAATAATGTTCGAAATACTAGTTTCCAAATAGAGAATCTTCTAAAAATATTTGTAATTTGCAAGTTTGTTTTAGTACTAAAAAAGCCGACTTGGGTTATAGACTAAAAATACAGTGTACTTTTTTGTATTGAAGAATAAGCTGAGGTAATCGGCTAGTTTCATCGTTCAGTGGGAATGGACTGGGCGCTGGCGCTGGGCGCACTTCATAGATATTTTTTTGTAGAAAGATATAAACGGTGATTTATAATAAATAACAGTGACTTTATTTATTTTCCCATAAACATGGTTACTATAAATTATTATTATTAAAAGTAAAATATAATGGTAAGCTGTGCATAATCACTTACTTTGACGATTCGCCCCTGATGCAATGGCACATTATGTTTAGTAGTCCTAACAGGTATTCGGAATTGAATCATAAATATGAGTCTCCTACTGGCTAAATAGCCAGTAGAAGAGTCCAACATGCCATTTATTATCTTAAAAAGAAACATTAAATCACTCAATTTTCGTATTCTGGATAAACTTTCCAAATCAAGTGCATTCATTAAAAAGTCATAGTTTTGAAATTCAACAGGAATAATGCTTGTAATTGATGAAGCGTAAAAATTTAATCTGCACTCTCTTAAGTTTTAACGAATGAACTCCGTAAAATGAGCTCCAGATACTCGAATTGTATTCAAGTATGCTCCTGACAAGTGATATATACCAAGCCTCAAGGAAGATAATACTGATATATTGAGTTTTTCTACTGACATTTCTTTTTTTTTTGGGAATTTTTGCTTTCAGAGAATCACTTAATTACCCCCGGGCCCGGAGGCATCGCTGTCGATGGAACTACCAACCATCGGTCCCTGTTATAGTTTTAATTAAATGTAAATACATGTAATTCAAATACATTTTTACTATAAAACTTCATAAAATTATAAATTTTACACAAGTTTTTATTTCTATACATTCAAACAAAACTTTTATTCTTATAATTGTTATTACTTTATACTTAAATGATTTTAATTTAAATTCTTTTATTTATATAAAATCATGATTAACTACCTCTGCTTGCACTTGTATATAACATAGAAATTTGTTTAGTATCCCACCAGTCTGACGATGTCGGTCACGACGAAACCCGGTCACTAGTAAAAAAAATATAAATAAAGGTGGAATAAAACTATAAAGTATTTTTATTATTATAATTAAGATAATACTGATTTAAAATCTGCCGTTTTAAAAAATTTAAATTTAAATTAAATTTAAAATGCGTCATTTATCCTAGCCCCTCGTTTTGGAAACTGAAAGTTATGTCTATGAAAGTTATGTCTATGTCTATATTATGACTTCAAAATTTACTTATTTCTCTCTCATATTTTTAATAGGCTTTTAAGAAAAAAAGTGCCAACCTCAAAACGACAAACACGATGAAAATTTTTAATAAATCATAACTAAAGGAGAACATTGCTCGGTGAAACAACATTTTGGACACTTTTAATGCGTCGATAAACGTATCGAGGGGTTCAAGACCCGTCGGAATAAACCCATGTACTTACATCAAAACTTGATGGTGGGTATCAGTAGTATATCTTTGTAGTCGGTCGGGGGACTTTTATCGTCAACTATGACGTCATACTGAAGCTATGTCATTTTAGAGCGTAGATATATGTACCGTGACGTACGCTTCCTCTTGTTTCATATTGATGTACCTATCCAAAACTTGAAGGTGGGGGGTCGGTATATATCTTTGTAATCGCTAGAGAGAATTTACCTTCAACTATACCTTCAAGGTGAAAGAATGACGTCATGATCTTCTCATCATAATCGAGGCCCAAGTGACTTATTTATGTCTATAGATTTTATTTTTTCTTCAACATCAGTGTTAGAAAATTCGCATGTATTAACACCGTATCCCGGAGCCGTGTAAACACGTGATTATATGACCACGCGTTGTGTCTCGGTCCCGTGTTTTCACGTGGTTTATCAGCTGTCTAAAAAAGTGCATTTCATTGTCATCTAGTGACTTTTATTAGTACTTTTTCGCTGCTGGTAAACCACGTGAAAACACGGGACCGGGACACAACGCGTGATTATTATAATCCCGTATTTACACGGCTTCGGGATACAAAGCACAAAAAAGGAGTCCCTGTGTATGTGCGAACATTGCAATGTGGCTCCCCATAAAGGCCAATGTTGGCAAAACTAAAATACAAAAATGTCGTATTAAATTGTTTCAAATAAATATTCTTCTTCTTATGGTTCCTCTCCCCGATGGAGGTTGGAAATCATCATTGCGATTCTTACTTTATTGGCAGCTGCTCTGAACAAGGACTGAGTGCTGCAATGGAACCAGTCGCGCAAGTTCTTAAGCCAAGAGATGCGCCTTCTACCTGCACTGCGTCTCCCTTCAATCTTTCCCTGTGGAATGACTTGTAAAATTTTATATTTTTCGCCTCTCATCACATGCCCAAAGTACTCAAGTTTTCTTTTCTTTATAGTCTTCAGTACCTCTTTATCTTTTTCCATCCGTCGGAGAACATCATCGTTTCGGACTCTATCCACCCAGGAGATTTTTAATATCCTCCGTAGCACCACCTTTCAAAAGCTTCGATCTTTTTTGTTAAGTGTTTTGGGTAAGTGTTAATTAAAAAAAAAAAAAACAAATAAATATGGAAAGTTTAAACTCATTAAACCTAGTATTTTCATAATAATTATGACACTTTAGAGAAACCCTTCACAAAGCATGAAATTTCACAAAAATGGGCCGGGCACAGGGTAAATTCTATGTGTATTCGGCCGGTACTCAAAGTGATAAAATTAACTATACTGTTGTGATTGTTAAAAGAAGGTATATAGTTGGAACTTAATTATTATCATAAACCTTAGCAGAGCTGCTAGCTTTTAAAGAAAAATAATGTTCTTTCGGGATTAGGAATCAGGACTATTTTCTGGTACAATGATAAAACAGTTTTAATTCTTTTCTGCATAAATTTATTTATTTATTTATCGAATACATTCCATTTTTATTAAATAATTCCTATACTACCTACTAATCGACATTGTGTTGGTAAAATGTATTGAAAACAAACACACAATTCGAAGCAACTGTTTACCTAATTTCTCATATTAAATAATGACAAATTTACATATCATATAAACTGTCAATTTTGATTTATACCACGTAAATAAAATACTGATGACAACAAATTAAAAAAAAACTACCTATTTCCTCATATTAAATAACGACAAATTTACATATCATATAAACTGACAATTTTGATTTTGACCACGTAAATAAAATACTGATACAGCAAATTCAAAGCAACTGTTTACGTAATTTTCATATTAAATAATGACGAGTTTACATATCATATAAACTGTCAATTTTGATTTATACCACGTAAATAAAATACTGACAACAAATTTCAAAACCCAATTATGTATCTTTTAATGGCGTTCAATCCATTTAATTATTTTATTATAAAAAACGGGTAGGTACATGAATAGAATTGACTGTCTCCAAAAAAGATAATTATTGTAAATATCAATATTAATACTAAGCAAGGTGACGTAATCTCTAAATGTTATACAAATTCGTATCAAAACTCATTTGTAAATAGACTGCAATATGTGTAATCATCAATTTAATCATATCGATACTAATAATATGTATTTAACTAAACTTAAAAGTGATATTTATAAAACAAATTAAAGTTATGATGTTGTGCTTTGGATCCGGAGCCTATATATACAATACAGAACAGCACATAATAAGAGTATACTGTACAGTCATCTATATTCGTAATATTTATTATTACTAGCGGACCCGACAGACGTTGTCCTGCCCGAACGTTGGCTTACCTGCTATTAGCTGGTTAAGAGTTAGCTTTTAATTTTATCTATTTATTTATATTTAAGAGTGCCATTAATCAAGGGCGAAAATATGTGAATGTGTGTTAATAAACAAAAGTCAGACCAGGTTTAACCTTGAGCCCTCTAAAATTATGGCACTCAACTCATGCCCAACGCGAATTTAATAATTATTTAACCGCCAGCCGGGTTTTGGGGCAATCTTGACATTTAATTCGAAACCAAAAAAAAAAAAGAAAAATGCCCGATTTTTTCGCGAAAGCGTGCAAAACTGTCCGTATAAAAGAAAAAAGACTTTTCGTTGATAAGTAGGTACCTAGCTACTTATTTGTTATTAATCGGGTTGTGGTCCTGTGGCTAGTGTCTCGGACTCACGGACCAAAGGTCCGTGGTTCGAATCCTACTCTATCCCAACTTGATTCCCATTTTCTAATAGTGAGTTATTTACAACTCGTTGAAAATGGCACTCAAAATTTAATAGTTGGGTAAATCATAAGAAAAAAAAAAAATCAAAACTAAAATCAATATTCAAATATTAAATTTAGGTAGGTACTTGTTTATGGTTGAATTACAAAACATACAATAAATATTTTTTCAAATATGGCATTCTTTTTGCAAACGTCAAACTCCGGTCTTCTCACCAACAAAGGGGTGTTCTTATGTAAGAACACGATTTTTAAAAATGTATTGAATTAAAAATTATTTTAGTATTACCCAAAATCCAGTAAAAATAAATAAATGAGTAGAAATTATAAGGAATTTAAGGAAAGAATCTGATTGAGATCTACAAAAAACAAATGCTTTTTGTAAACAATCAAAAACAAACTTTTTTTTATCAACCCAAAAAACAACATATTTCCATTTTTTGTAAAAGCATTCTCCTCGGATGCATCCCTGGTAGATCGATGAATAAAACATTTAAGCTCCTTACTTTTTTTTACAAATGAGATTAAAGATTTTAATATCTACGAACCCGTACAACGCAAAGATCTATATTTCTCTGAAAACCGCACGTAAATCGGTTGAGCCTTTTAGAAGCAGTTCAGTGACATCACAAGTACAGAGGAATTATATATTTAAAGATAATGTGCAAGGGTAGTAAATTTTTTTACACTACTTTTCTCATCTAATGAGAGAACTCATGAAAATTGGATCTCGGATTAAACAACTCTATCGTATTTTATGGTCTTTAAAACATAAAATATTATTTAACATGATATAAAAATATCAGTTTTATGTAAAATGAAATTTGATTTATATTTTAAGTTCAAAGTTCATTAATTCAATTACTCTTATTTAATGACCTTTTATTATCTACTCTGTTGTGTCAATTAATGTTTCCGCGTGCACAATAAAATTTTAGAGAAATTAACAGATTGCCTTTTTTAACCTTACATTTGTGTTATAATTATATTTTTCCCATCGTGCAACATTATGCGGCGGCATCACGAATGCGCGCGGCGAAAGTGAGGCATAGTGGGGGAATTATTAGACACGGTCCGATGTATTCAAATATGATTCGACGCTCCTTCTGGACTATTCTTAATTCTATGGTAGGTATGTTATAATTTTTTGAACATCTCTTGGCTCTCCAATAAAAAATAAATAAAACACATATGAATCGTGGGATACTTCGGTGAAGCAAGTGAATCGGGTTGTGGTCCGTGGCTAGTGATGCGAACTTACGAAACAGAGGTCCGAGGTTCGAACCCCACTTTACTCTTGTCACTTGTTTCGCATTTTCTAACGAGTTATTTACAACTCGTAGAAAATGGTCCCCAGAATTGAAATATTTTGCAAATTATATGAACACTAATATTTATTTTGCTTAGGTATTAGTATAAATAAAAAAAAACAATTATTTAGCTACTACAAATAGCAGATAAAATTCCAAAGGAAAATTGTTTTTGAAAAGTTTATTATTTGTAGCCTTTCTTCATTAAGGTGACAAATGTAAAAATCACTTTATTTTAAGGTAATTTACAAAACAATTTTCTTCAACTCATATAGTATTGATTGTTCCAATACATTTTACCAACATGTCTAAATTATAATATTGCGTAGAATGACAAGAGCAATTACTTTAATCTAGTAGTTTTCATAATAATTTTAATGATAAGCATATATAAATGTGTTTGTAAAATCACTCTACCATCTACGTTTTCTACGGTATAATTATGGATTTACTTCAATTACATTGCTAACTATTACTAAAATTATTTATTAGTGTACTTTGTACAATGGAAAATAAACTTATTCGCCTACATAGAATTAAGTTCTAATTCAAATGTATACATTTTAAAATTATAGATAATGAAATACGTCATTAATTTAACAATATTCTGTTTTAATTATTATGATATAATACAAATATTTGTCTACAACCGGCTACACATAACGACACAATCGTCGATAAAAATGTTAGAAATTATAGGTTTTTAATGATGTTTTATCGAATGCTTAATGTTCAATTTTAATTATGCTTTAAACCTGTAGTCTCATTAACAGATATTAAGTTAAATGAATTTGCTATTTTTAAACGCCGTTCTTTCAAAAACAAAGTAAATAAATATTAAATAAAAACAGTCATTTTTTAAAGTATTCGTGATAAAAAAAATAATTACATAACTTAAATATAATAGGAAAATATTACATATCTACTACGAATACCGATAAAAATTTATAAAATGTATTTAGAATAATTGTTTTTTTAAAAATCAATATGGATATTCTTGAGAAATGTTTTCATATACAGGATGTTCTTTAAACCCTGTCACATCCGAAACTTCGATGATCAGTGTGGGCAAGAAGACATATGAGCATGTTCAAAATAATATTTATTACCCAGAATTTTTTCAAAATAAAAGATTTTAAAAAACAAATGGTTGCTTACTTCTGCAGGGAGAAGTGAGGGGGCGTGGCCATGTGGCTGATGGTGTATCAGACTCCCCCTCCCTTCTCCTCGCTTCTCCATTGCAAAGCAAGCAACCATTTGTTCTTTTAAATATTTTATTTTTGTAACTTTTATTCGTTTTAAAAATGTATTTTAATGTACCGATATGTCTTCTTGGTCATACTGATCATCGTGGTTTCAGATGTGACAAGGTTTAAAGAACACCTTGTATAATTTTAAAGATTTTTTTTTAAAAAGATGTCAATAGAAAAACGCGACAATTTTGGCATTGATAGTTGTGACGTCAAGATTTGTGACGATGTTCCAAAAAAAAATTGAATGTTTAGAAACAAAATTGAAAGTCAACGTGAATCGTGACACATTAGGGGATGATCGTAATGACCGTTTTTGCGGGAATTCAAAATTAAAAAAAAATAATTTTTATGCTACTAATAAGTATCAAAAGATATTATTTTTTTGCTGGACAGTATTTTATTGACCTTTATTACTTTAATGATGTAAAAAAAAAGTTATGTTTCCTTATTACTTTTCGATTTGCAGATCACGCCTCTTAAAATTTAGGCTTAATTTGGTTACCTACTTACACAAAGTCAAAGTATTTCAAAATAAAATATAACCATCCGAATAAAGATAAAATCAAAATACTTTGTCATTATATGAGTACCAATGTACCTAAGTATATATCAATTTCAAAATGCATAATTAGCCTGTTGGTAATAAGGTATAAATTAGTAATATAAACCTTTAAATTATATTTTTGTATTTAAAATAACTTTTAAAATGTTTTTTTATTGACCGGGCGATTTTGAAAGAACGGCGTCTTAGAATGACACAATCGTATGATTTCCTTGCTTTTTATCAGACTGGCCTTGATGTAATATTTAATAAAATGTATTTTTTATTGTATTTTTTTGTTGTGCAAAACATATAAATAAAAATAACGTGTTACTGCAAAAATTTTGTATTAAGATATTTAATTTATAATGAAAAAATGTATGTTCTTGTGTTTTCCGTTTTCAATATTCACTTAGACACAAATATTTAGAAGAATTTTTGAATTTATTAACAAGAAAATTATAAGCATTTTGCTTCTGTTTATTTACAATACTTAAATTCTAAAACAGTAGTTCATTATAAATGTTTGGAGTAGCTATGCCCAAATATTTGAATAAAAGCACATAACAACAGATTATTTAAAGAAAACGAAATGTGTCATGTTGTGCACATTATTGTGACTTTTTACAATTCTTAAATTAACTTATGAATTAATGATTAATAATCTAAAATTACTTAATTACATTATTAAGTTAAGTAAACCTTTCTACAAATATACTCTTAACCTAGGTATTTTATATATGGTAGATCACAATAATTTTAATTTTTATACTTCTTGCTACAACTACAATAATTTTCTAAAATCAATGTTTAATGAACATTATCAGAAGATATTATTTTTTTTAGAAACACATTTTACCTTTTTGGAAAACTAATAAAATTGCTACCTTGAGTAATAAAAACGAAAGTCAATAGGTATTTCAATTCTCTACACCATTAAAACCAAATGTTTTGTCATTGGAAAGTAAATTTAGTCGGAATATCCATCCGGGTTAGCGTGGTCAGATCTCGGAGAGGGCGGGGAGGCTCTTGCTCTTCTGGCCATCATTTCGGGAGTCGGGGGAAGGAATCCCGCTAAGTATTCTGCAGGCGGTCTGATGACTGTCGGGAGGTACCCAGTCCCCGAGTAGGGAGGAGTCAGGAACCTTCTGGAAGGAGAGAATTTCATGTTCTGCCCACCCAGAGGGGAAAACGCAGATTTGGCCTGGTACCCAGACAGCGAATACGGCGGAGAGTCCTGCGTCATGCCGTAGGCAAGATGGGAATTCATAAAATTGGTGACAGCGTTACCACTGAGCATCGCTTCCATGGCTAAAACCACGTCGCCTTTACATTTCGTCAAGATATTCTCTATTTCTGATCGTCTTCTACCAGGGAACACTCTCATCAACACATCCACTGGCGATCTGTTTCCTGGACTCGTGCTGTATTGAGGCGATATCTTCCCGCTTTCGAATGAACTGTCCAGTTGAGATTCGTTTATGAGGTCGCTTCTGTTCGGAGAACTGTGGTCACTGTCAATTATCGTTGATTGTTGAGGAACTAATTCTGGAGTGTCACTGGAAGAACTAAGACCTCGCGCAAGTTTCCTATTATCCTGTTCATTCGTGAGGTTCTGTATCTGATGGGTGTACTTGTTTTGTGGACTTGCCGCTGAGATGTACCGAGTTTCGTCGATTTGCGACCATTTTTCGTTCTCGTGTTTGATGAGCGCGTCTCCGTAGTGTTGCGGTCTCGTCTCCTTGAGAGAGAGGTTCTCCGGGGCTCCGACTGAACTCTGGTTGGAGTTCTCGTCTTCTTCTTCCTCCACGTTGAGCTCCAGATCTGTGTTTGGTGAAGTGGGCCGCGGACTCGGCGGGGAGCATCCTGGAGAATTCGCACCTTCAGTACCGACAGGGCACATGGGGCCGGTGATTCGGGGGCGCTTTTGCACTGCAACAAAGGA
Organism: Micrasema longulum; assembly: GCF_059751315.1. NCBI lineage: Eukaryota > Metazoa > Arthropoda > Insecta > Trichoptera > Brachycentridae > Micrasema > Micrasema longulum. The sequence continues at coordinate 13,336 of NW_028277326.1, forward strand.
AAATTGAAATTTTAATACGTTTTTCTTTTATTGACATTTATGACTTATAAAAAGGAGCTATGTTCTTTCAAACATAATGTGGATACCTATTATTTCACGCTCTTAGTTTTTGCATTATCTGGGTCCGGGCGAATTAAAAATACAGTTCTGTGTGTAAAATAAAACCAGAACCCTGGACGAGTATTTTCAGAAAATTATTAACAGAAAAATCATTTCTACATAGCGGACCTAAACTACATAAACTGATTTCGTGTGTTTGGAAATCTGATAAACCAAAAGTATTGAAAAAAATAATTACGACTTGAATTTATTTAAAATAAAACACTTTGTAAATTTACCACACAAGAGTTTAATACATTAAAACACGACTAGTTTTGGGTAATCAGTATTACCCATCCTCAGGTGTAAATATAAACTAAACGATTATAAATCGATGAATACGTGGCACAATTAATTTATTTATAATTGTTTAGTTTATATTTACACCTGAGGATAGGTAATGCTGATTACCCGAAACTAGTCGTGTTTTAATGTATTAAACTCTTGTGTGGTAAATTTACAAAGAGTTTTATTTTAAATAAATTCAAAATGTTTTTCCACAAATGCTGAAACAATAAATAGTATAATAACAATTTGGTTGACAGATATTGGAAGTAAAGAATAAGAAATTTTACTAAGAATAGTACTCTAAATATTATGCAATTCCATTGAATCATTTATAAATCCTTTATATTTTTTAAAGTATAAAAGTAAAATGTGTTTTTTTTTTTCTCTTTTGGGCTATAATTGTTTTTCAATTTCTTCAATATTATTTTTATTTATGGGAAACATATTCGATAACCGTATTTGCCGCAACAAATCGGCTTTTTAGAACAGGCATTTGCCCACATAGGAACTGATTGCAACATTAGGTATACTAATATTTCTGGCTAGCCGACCCTTCACATACTGAGCCTACTCCTAGTAAGAACAAAATTTGTCTTGGTGTTTTTGTGCCATTTTGTAAAATATGGAATGTATGTATAAATAAATAAATAAAATAAAAAACTCTTTCGTGAAAAGGGAAATCTAGTGGGAATAAGTCACTCTCAAAGTGTAGAAGTTGAGGCTTTCGCCTATCATACCGATGCAAAGGATAAGGAAAACTGACGAAAAAAGACGTGGCATGACTAAAACCAACAAATACTTGAAGATGGACATGTAAAAAGTCGGAATAATTGGAGTGCGTGCATGATAAGCCAATGTACTGTATTTATTTATAAGGAAAACAAAAACCAACCGACACGAGTGTTGATTTAGAGATTACACACGCGTTAACTTATGACTGCGATAACTTAAGCATGTTCATTATTGTTTATTGTGATCGCTCCATTTGTTTTTTGTTTGCCTCGTAAATGAATACAGTTCACTGGCGAAAAATCGGCGTTTACTATAAAACAGAATACAATATATTGCATTTGCAAAACGGTAAGGAGTGTCTAATACAAAAAAGTGAAAATTAAATAACAATTACTATGGTGACAGTTTTTCTCGACATTTGGCTTGCCAACAGCCGTCTAAATGCAATTAATTGCATGATAAATAAAAAACAAATAATTGAAAATAGTCGTTTTGGAATTTTTTCCATAATTTTACCGGTGAAATTCAAATATGTGATTGCGCAGCAGGATTATACGTCGCGAAACGTAAATATTTTGACATTTAATATTAAGTGTTCACGGATGTTCCATTGTGATCGCGAATACGATAAACAACCGTGGCGAGAAATTGTTATCACGTCGCTTATTAGAACGTCGATAGTTTTTTTTAATTTTATTTATTTGTTTATTTTTCCATACACATATTATTTACATAGAAATATAATTACAAAAATACACTTTAGAAAAATACATCTTAAAATTAAGCTGGAACATGAATTTGAAAAAATGCCCACAAAGACTTCAGCGTCTGAGCGTGGGCCATTCCGTTTTTAATTATTTAAAAGTTTATAGCATATATTATTTATATATGTTATGATATGAACATGAAATGAAAAGAAATGAAAGATAGAAGAAAAACCAAATTAACAAATGCTGATATTACGAAAACATGATTTATTTGCAGTATGGATTTATTTTTAATTTTAATGTTTTTTTTTTTTAAGAATGTGTCTATCTGTTCCTTCCATGCTTATCCAAGACCAGTGATTTAATGTTTTGTAGTTCCTTGGTTAGAAAATTGCAGGTTCTTAGACCAACATGTAAGGAGTGCCTCTGAGCGAATTTAGTCCTGGAACTGACAGTACGCTTTCGGATCTATTACTAATACGATTTAAATTATTACTAAACAATTCCCTATTTAAGTAAACATATTTCAAACACTGAAATAAATATAATTTTTAAAACTAAGGAGTCCACTCTTTACATATAATTTATTACTATTGGAGAGTCCATGTTATTTTTTTATTTTTTTACATTCCATGTTTATGTTGCCCGGCTAACAAGGGTACATACCCCGTTCTAAGCTAGGCAATTACATTTTAAAATATTATAATAGTTAACAAAGTAATATAGAGCACAGACAAACAAAACATAAATTTAATCGTATACACATTTTGATACATATACATACAGACATACACATATATACACATGCACATACACACACACGTACATACACCCGTGCGCATACACATACATACATTCATAAAAACATAGACAATTTATTTATGCGAAACTTCATAGTTGTCATCTATAAATATATATTTTTTTAATTATTCCTTATTTTTTATATCTTATTTTCGACATCCAGTAAGAATCTCCAATCCGTGGCATGCATCAACTTTTCTGACTCCCTACGACCAATGTCATGAAAGAGCGAGGTCAACACCTTCCGCAACTTGACAACACTCCCGTCTTTCCACGATTCAGGCAAAAGGTTATGGACCTTTTTGCCTACGTAATAGTGTTGTCTTGACGCCAGAACAGTGTTAACCCCTTCAATTAGTATGAGATCCCTATTAGAGTATCTTGTATTATAGTTGTGGTTGACGCTCGGGTAAATGTCTCTATTTATGTGTGTAACCAATATTATTTGTGATTGAGCTACTGTATGCAAAGACGGTGTGATAAGGCGTTCTATCCCTCTGCTGACGCTTACGGGAAAACGGCGTGATGGTTCGTTTGTTTGTTTGTTTGTTTTTTTAACCGTTTAGTTTCTATTTCAACAAAAGAACCGCATATCAAACAAACATCAAAAGTAATATAATGCAGGCGAATAGGTACACAACCGTACGTATAGACATACAGATGTTTAACGAATATGTAAATATGTATATTATACTTTATGTGGAGTGAAAATGCAATTTTTTACTCATTCAAATGGCCCCATTCATACGGTTTGAATGTGCCAGGATGGCGTATAGTTCGCTTCATCAGCGCATAATGGCTGACTGGCCAGGTAGAAATAAAAAAAGCGTAATCAAAACTTAAAATACCTCTAACACAATGGGGTTCGTATTCACTTATAGCGGGGCGGACCAATGAAAGCGTTGCATTGTGTTAATTTATTATTCTGTTCACGGGAGGAAGATAGAATTAGGGCTGCGGAGGAGTGGGTAGAGGGGGGGGGGTCCCCCCACTCCTCTGCCCGAAAGTTTTACGAATGACAAACACAAATAAAATTAGACAACCGGTTGTGAAACGTAAGGCAGGGGCGGTGAATCGTTGGTTTCCACAAAGTCAAACATATTTTTCAATTATTATATTTATGTATATACATTTTTACTCGGCCTCGTGGTGTAATGGTCAGCGCGTTTGCCTACCACGCAAGAGGTCTCGGGTTCGATTCCCGACATGGTTGATCTCAAATATTTATTTAAAAAGGGTGTTTTCACACTAGAATATTTCATAGTACCTCGACTGGTACCTCAAGCGTAAGACTGATCACCTTACCTTCATGTTACAAAATTGATCGAGGTATGCTGCAATTGATGTAATAATCTAATGCCCTATGCACCATTAGGTGCGGAAAGGGAATGAATATATATAAATATATATTGGATAATTTATATAGCGCCATTTTTGTGAAGTATCCCTGAACGTCTTGCAGCTACAGAGCGCATAAACGATTGGGATTCTAGTTCTTCCTTTCCAATCATGATATATTTCAAATTTATCATATAGGAGCTAAAGAACCTTTTAGAGAAGGTAATATAGAAGTCTAGGCATCTACAGGGCTTATGATTTGTCATTGGCTGGTTTAAGTGGCCACTTTACACACTGTGTAACATTCACCATTCTGCCCATATTTGAAAATCTATATTCCTTCAATTATTTTTATCTGTTGATGTTTTGATGCTATTTTGATGATGATGTTAACAACTCCCCAGAGAGTTGAGTTTTGAAAATACAAGTTAGATTACAACAAGTCTTGCAGTTACTAAGCGCATGAACTATCAAAACTCTAGACCCCATTTACAAAATTTATATCGTCCTGCAGCTACAAAGCGCATGGACGAGTGGCTGCTTTGACCGCTAAAACTACCCAAGCGTTTCCAACAGTGCGGCGCGAGTGAGATGTTTGCGGCTGCCAGGTTTCCTCACTGGGATGGACTGCTGCAACACTGGATGGCAGGTCTCAGAGAAAAGGAAAAGCCAAAATTTCATAATTAAACAACTGGTGGAACACTGCTGGGAATCGATGTTGTGTCAGCATTGAAGCAGGACGTTTAAGTGTCATTCTTTTTCATTAAAATTACATGTTCTACTCAACAGCACTTACGATCAGTCATTGACTGGTTTAAGTGATCATTTTACATAATGAGCAACATTCACCATCTAGGTGCCTAGAATTTTACAAGGCATATGACATGTTATTGGCTGATCTGCTGATCTAATTCATGGCTGAACTGAACACCACTAATAAATAAATTGTTCTACTCGTGGTACCTAAGGGTGCTACTGCTAATACAGTAGCTGTCCATTGTATTGTCTTTACTTCCGAATGGAAAATCGATGTCATATTCTTCTTATTTCTCTTACAGTCAGCAATTTGACATCCGCGCTAAGGAATCAGTATTTTGAATGTACAAAAAATGCAGGATTGACATTCTGCACTGTCCTTAGGACGATAGTAGGTCAGGTGCAGTGGGCATTGTTTTCCGGGTGAGCCTAGATATCAAAAAATATTTTCTCGCTTTTGTTGTATCATCGTTCTTCTTTTACAAACATTTTGACATTGGAACTCAAAATATTGATGAAATTCCAAAATCAATAAATGTTTATTTGTACGTATTGACATTATTTTTGGTAGCAATAAATTTTTTCTTGTAATCTAAAAAATGTTTTATACCCCTGGAAAATAAACTAGAATGACAATATCTGCATTGAAACCATATTTTATATGCGCGAAAGAGAAGGCAGGTATACGCTAGTATATGAAGTTTAAATGGGTACCAGTGTAGGAGTGAGAGTGACAAAATATAACTTAGCAGTTGGCATGTCTGAAAGCGAAAAGTTTTTAATAGGTATCTTCCACCATACTGTATTTTGTATTGTCATTCCAGGGGTGTTAAACCTATCACAGCACTGAAAAATTCGTACGTTTTTTTGTTAAATCCAAGCGAAATGCGTGCACATTCCTGGTTCCTGGTTAGGTAGTTTTACTATAAATCGCCAGTATACTGCTTTTTCTATTCATCAAAAATGTGTCCTATTTCGCTTTTATAATTTCTTCAACACGTTTTGGTATGGAATCAACAAGTTTTTACAGTTTTTTGATATTTGCTGGTCTCTAAACCATATATAGATTACATCCTCATTCAGTTTTATTTTTTTTTATATTTTTTTAATTCTTTATTCGGATAACCAACATCTACAATTATCGTATATAAAAAACAAAACATATAACAAATAAGACAATTACAGGTTTTCACAAATAGCACCACAGTATGTCAACAAATATTCTCAAACATAAAATAAACTTTTATCTAAATCCAAAAGAAAAAAAAAAACACTACAAATTATTTCGAAAGCAAACGCCGCACGTCATTATGTAATCATATGCGAATAATTTCGCAAATATGAATAAAAGCTATAGAAAGATGGAGAGACATTTGTCGTAGATAAATAATGTTTAATTGTAAGTCAGAATATGAGTATAATATAATATAATAAAGCGAGCGTTTGCTTTCGGAAACAGGGGTTACCAACCCATTAAAAACAATCGTTGAAAGTAATACGAGAACATAAAAAATAAACATAAAAATCTCAGTAAATGCGAGCGAAATAAATAATAATAAACGTATTAAATAAACTTGTTTAAATCGGTCTCAGTGTTTATAATATGGACACTTGTGGTATCATTTAATCTTGCATGAATTTTGCCATATTTCACCCAAGCATATTTATTTCCTTTCTCGTCCTTTAACTTGGATTTGGTCAACGTAAGGAGTTTCTTGGTCAACGGAGTCAAATAGTCATTTACATATATTCGATTGGTTGTGTGGAAGCCTACATTGTTAGCTGATAGGTTTTTCATAGCGCGAGCGGCTGATGTGAAGTCTTCCTTTATATATCGATTAATTTTTTTTTTGCAACGATTTTTGTTGTGCAATCTGTTTTACGAAGTCAAACTTTCACAATAGCCCACAGATTGAAGGTCCGGTGAGTTTCCTGGCCATTCAAGGCATGATATCTTTTTGTCCATAAAATATTTCATCATGATATTAGACGCGTGGCATGGAGTCAAATCTTGTTGAAAAACTCCTTGAGCGTTGGCATCGACTTTTCGTAGTTCAGCTTCCAATATCTGTTTTAGCAAGTTTTCGTATTTTTGCGAGTTCATCATCCCTTCGATCGGCATAAGGCGTTCGGTAACTTTATAAGAAAGCAGCCCCACAATATTATCTTTAACGGATGCTTAACTGTTTAATCAATATGTAGCTCAATCACAAATAACTATCGACGTGCTAATAAGCGACGTGATAACAATTTCTCACCACGGTTTTTTATCGTATTCGCGATCACGATGGAACATCGTGAACACCTAATATTAAATGTCAAAATATTTACATTTCGCGACATATAATCCTACTGCGCAATCACGTATTTTAATTTCACCGGTGTAAATATGGAAAATATTCCAAAACTGCTTTTTTATTTATTTATGTATAATTTATTATGCTATTTATTGCACCTAGCCGGCGGTTAGCAAGTTAAATGTCAAGAAAAGCATTCGCCATCGTAATTGTAATTTAATTTTAATTTTTTTGTATTAGATACTCCTTACTATTTTGCAAACGCAATATATTGTTTTATTTTTTATAGTAAACGCTGATTTTTTGCCAATGAACTGTATTTATTTACGAGGAAAACAAAAAACAAACCGACACGATCGTTGACTTTTAAAAATTACGCACGCGTTGACTTATGACTGCGATTACTTAAGCACGTTCATTATTGTTCATTGTGGTCGCTCAAATGCTTGGCATGTTTTTAAGCACGTCGATAGTTATTTGTGATTGAGCTAATGAGCTGTCGTATTTTTTTCGTTGTCACTTTTTCTAACGACACGAGATCGCTCTCCTTGTACCAAAAAATGGCTCTTTTTTGAGAACAACACTATTCTCCAATCATCAACAGTCCAGCTCGCATATTTTGCTTTCTCGATCTTCCTCTATTTCCGCATCCATCAACATTCTCATCATTAATATTTAAACTAGTGTAATTTTGATTAAATGAAATAAAATAAAAAAATAATTCATATTTGATTATCTTTTTTACATTGTATTCTTTGGAGTTTTATTATTTATTACTTATACCTTGTTTTCCTAGATTGTTTTTCAGTGCATCACATGTCATTACAATTTAATTTAATTAATTTTACTTTGTATTTTTGATTGTTTTTTTTTATTATGGCTTGACACGGGCATAGCCTAAAAAGCCTTAATAAGTTCTTTAATATTTAAACAAGTGTAATCTTAAATGAAATAATAAATAAATATAAATTACCTTAAATCAATACTATTACTCAATGGGAAAAAGGAAAAAATAGGAAAGAGGAAAAGAGGAGAGACTAAGGAAGAGAAAGGAAATGTTTCCCATATTAATAAAAAAAACATCCTTTGAAACCTAATGTATGTTCAAAATATACACAGCAGTAATTTCTAAACTAAAAAAGAAAGAAAAAAAAACGATAGTTTTCAAACAATTCTCTTATGCAACTGCCAGATTTAATTCAGGTTTCAGGGTTAGAAATAATTTCGTAATAAATTTATTTTTTTTATAAAATAAATAGTGGCGTTCTTCTGATTTACACAAATATTTCAATCTTTGGGGTTCACTTTCAACGAGTTATAAATATCTCCCTATTAGAAAATAGGAATCAAGTTGTGGTAGAGTTGGATGCGAACACTGCAAACCTTGGACCCCTGATCCTCGAGTCCGCGACACTAGCCACGGAACCGCAACCCGGTTTAATTTAATTTCCGTTATACGGAAACTAGTTCATTATTCGGCGGCCTCCGTGGTGCAGTGGTCAAGACGCTTGACTCACACACGGAAGGTTCCGGGTTCGATTCCCGGTGAGAACACAAAAATTAAAATGTAATTTTTGTCAAGCCTGGGTGTTTTGTAATGTAATTCACCACTGTAATTGAGCCTACTGGCCTGTTGGGGTGCAAAAAAATAAATATTATTCGGGTGTTTTAGGGTGAAGTTTTATCCAGAATACGGAGCCCCCAACAAAAGTAAATCCTAAGAAAGTTTTCGTAATTCGCGCATCGTCAGAATCATGAAAAAGTGATTCCATTTCGCATAGAGGGATTTCCTTTTTCTGGTGATCTCTTAAGGATATTTTTAATTCATTAAAATTAAAGTATATTTAGCAGTTCCTTTTACATTTAGCAGTTAAATTCATTGTTAATTTACAATGATAGCGGTAATAATTATTCCATCAATAAATCAACCCCTGAGACTTGTGAGAAAAGCGCCCCGCAGCTCCCTGAAAAAGTGAACGCTACATCACTTGAAGTGTAGCAATGGGGGTTCTAATATTTGTAAAGTGACCCCTCGATTCTTAACACACTTTAAGTGAGGGGCGATTTCGAAGCGGGGTTCTTTTAATTGACTTATTAAATCGCTATTAAACTGTTAATTAAACTGATGCCACCATTTTTAAATAACTTACCAAGTGGACTAAGTGGACAATACAATAAATACGAAAATATTGTCTTGTCCCAGCTCCGTGAACAGCCTCGACCGCGCGGGACAGCACGCTGGCGTTGGGAGAATACGAAAATCCAGCCGCAGGTCACAAGTGAGCGCTATAAATGAACACTCGACGGTGTTTATTACTAGCGAGTTCACGAAAAACAACATTTATTTTAAACCAAGATGTATTGGAACTGTTTAGGAACGAACTAAATATTTTTTTTTTATTATTAAAATTTTTCATTGATGAACCCTTAAGGGTTACACAAACATTTAACAAAATATTTTTACTTCTAAAATTCACATTCTACTGTTAATAATAATATTTTCAACATCTTTTGTAAAGCTTGTCTGAGTCTTTTGTTTAGTTTTGTCTAGTAGTTTATTGTATAATTTTAGTCCATGGTTTATTAATCTCGATTGTCCTTTTCTCGTTTTAGAAGGTTATTTATGATATTTTTTGATATTCTCGTATTGTGTTCATGTTTACGACAGTTTTTTTCAAGTTTTAATTCTTCGTTTACAATTACATCAGTGGCTAATTTATGAATAAATTTTAAGGATTCTAGTTTAAAGAGTTCGGTCACATTTAATTGTTTAGTTTATTTAAAAAGTTTTTTAGTTGCTGTTAGATAGGGTAGGTCATATACTAACTTTAATATTTTATTTTGCTGTCTTTGTAGTCTGTTTATGTCATTTTGATTTCCTGTTCCCCATAGTAGTTGCATATAACATATTTTAGTTTTTACATAGGCTTTGTACATTTTTTTTTTCGTTTTTCGGAACAAAGTTTTTGGTTTAAAAAAAAAGATTCGATAATGTCGCCACTTGGCTAATAAAATTGTTGATTTGGGTGAGTCACTGTCGCAGTGTCGCACATGTACAAACACATGTTGTAACCATGGACTAAAACTATACAATAAACTACCAGACAAAACTAAGCAAAACACTCAGACAACCTTTACAAAAGACGTTAAGGATGTGAATTTAAAAAGTAAAAATATTTTGTTAAATGTATGTAACCCGTAAGGGTTTATCAATAAAATTAAAAATTAAATTTCGCTATTACGGATAGTCAATGTCGGGTCATAATCGCTGTAAACGCGTAGACTTTCATATTCCCTTTTCGAAATCTCCACCTCTGTTGAGATATTTGTCAATTGTGTATATTGCCAACTCCCATGCTATTGTAATAGACTTCAGAAACAATAAACTCTTGGCGCCATCCCCCGCGAATCGGTTATTGTTTTCGGCCGGCCTTTGTGTCGCGGAGAGAATAATCACTCGGTCCCGGAATTGTTAATTGTAATTTATCGCTAGGGTTGAATTATCTGTTGATGTGCAGTGCCGCGTGTACCAGACACAGAGCCAATTTACTGTTGGTTCTACAATGGATACCCGGCCACGTTCGCATTCATCATGGCCACGAGGAACACGGGACTGTACGAGCAAACAGAGGACCCCACATTCCCTTCTGAAAACGCAAACTAACTTTAGACATTTTTGCAGATTATTTATGACCCTAAGTCTGGGTTCCAAGACAATTTGGATTTCGCCCTTGCTCAGGCAGAACTGAAACAGCTAATTTTATTTTAACATGATTATGAAAAATCCACCAGAAAAGGCAACGGGAAACCACTCTGTAGCTCAATCACAAATAACTACGTCGTAAATCATCCTTTGTTGTGATGTTAACGACCTTATCTCCCTTAGTCCTAGATTGACCACATCCTCCAGTGTTTATCAATTTTGTTTGTGTTGTTCGTACTATTTGTTGCTTTAGTTCGTTTTTGTCTAAGATACCATTTTTAACGGAATTGAGTTAAGAATACAGCAGCTCAATTACAAATAACTATCGAAGTGCTAATAAGCGACGTAATAACAATTTCTCACCATGGTTGTTAATCGTATTCACGATCACAATGAAACATCCGTGAACACCTAATATTAAATGTCAAAATATTTACGTTTCGCGACGTATAATCCTGCTGCGCAATCACATATTTGAATTTCAACGGTGTAAATATGGAAAATATTTCTCAGGTCATCTTTTCCTAGTAGCTCAATCACAAATAACTATCGACGTACTTAAAAACATGCTAAGCATTTGAGCGACCACAATGAACAATAATGAACATGCTTAAGTTATCGGGGTTATATGTCAACGCGTGTGTAATCTCTATATCAACGCTCGTGTCGGTTTGTTTTTTCTTTCCTCGTAAATAAATACAAATCGGCGTTTACTATAAAAAAAATTCATAGTCCCTGAACTTGTACCTAAATCGTAAGACTGATTATTTTACCTTTATGTAACAAAAATAATCAAGATACGCTGCGATTGGTGTACCTATGCATCATTAGGTACGGAAAGGGAATGATGATATTGATGATTTATCTCTGATTGACAATTAACGCCCTCTACCCCACAGAAAGTAATTAATTTGAAGATTTTTTTTAATGTGACTACACATTGCTTCATACAATAGCCACACTCGTGATTTAACGTCAAACGTTGTATAAAATTGCTTCAAAAACGGAAATAAAACTTATACGGTTTGGTCAATTCAACCTCATTAATGCTTAAGGTCGCAATACTGTTCTAAATGAAAATCATTTTGTTTGATTATGTTCAAATGCTTGCAGACTGGCTGGATTTCCTCCCTAGGGAGTTGTTCATATTTAAATTTATTTCAACAGAGAGGGAAAGCATTTTTGAGAAGGGACCAGCCAATGACAGGTCACAAGCCCTGTAAATGCCTAGACTTCCATATTCCCTTCTCAAAAATGCTTTCCCTCTCTGTTGAAATAAAATTTATTATGAACAACTCCCTAAGAAGGAAATCCAGCCAGTCTGCAAGCATTTGGACATATTTAAACATTGTTGAATTACTACCTGGTAAAAGAAGAAGTATAAAAATTGGAAAATTGTTTTCAGGCGTTGCCTAGTAGGTGATTTGGTTCAGCCGGATGAATCTCACCCACGTGATAAAGGTTTCAGCTCTTTTACTTCACAAAAGTCAACAGACCGAAGAGTTGTGGAAATGTGGATGTTCAAACATGGGCAGAATGGTGAATGTTACACAGTGTGTAAAGTGGCCACTTAAACCAGCCAACGATAGGTCATAAGCCCCGTAAATGCCTAGACTTCCATGTTCCCTTCTCAAAAATGCTTTCCTTTCTCTGTTGAAATAAAAATGAAAATCATCTTGTTCGATTTCACGTGATCATATTTTTTGACGTTTAATCATTAGTATGAATATTCATATATGAAGCAACAATTAGCCGCATGAAAAAAATAAATATCTCACCCCATGTACGAAAACGTGTTTATTTGTATTGGAATTTAAAGTATGTATCTTCGTCGGTAACCTGTAATTGAACATGTTTAGAAACAAATGTATACAAAGCATATTTTTCATACGAAAAACTTAATTTTAATTTGTATAGGGTAAAAGCACCAGTAAATGACCATTGGTTAAGAAAACACAATATAATAAGAATTGCTACATGTGTCCAGTCAAAAAACTTTTAACACTAGAAACTATGACAAAAGCAGTAGGCGGACACATCTTTTGGTAAGAAACAAATCAATCAATTTTGAACTGTGTCTTGTCAAAAGGTAATAGTGCGTCTTCCCATTATTGTTCTGAGATTGATAGTGTTTTTATAAGGAAAGGTGGGGTAAGTGTTTTATTTTATGCTATTTCTTATGCAATTCTTTGAAAATATCCCTATTCTAATATGTTAAAGTATTTTATAATGTTATGATGTATCTAAATCTGAGTATTATTTTTACTGGGGTATTACTGGTCATTCACTGGTGATTCTGCTATTTTTTAAGAGTAATATTAGTAATAATTGTAATACTCGTATCTCAATAAAAAAGTAAAAGTACTTGGAAAAATTAATGTGTTTTTTATTGTTTTCTTTTTTTTGTACGCTTAAATAACGAAATTTATACCTTACATGTGGTTTTTACTACAAGCTGAACCTTAAACGGCCATTTATTGGTACTTTGATCCTATAAAATTTAAAATAAATCGACGGTCCCTTGGATTTAGATAAGGCAACACAAAACAGCAGGTCAATTTACAGTAGGTACTTTGTACCTTGATAATTTCACCTGAGTTTTTGCAGTTAGTTATAAAATATTTTTATTATTCTCAGAATTCTTTTAGTCTTTAATACTGCGTTTATTATTATTTTTAATCGATTTTCAATAATGTATTCTTCCCTTATTGATTATTTGTATGCCTTTTATGTTGAATTTATTTTAAAAAGATTCATAAAAGCTTTTTATTATGTTACCTAATGCACACAATATTAACAGCACTAAATACATCAAAATATATTTTTAAATATTAGTAAAGAACGTCAAGAATAACAAAAGTGCCCACTCGAGCGAATATCATTTCGTTGTGGCAACACTTCATATCGGGTGACCGCTTCCTCCATTTAAAAATGAAGAAAAATAGGGGGCAAAAAACGGGGGAGATTGTTCAAAATTCGCGGAAGATCTAGCCCTCGCTAAATATAAGGTATCAAATAATTATATTGTGTCAAATTGAGTGAAACCCAATTATTCATTCTAACAACAATGAGGAATATACATTTCATTTTTTGTGCTGGCAACTAAATATACACAGGGAACAATGTTTGATTCTGTGTAATCAAATAAAAGTATCATATTTCAACATCCCCATTGCCTCGTACGAAAATGCAAGGAATCTTAAACTTTTCTGATATTTTACGCGTCAGTGTAGTTTATTTAGCTTGCATATTTTATTTTCATTTATTCCCTAATCCAACAATAAGAGTCAAAATATTCACGTTTTATTCGTAATTTAAAAAAAACTCTGTCTGTGATACCACCTAGGAGTGGTGTCCTGGCCATTGGCCCGTAGGAGTGTCGAGTATATATTTTTTTAAACATAAATTTACTTTCACATTAATCAATCATTTTAGTTTGGTGATACATTTAAAAAAAATAATTAAAAAAGAAAGGAAAATCGAAATTTAAAAATATGCACCTATGTAAAAAGGAGAAAATAAGGATAGGCCTCTAATGCATATAATTGGCATAGGTCGTTCCTGATTGTGTCGCTATAAACTGTGTCTCCGTCTTTAATAAATGTATGTACAATGTTATAAATAAATAAAAATAAAAATATGGAGTATGTCCAAATGTTTGTAGACAAGGCTAAATTCTATTACATAGGAGAAAGTCTAGGCATTTATGGGACCTTATGACCTGCCATTACCTAGTTTTAGTGGCCAATTAACGAATCTCCAAGCCATTCTCATCACCAAATACATTAAAACTTCTTTTACTATACTTATGTGCGAAGTCAACTCGAATTCGCTTCATTAGTATGGTCCCCTCAATATAATGTATATATTAATCAAATTGAAAACATTCAAAAGAAATTTATAAGGAGCCTGGAATATCGTTTTGGTAACATTGAAAATGATTACGGCGCATCTTTGATCAATTTTAATATAGAATCACTACAAAAAAAGGCGCCTTAGATATGATTTAATTTTTCTTTTCAAAATTCTCAATAACATAGTTGATTCGCCGTATCTTTTACAAAATATTGGTTTCCGTTGTCGTATTACATTCAGCATTCTGTCTAGTGGCAGAAATAATTTAGTTTTCGGCTCTTTTACTTCACAAAAGTAAACAGGTGGAAGAGTTTAGGAAATGTAGAAGTTCAAACGTAGACAAAATGGTGAATTTCACACAAAATAAAAATTCACAAAGGCTTGAACAAGAAGATGGATTTGTGTATCTGAGAGGCATGTTTTCAACAGATGGAAGAGAAGAAAAATATATTGGAAGGAGATAAAAAAATGAATGGCGCGCTAAGCACAGTAATTGCTAAAAAAATATGTCAATCAAAGCTAAACTGGCAGTGCACAACGGAGTTTAAGTCCCAACACTTATGTATGGAAGTGAAACATGGAACTGGCAGGGGAAGCACGAAAGCCGAGTGAACACGGTTGAAATGCAATGTCTTCGACGAATGTGTGGGAAATCAATGTATGACAGGGTTACAAATGATGAAATCAGACGAGAGTGTAAATCTTAGTCAAGTTTAATTGATAGGATTAAGAAAAAGTCTCTGAGATAGTTTGGTCATGTAGAACGAATGAACGGTAACGTGAGACGAGGACGACAAAAGAAGACGTGGCATGATCAGATAAACCAAAACGTTAAATCTGGTCATGTCATAAGGAGACAGAACCGAAGGTGATGCATGACAGGATGTATAAATGTGGAAGAAGCTAGGAATGTATGCCAGGATAGACGTGTGTGGCGGTCCGTTCTCTCTGCCTACCCTTTCGATTCTTCCGTCTCGAGAGCACTTCAATCCGCTTGATATGCCGTCATCATAAAATAAAATAAAATAATATAAATCACCGCGCTACTAGGCCCTACCGTCATATGCTTTTTTTTCTGGACTTTTAAAAATTTTTTTTTTTTTAAAAACGGATTTTTTCGGCGTCTCTAAAAACAATGCGATTCCATTTAAAACGGGACGTATGGCCACGTTTAATTACTACAAAATTTTTGATATGAATCATTCGCGGATACTGCCAAATATTTGGGAACTCGTGATTGCCCCAAATACTTTTTTGAAATCCGTAGTATTGCATAATATTTTTGTCTTAACTTTCACGACTAAAATAGTTTAAAATAAGTTGTATTCTCCAAACGTTTGAGAATCTTTGGCTCGCACTCCAAGGAAGGGAGAGATTTTTTAATAAACTCCATCGACACCCCTATTAACAAGGTAACAAATACTTTATTCGCATACAACGACATATTGTATATCGGAGCTTGTCTAGAATTTGGCACAAGGAATTAATATCGCATTATAAAGACCTAGTCATTGTCGTATACAAACTGTGACAATGCCCTTCACTGGCTTTGCATTGATCGAATTACACAGGTGATACTGATATTAGCAGGGGCTATTTTGTCACAAAACATTGTTTAATATTTGAACCCTAATCTCTTGTGAATAAACAAGTAATAAGATATGTTTTTATCTATAATTTCCATTACAAATACGTGTATGCTAATTTATTTTTAAAGACTTTTGCATACATTTTACGGTGATAAATTATAGTTACAGCGCGCAATAAAAAAATACAGTGACAAGATAGAATATAATATAAATAAAGAAATCCAAAAAAATTAAAGACAAAAAAGTAATATCAGTAAGAAAATAAATGTATACGGATATAAAAACACGTTTGAAATATAAATTTTAAATAATACACACTATTACATCCACTGACACATTACCTTAGTTATGCTGAAAGCAGCCACAATTTTGAAAAAATAAGATATTGGTGTTATCGGGTGCAGTAAGGTCAATTCTATGTTCTGCTAAAAACAGCCAGACCACTTTCATACAAAAAACGGTAATAATCACCTTTTGAAAATAGTGGCAATCACAAAAACGGCTACTATACAATTACTATACAGTTATACAATATTAATTCATGTGAGTCTTTATTTATTTTTAAATAATTTAAAGGCCATGTTTAATATGTTAATAGATGAAAAAAAAATCATTATAGTTTGAGCAAGAACTGTAGATGAAAGAGTGCTATGCATAGTTAGTGCTACAGACTGGCAGATGGAATGATGATTTATTTCTTGTCATGCGAAAGGGGACATTAAAATTAATTTTTGAGAGTAGGTTTAAGGAGTCGACATTATTATTTAATAATTTATATAAATAGCACAATATTAAATATAGTGCGTCTATTTTCACGGGTAAAAAAAACATTTTGTTTAGCAAATTGGATGTAAGTGCAAAGCGTTTTATTTTTTTTATAACCTAGGTATTGAAAAAAATTCCGTTGAACATTTTCAATCTTTTCAATGTATGTTATGTATTGTGGGCTAAAACGAGTTGATTACTCATATGCGGCGGGCATAAAAATACCAGTACTGAAGATGTCGCGAAAACGGTGAAACTGGTCACTGTTTATTCCAAATTTCTGGATTTGAGTATCACTCGTCTTAATTTTTTTTATAATAAATTACAACGAACTTCCATCGATCAATTTCATTTACAATTATGAATGTTTTACATTTTAAATTGTATTTTATATTATTTTCAAGTGTTCTGAATTAACTTAATCTCTGATGCATTATATGTGTTAACATCAATATTTATAGTGGTTCTATCAGTACAGGTGGCCGGATAATTTAATTATCGGGTAATGCTACGTATTTTTACGATTTGCATATTAATAACGAAGGAATGTCTGTTAAATATAAATTGGAAACACAACAATAGGTTTCTCGGAATTACGACTAAGTCGGATGAAGGGAATTCAATTTGGGCCCAAAGCTCCTTTATACAAGTCAATAAAGCTCTATGAATCCAAATTTAATCAAAGGATAACACCCCTATTCGGTGGGTTCTAGACACTGCTCACAAAGAAATTCAAGGGTATATCGTGATACAAGAAATTATACTAGGTACTTTCTCCTAAATACAAAAAAATCTACTGTCATCGCGTCCTCTCCGTAGGGGCAGATAAAAATATGAGAATCCACGCGGTTTTAGGATTTTTAACGTAGGTATTTAAACAGAGGCGCAAATACAAATAGTATCGAATATTTTTTTCCTGTTCATTGGATAGTTTATTTTTAACTTGTTTATTTACATGGCTACCCACCGGTTGTGTTCGCTTCATACCAGAGGTGGTAAAAAAAAAACATTTATTATAAAACAGTTATTCTCCCGTAACAGCTGAAATAGTAACATAAAAAAATAAACTGTTACTGAAAAGAAAAACTAGTCAGGGTATTATGAATTCACATAGTAAACTGCTTCGTGAAACTTATTTTTTATCAATTACATAATTTTACATTGTTTTGAGAAATGCCTAGTAGGAGAAGACCCGTGCTAAAGCAGACTGATATACATGTTTATTTATACATCCATAATACCCCAGGGTTACAAAATCAACATTGAATATTTGAATATAAATTATGTGGACGAAAAAAAATATCTCGGGGTCTACTTGGATAGATATTTAAATTTTAAAAAACATACTCAATATGTAACAAAAATAATTTCATTTATGGGAAGATTACGAAATGTAATAGATTTAAAAAGTAGTATTCTTATATATAAAATAATAATATGTCCACACATTAATTACTGTTCTTCCATTCATTTTTATGTAATGAAGGAAAAATTCAAAATATACAAATTCTTCAAAAAAAGGCAATGAGGATTATACTAAAAAAATATATATATTCTAATGTAGAAAGAATGCACAAAAAAATTGGCTTGCTCACAGTAAAGCAACAAATTAAATATAATGTGGCAATTTTTATACATAAAATAATTAAGGGGATGAATGAAATAAAAACAATAATAAAATTTAACCAACAATGTCATACATATGAAACAAGGGGTAAAAAAAAGATAAGATTACCAATGAGGAAAAAAACAAAATCTCAAAACTCATTGTACGAGGGATTGAAGCTGTACAATGAGTTACCTGAAGAAATAAAGGAAATAGAAAAAATTGAAATATTTACAATTAATTTGAAAAAATATGTTATTGAGAAATTTTGATAAAAAAATTGTAAAATTATTAAAAGTTTATATTAGTTCTTAAGATGTTATGAACTAACTTAATAAATCATAAATAAATAAATACAAACGCACGCGTGTACACGCATATAAATATATATACAGATGCATACACATTCGTACATACATATATACGTATAACAATATAAATATATACATTTTTATCCTTCTTGTCTTTGCATATAGTTTTTATGTTGTCATGGATAATATGACTTACCTTTCAGTGAAGTTTATGAAACTTTCAGTTTCTTTAAAAAATATTTTTTTGATCTAATTTAAGGGTTTTTATTTTTTTACTTTTAAAATGGCAAAACCGTATGATTTCCTAAGTTTGCGTTCGTTTTACCAGACTACAGCCTTAAACGAAATTGTATTCACCATCGTTAGAATGAACTGCATATGTCCGTCAATAAATCAATAATTATCAAAATTTAAACAGAAGGTTAAGAAATATGTGTCATATAACTTATAAATAAAATATATGTACATTGTAATTATTAGAGCACACATAAGAATATGTTTGTGTGCCTTATTTCAAGATTCAAAATAAAAATAATAAATTGATAAAATGAAAAAGAAATTCCATACATACTCATAAGTGTATTTTCGATCGTGGGAATCCTTTGATCCATTGACGGCTGATAAAATCGAGGATGCATAACGATACCTGTGCCAGTATGAGCCAGAGGGGATTACAATTCTCAGTTACAATGAGTGTATATTGTTACAATGAGTGTATATTATCACAACACATTGTACAATGAAACATACGCAAAGAAAGAAGATCTGTTTCTTTAATATCTCACATCTTGAAGCGGCCTCGGGTTGCTTAAAGTGTCCCGAAGGATTTCATCTCGTCTATATATCTTCGCCTCTTAACAGGACCAAATAAGAAACAAAATTATCAGGGCCGCGATCGTACAGACTATCTTCATCGGTAGATACCGAGACGGTATACTTGACTTCTGTACTATATCTGTCTACCTCGGTATGTCCTACCGACTTGTCATCTCGACGTCATATGATCGAATCCAACCCATGAATGACGCCGAAAATTTAGTCCGCGTTACTTATTTAATTAAAATTTAAAATAGTTTTCAGTTATATTTTAAACAGGTTTTTCTGAAAAAAATTGACAACTTCAAAGCGATTATGAACTCCGATAAATCCTAATTCAATTTATGATTTTTGACAATCACCAAAACGGTATTTATTTATCTATTAATTAACGGACATTGTCTTTTTATACAATTAATACTGTTTTAATATTACAATAAAATAATATTTAAAAACATTTTTTTTAAAAGACAAGAAACATTGACAAACATAAGGGACATCAAGACAAGATCTGTACTATTTATTTAGTGCTCGTTTAAATCGCTGTATACTTAAACCAAAAAAGGTATAATAATAATAATAATAATGTTTGAATAATTTATATAACGCCATTTTTCTGAAATCACCTCAAGGGCGCTGTACAATAAATAAATATCCCAACACGTCTTGCTTAACTTTCGTCTGTATTTATCTACCGAGCGATTACATAGCCGGATCTTTTAACATCTCGATACGTACACCCAGGAAGATAGTAAAACAGATGAAAAAAATAAAATGACTATTTTTTTTTATAGTGGCAATATTTTACGGCTAGATGCTTTTATATACGGCTGAATCTGGCCACATGGCCGTTCGTTTTCAAAACTGACAGTTACATCAGAATTTAATTCGAATTCGAAATTGACTTATTTCTCTCTCATATTTGAAATAGGCGTTTAAGAAATAAACTGGCCACCACAGCACGATAAAAAAAAATGTTAATTGTAATTAAAATACATTTTTATAAAAGCAAAAAGCGCTAGGCGGAACTAATTTTTTATCACTTTTAATGAGTAGATATGTGAAACGTGAGGGACTAGACCCGTCGGTACATACCGTTGTACCTACCCAAAACTTGAAGGTAGGGGGTCGGTAGTGTATCTTCGTTATCGTTCGGGATAATTTATCTTCAATTATACTATCATGGTGAAGCTATGACGTCCTTAGCTCCCCATTTTAATCGTGGCCTTGCAGAATGCAGAACCAACCTGCCAATGGTTATGCCGGTAGGTAGAGCAATCGTGTTATTCAATCGTATCGCCTCGGATGTCGATATATTTCATGACAGTGGGATTACTCTTAGGAGGGCGATTTCCAAATTGTAATATGTACGTCAATTTTACATAACAATTTACATTTTTTTCTATTTAATAAATCTGATACGTGTATTTTGTAATGTGTTGAGAATTAATTCGATACTCCGCGATGTTCTCAGAGTAACTAAAAATAAATCAATGAAATAAATAATAACATGCATGCAGATATGTATGTTGTTAAAATGTTCCAACTCAACACAGGACTTGGGTTCTATGGATTTGGGATTTGTATCTCAATAAATGTAACATAAATATATATTGTGAATGAAATAAATAAATCTGTAAACTAATTTATTATGAAATGAATAAATTCCTCAATTCGGCCCTTTGATGTCCCTGTAACCTGAATACAAGACGGTGTCCTTTTTATTAAGAATTCCGTACATTATTACCAACTGAATTCAGCAAGTGTAACGCTTTTTCCAAGAAAAACCAAAAAAAACTTTCTAGGAATTTTCTAAAAAAGAAAATAGTTCAACAACAATTTAATATTAAAACTACGTACCTACAATTTAAAATCATTTTTAAAAATCAGCTCGCTTAATTTTTACAGAAAAATACTTATTAAAATGTAGCCCTTGTGCTTTTTTATTAATATCTGGAAAAATTTACCAGATGGACAAATTAAGCTAAATACATTAAGACAACATACCAGCTATTAAAAAATATGTACATAGGTAAGTATAGTAATAAATAGACTTGAGTTTTTAAAGCTGTAATTGTCAACAAATTACAACGGGAATGGAGAATACTTCAAAGTAGGGAATATGGACTTATGACCTTTCATTGGCTAATTTTTTATTTTTCAAATATATATTTTTTTGTTTTTTTACAATAAACACAAGTGATAAAACATGGTATTAAAAAAATAAAGCATAATTACATAGCTATGAAATACATATTAATAGAAAAAATAGTAAACAAAAAATCCCACAAAGGCATGGCCTGTTCGTGGGTTTACAAGAAAATATTAATTAATTTTCGCTCCCATAATAAATAATGGATAGTTATAATATTTTTGTGTAACATAATAAAGAAAAAATAAAATGTTCTCTAAAAGATTATACGGAATTTTTTTTATAGTAATTAAAAAAAGAAATAAGGAATGGTCCAGAAGAAGATTAGAATCATATTTGAATACATCGGACTGTGTCCAATAATTACCCCACTATGCCTCACTTTCACCACGCGCATTCGTGATGTCGCCGCGCAATGTTGCACGATGGGAAAAAATATAATTACAACACAAATGTAAGGTTAAAAAAAAGCAATCTGTTGTCTCTAAAATTTTTTTGTGCACGGGGAAATGTTGACACAACAGAGTAGATAAGTAAAGGGTCATTTAATAAGAGTAATTGAATTAATGAACTTTAAACTTAAAATATAAAACAAATTTAATTTGACATAAAACGAATATTTTTATACCATGTTAATTAATATTTTAAAGATAATGTCGGTCAAATGTCTACGATAGAGTTGTTTAATCCGAGATCCAATTTTCACTAGTTCTCTCATTAGATGAGCAAAGTAGGTTTAAAAAATTTACTACCCCGGCAACACTAACAAAATGTTCATTTTGTTTCTTCAACAATCTGACAGATGGAAAAATAATTCAATTTTAAGTAATGCGTTTGTTAAATACACATTCATTTGCTAATTACACATGAAATGTGATTGCACCCCGTTTCTTTAGGATCCTAGCAGTATTTCTACACTTTAAAAGGACGCAACACGGCATAGTTGAAACCAAATCAGGAGTTGCGTACTGAGCAACGTCTACAAAAAAACTAATGGGTCAAAACGTAAACCTGCTCATTTATGAGTAGTTTAGTCGCCTTCTGTTTGATGTGCGTATGCGGTTTCTGGACTATTCTTAATTCTATGCACACAATTGTCAGTTATCATTACGATCGGTTGACGGGAGTTTGATAGATTGTTTATTAAATCGTCCTTATATTGAGTATGTATATAATTGAAGTAGGTACCGTTTGCCCTGAAGCTTTTTGGCCCCGAAATCCCCAATAAACCATACTTTGCCCGAAAACGAGTGATATAGCGTTTATTTAGTACCTGCAACATTTAAGGGTATATTTACTTTGGAAAAATCTAAACAAATATTTACTAGAGCATAAAACTGTATCTATTGCGTCCGATATATTACTACTACCCTCACATCATTTCTCTGTACAGGTACGCAGAGAGCATGAAACGCCACACGCGTCTATCCTGACATAGCTGTACAGATACACAAGGATAAAATCGATGTTAAATAAATTAAAAATATTAACATGTGAACAGATAATATTTTGCAATAATATGATATTTACAATATTTGAGTTATTCCAAATGTTCGTAGACAAAAGACTGGATTTCACCCCCTCGGGAGTCATTGAGATTAAGAAATTACAACAGGGATGGAGAATACCTTAAATAAGGGAATATGGAAGTCTAGGCATTTACAGGGCTGATGAATCTCTTCACAACAATAAAGGTTTCAGCTCTTTAACTTCACTTAAATCAACAAATGACGTAACTAATAAACTGAAGAAATATGATGTTAAACTGAAGAAATATGATGTTTAAACATAGGCAAAATGGTGAATGTTGCACAGTGTGTAAAGTGGCCAATGACAGGTCATAAGCCCTGTTAATGCCTAGACTTCCATATTCCCTTATTTAAGGTATTCTCCATCCCTGTTGTAATTTGTTAAACATAATATTTGTTTGTAAAATTATTAACTCTAAAAAATACAGAAATTTTCGACCCTGAAACCTTACGTACGGTTGTTTATTATACCAACCACTATACCACGAAGCGGGAAAAACTAATATCAGTCAAATTACGGCAATTGAGTATAATAAATTGATAATTTTGCTCTCTTACAATAATCATGAACAATATGAATTCAAAATCCAATATGAAACCAAACATTTAAAAATTTATCCCCTCGTATGCGCATATTCCATTGTTAGAATCTCACCAGAACTAAAAAGCGAAAAATTCAGGTCAGCGTTCCTCAAATCGATGGTCTTTAGGAAAAGTATAAAATCAAGTATTGTTTTGCGTTACAACATGCCGGGAGGCTAAATTACAGTGGTGAATCCTGACAGAGAACACGCAGTTTTGAGAAAAAATACATTAAGTTTTGGTGATCTCACCGGGAATCGAACTCGGAACCCTCCGTGCGTGAGACAAGCGTCTTAGCTATTTAATTCATTGAACATTTTATTTTTTATTGGACGAAATTAAAACCACAAATAAATATTAAAACGGTTCAAAAATTTATTTAAAAATAAGCTTTACAAAAATCGCACTTTTCCCTCTTTCCAATTTTTCCAAGAAGCTAAACTTTTAGATATGAGACAAATTTATTGGTTTCAATGTTTACAATATATGTTTAATAACCAAAATGTATTTACAAGTACATAATTCAAATATATCAAGTCAAAAAGGGAATCGAGTGTTAGAAATACCACATTGTAAAACAAAACTAGCACAGAGACGTTCATTTTTTATGGGCCCATAAATTTTTTATTATTTTTTTACTGATAATATTTCGTGGATCCCAAACTTTCAAAATTTTCTTTCTTTTAAAAACACGCACTATCCTGGATTCAAATTAAATATATTAACTCTTTTTTTTATGACATATTTTGTTGCCCTTTAATAATAAGGCTTTTTTTAAATTTTTTTAAATTTTTTATTTCCTTTTTCATAACTATAAAATAAAAAAAGTACCTTTCAATATTTTGCAAAATATTTTCCGTTCTCTTTCTTATATTACACAAAAATATTATACCTGCCTATTATAATTCATAAACATTTGTATACTCACGACCAGGCCATGCCTTTGTGGGATTTTTGCTTACTATTTTTACTGTTTAATTGAAATTTAAAAAAATCTAAATATTTAAGATGTTAAATTTATTTATTCATTGGAAATTACACTAGTTTAAATATTAATGAACTTCTCAAGGCTTTTTAGGCTATGCCCGTGTCAAGCCACAATAAATAACAATAAAAATACATAGTAAAATTAATTGGATCAAATTATAATGACATAGAATAACAATCTATAAAAAAGGTAAATGTAATAAATAATAAAATTCCAAAGAATACAATGCAAAAAAGATAATCAGAAATAATTTTTAAACTATAAATTTTACAAATTAAGAATCACACATAATCAAATATACAAAATAATGGTATCATTAAAATCAACAAAATACTAGTAAAATATAGTAGTATTAAAAAACAAAATAAGAGTATCATTGAAATCAACAGAAAAAAAATATATTTATAAAAACATAATTGAAATGATAATTGATATATGTTTTCTAGAAACTCACTCAATACTATAAATAAATATAAGAAAAAGGAGCAATAAATCATATGCCAAATAATAGTACGTACTAAATTAAATTGTACAAAAATACATAATGAAAAAAACATAAAATATCAAGATATAAAAAAAGCAAATAAAAGTAAAAGCATGGAAGGAAAGCAGATTTGTAAATTTTCGCTAATCTCGAACATTAAACAAATTGACAACCTCTTCCCTATCGATGTGCAATTGGGACAACATATCAGGCCAGGAACGCTTGAGAAATAGCTCGTTAAAATGATGGCAAAGTACCTAGTCTCCAATAGCAAGAGTGTTTGCCTGTTGAACATTTGTAGTTAAACTTATTTTAAAGATATGGATCTCCAGAGTGATCATGTTCAGCTGCCTGACTACTCCTTCTATCGGCAAGACAGGTTTGTTCTGGAAGCCGAAAGGTAAACAGTCACTGCTAAGGCTGCGCTGACGGAAAAAGCCACCCGGAACATTGAAAATAGGCGAATTCTTTATAAAACCTCTTATCAGCCCGAAAAATAGGTGGGTATAAACCCATTTCTTCTAAGTTGCAAACAGATGGTCCGAGAATGTCCACCAGGAATTCAATAGGGCAGAGCCACGGATAACTTCTTTAGATTTTTTTCTGAACCCTCTTCAACGTGAGCGAATATCTCCCCTCATGTGGACTCCATATCACTGAAGCACTCTCAAGCCTGTTCTGGACCGACGAGTTGTATAGGAGTGTATTCTCGGAAACTGCCCGTTAGGAGAATAAAACCTAGTGCAAGGTTACAATATCTTCTATAACAGCAACTAAACCTCGGAGGTCACTGACTAAATTATCTAATCAAGAGTTTTTTTAAACCTTTCCCTCACAAAAATTACACACGATCCGATAGATCCGTATGGGGGGGACCAAACGACCGCAGCGCCTACTTGGCCGCTCAATAACCCGCTTAGCCTCTAGTTTAGTGGCTAGTCAGCAGGTGAGACAGAGTGGATATAAAATTAAGTCTCGAAAAATACACCGACGATTGGAAACACAAATTGGATATTTTTCTTGCAACTGGCAAGAATCGAACCCGCGACGCTTACTTCACGGTTGACCGTCTTACCAACTGCGCCACGCCTGTCTTGAAATTTCAAAATATTGTTGAGAATCGCTGACAAAAAGTAGGCAAAGTAGTAGGTAATAGGGAATCGAATTCTACAATAGTGATATTATAATACACACACTATCAGTGGTATCCACTACGCGATGCCAAGGGTAGGTTAGATGATATTTACCCTGAATTAAGACCCCGCGGGGGGTAATTTGTAGGCCACGGGTAACAGGGGTTCATTTAGAATGAATTATTTGCCAATTTGTATGACAATCGCCGCCCATTTCTTTTTGAATGTGTATAATATCAAACACAGATTAATCATAGGGTGAGATTCATTAGGGGAAACATTATGTTACCAGGTTTAAATTTTTTATCTTAAGGGTCAGATATTAGAAAGATCACTTCAGTTCATTCCAACAGAAGCAATATTACTGATGATTGAACTGTTACTTCTATACGTATAGTATAAGGCATACACACCCGTTATTGAAACCTCAATTTCATTTTTAAGTCCTGTCAGAAAAAAAGCAGAAACTTGCGGAAAAACTCGCAAAAATGACTTATTTGACATGCTCCGTGTGCTTGTTACAGACATTTTATTTATTTGACGGACTTATGCAGTCCATTCTAACAATGGTAAATACAGTTTCTTATAATAAATACAGGCACTAATAAAATAAAATAAAACTAAATAAAATTTAAGCTAGGACAAAAAAATTAATACCTCAAGACAAGATCCGGTCTATCTCAGTGAATTTTTAAATCTATAAAGACTTACACCAAAAAAGTCCAGATCTTGTCTCGAGTTTACAATAACACAATCGGGACATTGGTGCATGCAAGCCATAGTTTGTGCTGTGTTGATCGAGGAACAGCACATTATTATTTCGCAACCGGTGGATCGAAACATTAAATGCCGCTTGTTCTAGTAACGATGGTACATTAATTAAGCCATTCACCAAATTAAACATAAATATGGAGTCAATGTTATTTCTACGTTTTTGTAGACTTGAGATTTTTAACATTGACTCCATTTCTCCGTAAGTGTAGTCTCCCCTCTCGAGACCAATCATCCATGCAACTATCTTTATCTTCATGTTTTAGGGTAGGTACAGCTAAATGTACCTAGGGTTTAAGTTCCCTACGGTAAAAAGTATCACTCGTCTTTTATTTATATAATAAACATATCTACTCATTAAAAGTGAAAAAAAATGTTATTCATGGCAATTTTTTAACTTTTTAATCTCGCCGAAGTAGCTTGTTTTTTTTCTTCTTAAACTAATCAAAAATACGAAAGAGAAAAAAGTACGTTTTGAAGTCGAATTAAATTTTGACAGAACTGTAAGTTTTGAAGTCGAAGGGCTAGATGCAGAGGTAATGTGGCTAGATGCTGCCTGGGTTGGCAAAAATATTTCTATAACTAAAAATATATATAACTGTTATATTTTTTCCATAGTTTTTAATATCTTTCCGAGAGCATATTTTGAGATGTCGATAGAACCGGTTTGTAATACCTCGCTAGATACAGTCGTACAAAAAGTTCACCATACCGCCTGGGAATTGTCAAACATCATATAAAAAACACGTTCAAGCGAGCATTTTTTTGGTTTAATTGATTTTTATTGAAATTTTTAATTGTTTTGAAGTTAATGTTTTTGATGAAGAGCTTAACATATGTGATAACAGAAGCCTATTTAAAATACGGAAGATAAATACTTAACTTTTAATTTAGCATCGAACACGGAGTAAAGTTTCAGCGTCAGTTATTGGTTGAGTTCGATCACATGACGATTGCGATGATGTAATGAAAACGCGTATCGGCATGTCGGTAGATTAAAATTCGCAATACCGTGGAAAGTACAGGTAGTAGATAAGTTAAATATACCGTCAGGGTAAGTACCAATGAAGATGACGTTTGTAATTGCGGCCCTTATATTTATTTTATTTATAAAAAAAAACCATTATGATATATTTAATAATAAAATAAAAATAATGTGACCTCACCTGGGGTTACCCGTGCCGAGGACACTTAACAATATACTTTTTTTTAAAAATATTTTTACATTTGAGAATAACAAAAAAGACTTGATAAACAGAGATAATTAACAAAATGTTCACACAGTTTTAAACGCTACGTATTTATGTTCATAATTAATTTATGTGCATCTATATTATTTTTATTGCAAAGCGCATAACGAAAGAATAAAAACATAACATAAGCTATTCATTGCAGTTGGTTCAATATATTTTAATCTTTGCAATTTTGTTTCTAATCAGAGTCACTTATTGAAAATGATTAGACACAATGATCAAAATGTTTTAGTGGCAAGCCGGTTGAATTAATAAAATATTTAAATTAAGTAAAGCACTAGTACAAAACAGGAAATATCAACTTGTATAAAAGGAATCTTTTATTCTAAATATTCTAAAGGAAATAAAATTCATAAAAGGACTTCCAGAAATATGTCAATTCAGAATTCAATAAAATTTATTCCCCGCTCTTACGGTACGTTTTCTAAGATTTGGATGAATAATAACCGTATCTGAATAGAAGAAAATATTTTTAATAAGAGATCCTTCAAGTGACCACAGGTAGTTGATATAAGGTAGGGATGTTAAGTACAACCCCTTTAGATTTTTTAAAAGATTCATCCACTTTTGATATGATACGAAAACTACCCTCTTCCACTCATTAGGTACGTAAATATGTTGGGGGATATTTTTATTGCAAGGGGTGAATTGCATTTATGAAATGAGGTTAAACGGTGAATCGTGAAATCAATATAGTGATATGTTATCATATCAATCATGTTATTATATCTACTACTAGCGGCCCGACAAACGTTGTCCTGCCCGAACGTTGGCTTGCTTGGAAAAAGACTTTTCATGGATAAGTAGGTACCTAGATACCAGAGGCGAACCGTGTATAGAAGCGATTATGCGCAGCTTAACATTATATTTTACTTACCTTAATGATGTTTTATTGTAACTTTATTTACAGAAAAACAAATAAATAATCACTATTTATTTTAAATCATTTCCACCGTTTGTATTTTTACTTTAATATAAATATTAATGCTAATAAAGCACGCCCAGCGCCTGCGGTGAGCCAAAAAACTAGCCGATTATTCCAGCTTATTTTTTCATACAAATAAGTATACTATATTTTGAATGTCTTAACCCCAGTGCGGGTTTTTTCACCTAGATTAAACTCGCAGATTACCTACACAAATTATTTGAAGATTCTTGATTTGGAAAACAGTATTTCAAACATTAATTCTTTAGGACTATTTTTCTTTGAGATGATACTTTTGACATATGACTCGCAACACACATGGCGCTCGAAGCGGCCGTTTTTGGCATTATTCATTTCTAGAACAAATCAGCCAGTTGACATTTCAATCGTTTTGAAAATACCTAATACTGACTGAATTATAAACTTTTTTATAATGTGTTAAATGAATCGATAATATGGCTACACAATATAATATATCACGATGTTACGTAGTTTGAGTTGATTTTATAGATGAAAGTTGTTGTATCACTCAGAACCAAAGAAAAAATAGCAATTTATGTATATATAACTTACTTGTATGATAATATTGTATAACTGTATAGTAAATTAAATAGTGGGTAGTAATGTTATTGTTTATTTTTTACCTACTAGTTAATTTTCTATACAGTTATAATATTTCATACCATTTATTATTTAAGAATGTATTTTATGTGTACTCTTTTTCTTATTAATATTCAAAACATTAACTTTGTGGTCAAATATTTTACTAAATGTTATTAAAAATTTGTATATAACCAAATACCGACTTTTAATGTCTGCTGGTTTAGAGACGTGCCTGTCTCTTCATCAGGTCACTAATAAAATCAACATGCAACACCGACTATACACCTTCACCATATGTTAGTTTAATTGGTGTCCTGACAAAGAAACGGGTACGTCTTGAAACCGGTAGACATAGAAAAGTCGGTAAGTGGTTATTTATAAATATTTAATAACATTTCGTATTCTCATTATCTTTATTTGCCTCTAAGTATAAATATTAAAACATGTACATCTGTTTGTATTTAAAATAAATTATACAAAATATAAAAAAATAAAATTAACAATTTTTTAAAAAAAAATAAAAGCAGGCCCTGTTGATGTTCATAACAGTAATACGTATTCAAATGGTCCATTTTTTAAATAATTTTTTTTAGTATCTTAATTATTTTATTTTGGATCTTGAAATAGGGCACGCATATACAATTAATAGCTTTTATTGGGTGATACCGCGCGGTTTATAACTTGATTCTCTAGGAATTTAACGGCAAAAAGTACATCTGCTAACCTTTGCTGAATAGTATTCAATTTATGTAATGGCTCCAAAATACCTATCGGACCTTTGTATTAAGGAAAATACATGTCAAAGAAAATCTACTCTTAGGTCAGCACTCGATTCAGGAAGAGGAAAACTTGTCGAAATCTGGCGCTCCCCAAACACTGCATTTGGAGATCGTGCTTTTGCCGCCGCCGACCCCTCTACCTGGAACCAATTGCCTTTAAACTTACGAATCATCGACAGTCCTAGTCAGTTCAGATCCCAAAATCCCACTTCTTTAGACTATCATACCCTCAATTTTAAATCTGGAAATATAATATTTCACTTAAGTTTAGTTAGAATGTAAGTTTAGGTTTACAATTGTAAAGCGCCCTTGAGGTGATTTTTTACAAAAATGGCGCTATATAAATCAGTCAAATATTATATTATTATTACTTTTGTGTTCGGTGTTTTTCAAGAGGTAAGGTAGAGGTCTAAGAGGTAGATAACTATTGGATTGATGTATTTTTGTACTCGTAATTTAGTACAAAGCTTTGATAAGATTAATATTTAGTTGAATTAATTTTTACATCTAGTGATTACACAAAATAAAAACGTTATCAGATAAATAATTAAAATACGGATATTCGAAGATTGGCAGAATCAAATGTTTATTATATTCAATAATTTTTCGGGACCGCCACTGGCAAAGGGTCAAAGTTACATCGCGAAGTTAGTCACAGCAGTGTAGTCAAATATATTCATAGAAGAATGGAGTTCAGTCTCTGCACAGTGTACAGTATACTATGGACAGAGAGTAATGGACAGGGGTTGCAGCTACCCGCTGGTCTGGTAAAGCCCCTTCACGGTATAATTGAATAGGCATCACAACATGAAAACCTGCTGTGTGGGTTCCTATGATATTATTGTGTGCATTATGAGTGGGCTGTACCGACCACAAAACGCAGTGGCGTATCCAGTTAAGTCATTGGTAGATATTTATTTATAAAATGAATTTGAAAAAAATATTGATTATGTTTTGATTCCACTTATCAAGAGATATATCAAGAGATATATATATTTGCGGGTATTAGAAGAAATCTCTCTTAGAAAAAAAACAGTAAATCAGTTATTGATGCCAAAATAAACTCTACATTAAAACCTACCTACCTAAATAATAGCGTAATTTAAAACGTGCGTAATGAACTTTTTAGTTATGGCAGTTTGGCAGAGTGAATTCCAAATAGGAAAAAATCACTGTTTTTTAAACATTTTTTAAGTAAGGTCTATAAAATACTGCCCATTAAAAAAAAAATTTTTTGCTACTTATTAGTAACATAAAAAATGTTTTTGAATTTGTAATTTTGAATTCCCGCAAAAACGGTCATTGCATTGACCACGCCCCGAATTCGTCACGATTCGTGTTAATTTTTAATTTTGTTCTTGACCGTTTAATTTTTTTAGGACGTCGTCATGAATCTTGATGTCACAACCATCAGTTTCAAACATGCCGCGTTTTTCTAGTGACATTATTTTTTTAATGTTATAAATGAAAACATTTTTCCACAATATCCATACTGATTTTGAAAATACAACTAATTATTCTAAATTCATTTCATATAATTTTATCGGTATTCGTAGTACCTATATGATATTTTTCTGTTCTATTAAATGTCATAATTAACTTAAAACTCAGTTTTTTTACTTATGGCTCTCTTGACTGGGGCTGATATTATCACTCTATATATTTTATAGTTGTCTTTATTTTTTAAGGGATATTCCGCGTTTAGTTTTTCTCCGATTTCCCGGGCACCATAAAGTCGCGTTTAGATGGATACTGCCCAGAAATACTATTTATGCTTTGTTTTGGTGCAGTCCAAACATAGAAATATGCTGGGCAATGTAAACGCTGCAAAACTGGTGTTTCTTTTTAAATATGTCAACCAACACCCTGAAGCCAGGCACACTGATTTGAATTGGGTCTGGGAGGTATCGGTCATAGATGCTAATAAAAAAGTGCGTATAATGTACTTCTGTAGTACCTTCTTTCAGCACAGAGATGCCAAGGTAACCAGAGTACAAAGAGCTCCTTCGGTCAACTTATCACGTTCAACGAGTAATTTTTCCATGTATGTGGGCACCGCCAAGGAAACTTATGTCATCATATGCGGTGTGCGGTACGTGGTGCGAGCTGTATTCTCCAACTGGTGTAGGAGCTCCCCAAACAACCAACCAAATCTTACACAGTTATTAATGGAACTAATGTTTTAATATTATTTCATCATAGTATTTTAGAGTTTCTGTGTCCGGGCTGATAAAAGATTAAATAGATGAATATCCTGTGTGTGAAATAGAACCAGAACTCTAAACGAGTACTTTTGGCTCGATAGCTACTCTCGGGTAAAAATCCTTAAAAAGGAAACCAAGTGGGGATAGGTCAGCCTTTTAGATAGTGTTCGACAAAAAAAAATTGATTAATAAGGTGGTTCTACACTGCAATATGTCATTATAATATTTTTATAACAGGAAAATATAACTTTTTAGCATTTAAAATATATTATGATATAATTTATCTTGCAAAAACGGTTCATGGGATTGGCCATGACCATTTAAATTGAAATATAACGTCGTCATGAATCTTGACGTCACAATTTTTAAGGCCAAACATGAAAGATTTTCATGGAGAAGTATTTTTCAACTATTTTATTTTAAAAATTATGAATGAAAACATTTTTCCACAATATTCGTATTGATTTTGAAAATTGATTTTTCTAAAGCCTTTTTACATATTTTTATCGGTATTCGTAGTATGTGATATTTTTAACAAATTACATTATTTTTATGGACATATACTTTTTTATGCATGTAAGTAAACACATTTTTGCTACCATTCGTGTTTGCAATATGGTCAGGAGAAAGAATGACAATATCCGACAAAGGCCCATATAATATGATATAATTTTCCAAACTCAAAGTGAAAGGGACAGTGAAAGTGGTAGAGTTCAATTGAATTAAAGTTTTGATATGTAAAAGCGAATTTTTTAAGTAACTCGTTTTTAGACAAAAAAACACTGCATTTTTGTATAAGCGAAACCGAACGAAAAATCGACAATCTTTAAAACAGTTTTTCAGGAGTATTTTCTATGCAATATTTCATATTCCTGAACCGGCACCTGCATTAACGTACTAATGCAGTGCCCTGTGCACCATTTGGTAGAGGCTAGGGTGTGGTGATGATGGTGATTTTGTAGTCTTGTTAAAGGGAGATAATCTCTTTACAGGCTAAACTACTGGGTATCGCTACCCCTTTAACCGGCTGTACCCTCTCGAAGTGTATTCAAGGCAGGTACAGTGAGCAAAATACAAAATACACACACAACCGCACTGCCTATTTGTAGGAAAGAGATGTGAAGTGTCCACTCGAAATATAAACGATTCCAATTTCGAAATGTGAGTGGGATATGTACTATAGTTCCCGGGTTGATATTGTTGGAGAGAATTGTATAGATATTGTACCATATATTGTGCGAGATAGCAGATACCTCCACACCCCTCACCCCACCTGAGTTTCCATATAACGACCTCTGCGATCACTCTGGGCTCCTGATACCTTTTGCCATAGTATTATTTGATGCTGAAGTGAGTATTGAATTTGACGTCCTTTTCATAAACGATATCTGTTCGATCCTGCTACCCCGGTAAATTTTGTTTTTTAAATCACGCCAATCAACTCCTTTCCATCAAATAATACGAAAAAAACATTCTGCGGTGATACTATTACGAATGCAATGAGGGAAGTACTGTTATTTTGAATATTTTTTTTACATTTTATAAGACCATAAAAACAAAACCAATGTCCAAAAAATATAAATTTATATAAATATTGTATTAATATATTTTAAGTCTTGTAATAACTCCGCCCGCGACGTCTCATATTCTCGCCGGTAAGTTCTGCTGACATCTAAAAGCAGAGCCCTGTAAAGTAGAAATACACGAAACGTTGAAAAAAACGACTATCGGAAACCATAAATCTATCACAACACATAAAAACGCTGTACTGGATTAATTGATTCTAAAGAACGTGTAACGTAGTTCAAAGTATTTCGTTTTCATTAAAACCATTTATAATATTTTTTTAATACATTTTTGAGAAACTTCGTAGTACAATTTAATGCTGATATTTTTACCGCATGTAAGAAAACATTTTTCGTAGCCAATTTTCCGCAGCACTGAACTTCCTTTTTCTGACAATCATGTTCTCACTATTCATACTCTTTTGACCTGCAGATATTTGATGCTAATAACTTTTTTTTTATTTATTAAAAAAATATATTTTTATTCTTATGATTAACCTATACCTATATTCAAATTTTGGGACCATTTTTAACGAATTATAAATAACTCACTATTCGAATATGGGAATCAAAATGTGGTAGAGTGGGGTTCGAACCTCGGACCTTTTTTACATCCCGGTTTTTTTTTGCCTCCTTTCTTGTCTCCTCTTTCACAGTAGTAGCTGCTCGATTGTGGAATAATTTACCTACTAATGTTAGAGACGTCCCTTCTTTAAATCAAGATTGAAATGTCACTTTATAAATGTTTGAGCTGTTCCTTTCTCCTTCTTCTTTCCATCCTATACCTTTTCCTCTCCTCTCTTCATAGTATAGTGTAAATTGTTTAATAAATTTTCGTATTAAATTATAAGAGTAAATTTTTGTGTTTATTTTTGTTTAAAATTGTATTCTGTTAAAGTATGTCCATGTATTTGTAATTTTTTCAAACTGAATGATTCGGGTAGGTAGGAAGAAATGCCCGCCTTTATATGTATATCAATTGTATATGTATATAAAGTGTAAAAATAAATAAATATTTTTTTACAGCTCATGATGAAATGACAATTCTTTGTGTGGAAAAGAACTGGAACCCGGGACAAGTGTTTCCGATTAAAATATCTGCTCTCCAATAAAAAATCCAGAAAAGGAAAAACCCGGGGAAGATTATTTCGCTACGTGGCCCACTGGTTAAAGCGTTTGTCTGTCATTCGTCATGCCTGAAGTCCTGGGTTCAATTTCGGGCAAAGCCAAAGTGTCAATAGTCATAATAGTGAAATAAAATACTCTCATAATTTGGTTTCATCGGATTTTGAGTTAAGTAGGTATACGGACCAAATTGTAAAAAAATCAGTCATACTTAAAAAAAATTACATTGAAATTCTAGCCTCATAACCTTTTAAACTCATATTCTACCTTTTTTCGTTATAACAATCAAGATTTTTTATTAAAATGTTAAGGTTAAAAAAATGTTTTTAAGACATGTATTTTCAGTTTTTAGGCTCTCTTGAAAATTGGCTTTTTGAGTTATGACTCTATTTTATCGGATGTGCGATGTGCAAGGTAAGGTTTGTCAGTATGATTCTGAATATTTTTTTCCTGTAGTTGTAATCCTGCCAACATCATTCGTACAAAGGGTTTTATTAAAAAAATGAACCTAAATCAGGTCTAAATGGCTTCGCAAAATGAAACCGGCGAGCTTAATTAAATGTGAAATGAAATAAAAACCCCAACACTCAACATCACAGTATAAAGTTTGGGCGAAATGGCTTTTGAAATGTAAAAAGACCAAGGCTTTGAGAGAAACTTTCCATACATTAATTATTCCGCTGGGCGGGGGCGGGGGTGGTCAGAGAAACAAATAGGTTGGTAAAACGCTTCTCAATATTTTCACGTCTCAATAAAATATTTGTCGGTATGGGCATAGTATATAAAAACAGAAAAAAGTTCATTGAAATTAATTTGATTTATACTATTTTTCGATAATTATTATCAAGAGATCACTATATGAGATTGCTGCCGGCAATTAATTTATTTTACCGATCGTTTATGTACTCATTGCTATTTTTTTATTTGCTGTTCCGTTTTCTAGATTATGTTTGTAACCTTGTACCTATTTTGTTTTTAAGTATTCAATGTTATTTTTGGATTGTTATTCTTAATACCATCACTGCGTATGTGTTATCATTTTCTTCTAACTAAATATTTTTCCATGTTAATGATCATGGCATAACACGGGCACAGCCTAAAAAGCTACAATAAGCTCATGAATGTAATCAAATTTAACTTAATTGAAATGAATAAATAAACAAATCTTTGAAAATATTTTGTGGGCAACTCCAACATCCGTGAGGTTGAAAAATCCGAACGCGTAGTCCGCTGCAATGTCAGCTCGGACAACGCTACAATAATTTAATTAGAGAATACTTTTGTACTCAAATTAACTTTCATACTACGCATCCCATTCAAATTAATTTGATCTTAAATTCTACAATTAAAAAATCATGCAAAATTTACACGCAGAAAACACAAAGGAAAATAAACTGTGAAATTGAAGTATGCGTGGGGGATTTAGGGTATTTTTCAAAAGTAGTCAAAAGTGTTTTCGTTATTGCGTTTTAATGAAATAATTGTTGAAATAATATTAACTTAAGCTAGTAAGGGTATTTGCGTTACCAAATATAGCGTTAGCTATCAAGAAAAAAAAGCTTCAAACTGTCAAAGGGGTTGCTGTCGGTCAAGTCACATGTTTCTGGAGAGTGTGGTTCTATAAAATGCTGCGAGACGCTCAGTTGCATTAGACCAGCACCTCTACTGACTAGTCTAACTTATAAGCGTCCTCGTCGTGAACCCTGGGCAATGGAATTACTCATAACGGCGTGATTACAGCAGATAACGATAGGATAGAAGACGAGTTTCTGGCGCCTTTACACCAGAACCAACCAGCTAAGGGAATGTAGCCCCGATGGAAAGATTCACCGGGAAAGCAACGGGAAACCACTCTGGGGTGCTATCCTGAACCACTCTCGTGGCACGAGAGAACAGTTTTTATCGTGTATATATAAATACACGAGATAATACGGCTACGAGAGCGTTTGGAATACCAGCCCTGGTCATTTTTTCCCAGGTATCATTATGGCGAGAACATCCAACAAGGTGAGTTGAGAATTTGTTCCGAGTAGCTCAAAACAGAGATGCTTTTGCTGTAGAGATCGCCAACGAGGAAATAAGGAAATGACGTTTTTAGTTTGAGATTCGCTGGGCAAGAGGAACATTCTAGAAGAGAAAAGAGAAGCAGTTGGATAATTGCCCCGAACTAAAGGACAAAATGAACTGAATCGCTCAACTAACTTTTTAATGTGAGTTTATTTTCGCATTTTCAATCCTCGCCATAGTCGTCATGTATTTATTCGTTTCTTCGTTCCCTCGGACGCAAGGTTTGGTAAGTCCGCTTCGTAGTGCATACACATATAAATATATACATATATATTTGTTGACAAGTACATCAAATACGAATAACACACATATGTACAAATATAAACCACCATACCCATATACACAAAGAATGGGAATGAATGGATGCGAATCGTGGCACCTCACTAGAAACTAGCCGATTATTCCAACTTATTTTTTCATACAAATATGTATACTATATTTTGAATGTATTCACCCCAGTGCGGGTTTTTTCTCCTAGATTGAACTTGCAGATTACACAAATTATTTCAAGATTCTTGATTTGGAAAACAGTATTTCAAACATTGTTTCTTAAGAACTATTTTTTCTTTGAGATGGTACTTTTGACACAAGACCGTAATTACTTTCATGCGTCATATTGCAGGACATATAGCACTCCACACGGCCGTTTTTAGCACTATTAATTACTAGAACAATTCGGTCAGTTGACATTTCAATTGAATACCTAATATCGACTGAATTCATTGTGGTATTTTTTTATTATTTTTAATGAATTATATATCACGAAGTTACATCGTTTGAGTTGATTTCATGGATGAGAGTTGTTGTATCACACAGAACCACAGAAAAATATCTATTTATAGTATTTTTTACTTACATTATATTATGTACCTTCTATGTAGGTACAAATATATGATATTTTTTTATGGCTTACCTGTAAATAAAATCACTATTCGCCACTGCTCACTAAGCCCTAAAATAGCAAAATTCTGAGTTTTGAGATTAGGTGTCTCAGAAAAATATTGGGTGTGCGGTGGTTTGACTTTGTGAGAAATGAGGTAATAAGAGAACGGACGCAGCAAATTCCGGTGAGTTGTCGTCAAGCGGAGGCAATACGGTTAGTTGGGTGCCTCCTGAGAGCCTAAACCACGCTTGCCTACAATACAAGGCATCAGGTTTTTGACGACCTGGACGTCCGTTGCTGACAGTTCGTCGGCAGTTTATGTCAGAACTTTGGGACGAAAACCTGTCTTGGGAGGACGCAAAGGAGTTGGCAGCCGACAGAGATGCATGGAGGCTCTTAGCAGATATCATATGCTCCAACCAGGAAGCGGACATGGAAGGATGATGATGATACCAATATACAAAAACAAAAAAAACAAAAGTGAATATCAAAATTTATTGATTTTTCAATTTTTAAAACACAGGTCTTGATCATCAACGGCGAGGCATAAACAAATCTTAACCCTTCACTGTTACGTGATGGAAATTTATAAAATATAAAATATTTAGGTTTAATTATTTCTAATAATAAAAAATGGAGGATTCATCCATGGATTTCAGAGAAAAGAAAAATAAAATCCCCCTCTTGTCTATAATTTACGTTAGTTGCAATTTTAGCCGCGCGTTTTTAATTTCTGATGTTTTGCAAAGTTTTATATTAAAATTTCTCTTTTGTTTATAATCTTTTCAAATGTAACAAAAGATAATAATGGAACACGTCCACAATTTACGTTTTTGAGTTAAGTATGCAGAAACTTCTCGAGTTCCTAAATAAATTTACTACCCGCATGGTTAACAGCATTATTCTTTTAAATATTTACTTGCTTTTGAAAGCAAAAATGTAGTGCTACATTTATTAAATCGTTGTTGTTGTTATTCTAGAAATAATAGTGACCATTATTCCGTTGTTATTTTTTTAATAATTGAAAACTAAATGACTCAAGTGAGTAAACTTCCACGCTTTTTGTGCATTGATGTTAGTTTACTGAAAGCCCGGGTATGTATGAAACTGCTATCCAAGGTTATATATGAAGGAACTGATAAAAAGGTAGGTACTCGCAAAGTTTTGCTTTTGACCTAATAAAGCTGAGACAAAATCAAGTGAGGGTTATCACTAGAGCCCTTAGCAGATTGAACAAACACCTTGCTAGAATGAACCTTTCCGAAACTTCTAGATGTAGGTTCTGCAGTGCAGCTGGGGAAACACTTATACACATTCTATGTGAATGTGATGCTTTACATCATAAAGGAGCCTCATCCCCGGGGGACCACTGGCTAAACCTGAGGATGTTAATATGGATACTTAATCGCCCGATACTGTACGGATCTGGGCTTGGAGCGGAGATTTATCAAAATGTAAACTCTCGCCTTCCACACTGCAGCCAGGATCTTTATAGATTTAGGCATGGAGGGCGAGAACAATTCACGGAGACTCATCACAAGAGATCTTCACAGGTCGCAGTGACGTCAGGAGCTTGCATAGCTCTGACCCCCACCACTAAGAATAACAATAAGAATAAAACTGTGATATTCAATTTATAAACTCTCCCAAAAAGTTGTTGGTTCATGACATTTGAGGTTTTTAAAACAAGGTCATCAATTATTTTTATTTTTATTAACTTTATTGCAAGCAAACGCATTAATCAGTGCACCGTGACGTCGGCTTATCTTCACTTAATTCTCTTTTTTCGTCCCTAGGGAAGATTCACATCGCGATTCCCAAGCATCAAGAAGAGCATTTTTAAATATTCGATATCAAGTCATTCCTTTAGTTGAGTGTATTTGGCCATATTTTTACTTGGCAGTGCACTAATTATTCACATACTAATAAATCACCTTTGGTAAGGACATCTTTGGGCAATTCATAAAAGTATGACTTTAACCCACTCCCATATAGAGGTGTTATGTTTGATAACTTCCCCTATTTATGGTAAAAGCAACCTCTCTCCCCATTCTACCATATTGTCACGTATTTGTAATAAAGAGTTTAATATATTTCTAAGTTACATCTTACCCCAAAAGTGATATGGGTACTATCCGGGTAGGTAGTCTATTATTTAATGACATTTCTGGCACTAAATATCAAATATTATCTTTAAATGTCTCCAAAAGCTCGTTTCATTAGATCGTATTTTTTTTTTTAATATCAAAAGCGTTTATCACTTTATGATATGATATTTTGTAGTGGTCAGCGTGTTCGTCTACCAAACAAGATGTCTCGGGTTCAATTCCCGACATGGTTAATATGGAATAGGTATGTATTTTTAAAAGTGTTTCAAAGAGATAATATTTCATAGTAAGACTGATTTTTTTTTCCGTTTTACATTTATGTAACAAAAATGATGAAAGTACACTGCGATTAGTGTACCAATGCAATGCCCTATGCAACATTTAGTGCATAAAGGGAATGATAAAGATAATTTATAAATTCTAATAAACCACCTTGACGTTTTCGTTACTTGACGACCGGTTTCGAGGTTACATCCTTATCATCAGGACTTTATCTAACTTATAATTACTCGCGCTGCAATTTACATTATAAAATATTGTAAAAAATAAACAGAAAAATGAAAGAGGGGTTTTTGGATTGTCCTAGTTCTTATAAACATACGTATTATCAACAAAAAAAACCTAAACCATAGGAAAACGCCAATGGCGTAAAAATCTAGGGAGAAAATACGGTAATACGATTGCATGAAGAAAAGTCAGATCGCTCATCCTATTAAGAGGATAAGTATTTGAACATTGTTTTTCTGTGATTCTCTCGCAAATGCCTCTCCGATACTGTGCAAAAAATACAACTGCCTTCCATTGTTTTCCACCAGAAGGACAATTGCTGACCTCACTCTAATGCACAAAGTGATATGCACCCTAATAGATTGCCCAAAATTACTGTCCCTCATAAACTTTCGTGTGCCCGCAAGGACCACCAGACTCCGACACATGTTCCAGTGTGAATACAATAAGACAAACTGCACCCACCATTCTCCCCTGGCACGCATCCACAGAACTGCCAATAATTATGCTGTGCTTTGGGACTTGCTCCACATCACTCCTGCTGCAATAAAATCAGCTATCCTATCTATCGAATAGCCATCCCCTCGATTCTCCTCTTTTTAATGTGTTCCTTCACTCATTATTTAATCCCAGTCAGTGAAGAATTCACTTCGCTCTCTTCTCAATCCAGTGAAGTACATATTATATACTTCTGGATTACTTTCTTTCAGAACAAAGATGCTAAGGCTACCAGATTTCAGAGAGCTCCTTCAGGCAGCTTTTCTCGTTTGACAACGAGCAAATTTTCCGTGTATGTGGGCACCGCCAAGGAGACTTATGTCCTCAGATGCGGTGTGCGGTATGTGGTGGGCAAGCTGTTTCTTTACTCATCTTCACTTTATTTCATTATTTTTTTCTTCATAGAATTAATTACATGTTAAGTATAATAGTTATGGTTTTATTTCATGTTATTTTCTTTATAGATAAGCA
This sequence comes from Micrasema longulum, assembly GCF_059751315.1. NCBI lineage: Eukaryota > Metazoa > Arthropoda > Insecta > Trichoptera > Brachycentridae > Micrasema > Micrasema longulum. The sequence goes on from NW_028277326.1 coordinate 55,626, forward strand.
CTTTATGTACTTTTAACTGTATATTGTAAGAGCCCTCTGGGCGTTTATTAAATTAATAAACTGCATATCGGTCTGATTATGCCTGACTAAAATTGACAAAATCGACGTTTCGCTATCCCATTTTACGCACTGCAAAACTGAACCAATTTTTTTATTGTTTTTTTTTTTTTTTTTAAATATATTTTTTTTGCACCGCAAACAGGCCAGGAGGCCCAATTACAGTGGTGAATTACATCACATAGCACCCAGGCTTGAGAAAAATCACATTTATTTTTTGTGTTCTCACCGGGAATCGAACCCGGAACCTTCCGTGTGTGAGTCAAGCGTCTTGACCACTTCACCACGGAGGCCGCCAATGATGAGTATCAGAATGAAATTTTCTGTGTCGGTACTTTTTGCTTTTTTCAAAAATAGTACATATTTGTAAACCGTACGTCCAAAGATGGAAAATAAAACTGGGCGCTTTCAAGGGTTTTTGGAAGGTCCTAGTTCCCATAATAAACGATTGATCAAAAAAACAAAACTGTATGAACACGACCATGATAAATATCTATAGTATGTAAAAAAGTCACTTTACTAAAACACGGGACTACGTTTGTATGAAGAAAAGTATGACCACGTTTTCTCTTACGCTGGTACCTACAATTTTTTACAAGTAGTATTTGAATGCCACTCAGAAATTGCTAAAATTTATAATTGATCTAGTGAAAAATGCGAGTCATGCTTTTCTGTGAAGAGTAAAATTATTTTAAAAGGCTGTATAAACAAAGATTATTTACTTTTGTGAATCCTACTAAGTACGTGATTTGTTTTACAAAACGTTATTAAGAAACTATCTTATATCATATATTAAGAGTATTTAAGAAGCAAATAACTGATTATGAGAGTCAAATATTGTTTAATTTTTCTTTAATTCTCTTAAATATGTAAATAAAATTCATCCACCTGGACACAAATATTATGCATGTTAGTGTAATGAGGAAGTTCAATGCTTATATACCTAATATTTTTATTTTAGACTATCAAACAATACCAATTTTTTTTCAACTTTTGTTATTTTGAAATTACTACGCCTTTTTTATTTATTTTTTTTATTCGTTTATTTTTCCATAAATAAATTCATATGGAATTTTCATTTCAAAAATACATCGTAAAATTAAGCCATACCGTAATTTGGAAAAAAATGCCCACAAAGACTTCAGCGTCTGAGCGTGGGCCATTCCTTTCTTAATAATTTATAAGTTTATAGTATATAAATATGGTATGACATAACCATGAAAAGAATAATAAGATTGACATATGCCGCTATTAAAAAAACAGGGTTTATTTGCAGTACTTATATAATGGTTTTTTTTTTTTTTCAAAAAAAGGTTTCCATCTGTTCCTTCCATGCTAATCCAAAACCTCGAACCCACTTTAAACTGTATCAGAGATTTGATGTTTTGTAATTCCTTAGGTAGAAGATTGAAGGATCTTGTACTAACATCTAAGGACTGCCTCTGTGCGAACTTAGTTCTGTATCCTGGAACTGACAGTACACTATCAAGTTCTCTTCGGTGAGTTGCCCTGATCGGTGGGTTGGCTTCCCGGTAACCAGAAATATATCACAACGCTGTCATTGGTTAGGACTAGTGGCGTTGTTCAAAGTGCTTCATTTTTACAATTTTTTTTTTTTTTTTACGCATTTTCGAAAAACTTTGCCTTAAAATTCATGATTTTTTACCGCGCGTGAGAAAAAAAAATTTATATCCTATTTCCCGATGCACTGAACTTCCTTATCAGTGTCCCAGCGAGACCAATCTATAAGTGTAAATATAAAAATATTAGAAAATACAAATATTTGATAACATTAAGTCAAATGTTTAACCACAAAGTTAATGCTTTAAATATTAATGATATAAAAATATTTATTTAAACGTTTGACCTCAAAGTTAATGCGGCAAATATAAATAATATATAATATCAAAATTGTGATAATGTTCGCACCTGAAAATGGCGAGGGATATAACGATATGATATATTTCTATGTTCTTTCCTTCACAGGGGTGGTTGGAGTTCTATGGAGCAGCCATAAAAGATACTGTGGAATTTTTCATATGAAGCTGTAAGGGCGGTGTTGGAATTCCACGCATTTCTGCGGTGTCTTCCCATTGTGCCAAATAGTGACTGCCGACGCCATCACAATCCCATAAAATACCCTATGGCTTTCTACAAAGAAGAATTTTATAAGGACGACAGTAAGATAAAATTGCTGCGAGTTTAACAGTTCAAAGCTACCGCCCGTTCAGAAATAACCCAAGTACGAAATAAATAACAAATTTTCTAAAAAACCTATCGACTTCATCCATATAAGTAAAGAATTTAGGGCCAGTTGCACTAAAAAAAAGCAAGCTTAAGATAACCTAACCTAACCTAACCTAACCTGAATTAATTTCTGAATATATAATTGTTTATTTTTTATTCTGTATGTATTACGAGTATTTAGGCTGAGACATGCATTATCGACGGAATCAAGAAAGGGGTGCTGCGTTGGTTTGGACATGTAGAGCGAATGGACAGCAAAAAAACGGCTAAAAGAATCTACGATGCGAATGTTGATGGATGCAGAAAACGAGAAAGACCGAGAAAGACATGGCACGATCAAGTCCATCGAATACTTGAAGATGGACATGTAAAAAGTAAGAATAATCGGCGTGCGTCCATGAGAAGATGTGTGAATGTAGAGGAAGCTAGGTCTGTATGTAAAGATAGAGTGATATGACGTTCTGTTTCCTCTGCCTACCCTTACGGGGAAACGGCGTGATGGTTTGCTCGTTTGTTTATTTATTATGTATGTATTTAAAGTCAAAATTAAAAAGGGTGTTTTTACACCACAATATTTCAAAGTCCCTGGACTGGTACCTGAAGCGTTAGACTGATCATCTTACCTTCATGTAACAAAAACATTATCAATACACGCTGCGATTGGTGTACCAATGCAGTGCCCTGCGCACCATTAGGTGCGGAAAGGGAGCGATGAAGATGACAACGCTTATCGGTTGATGGTTTAACTCTTCGTTCAAATTCTCAAAGCACTCTCTTAATGCCCATCTACAATTCCTCCTTCTTCTCTAACTCATAAAGTGTCCATGCGGCTCGACTGTGTAATCATCTCCCATCTACCATCAAAGATGTTACTACATTATCTCTGTTTAAATCACGTCTGAAGAAACATCTCCTTTCTCTCCCTAATCTCTCCTCCTTTCCTGTTTCCTCTTTTTCCCTTTTTCCCATTGATTAATGTTTATATCAATTGTTAACGTTTTGAATTGTTAACATATTACAATAGAGATGAAGAACATTTTAGAGAAGGTAATATAAAAGTCTAGGCATCTACAGGGCTTATGACCTGTCATTGGCTGGTTTAAATAGCCACTTTACACACTGTGTAACATTCACCATTCGGCCATCTGCCTGGAACATCTATATTCCTTCAATTCTTTCATCTGTTGATGTTTGTGAAGTTAAAGAGCTGAAACCTTTATTTATGCGGGTGAGATTCATCTAATTGAATTATTTCACCTACATACTAGGCAACGCCTGAAAACTTTTCAATTTCTCTACGTCTTCATGGACCAGGTGGATTTATCAACAATATTTTGAGTTTGTGCAAATTTTTGTAGACAAGGACTGGATTCAACTCCCTTGGGAGCTGTTAATATTAACACATTACAATAATGATTAAGAACATTTTAGAGAAGGCAATATAGAAGTCTAGGCAGCTTATGACCTGTCATTGGCTGGTTTAAGTGGCCTATTTAAATCTGACCTTTTTAAATCTGGGTTGCCTGTCATTGGCTGGCTACTGAACATTCGGACTTTTGCAACCATTTTAAAATGCCCAGAAATATTATTCATACTGTAGATGCGCGCTGTTAAGCATTGTTGTGTTGGCTTCTTTGTACGCCCCAGTTGGAAAATCATAAGCCTTGGCTACAAACGCTACGTCATCAACCCCCTCTCTCCCCTTTCCTTCCGGCGTCCGTAATTCACTCACCCACTTTGCAAATGTTTCAGTGCAGTTCTTTTTACACCTATTACCTCAGCCACTTGTTCAGCCCTGTAAATTTTCAGTACTGAAAAAGCAGGCCCGGATTAGTAAGCGTTTTATTTAAAGTTCAAAGAATTTTTTTATTTTTTTTAAATACATATTTGAACTTCTATTGCTTACCGAAATATCTTGTTTTGAGGTTGATGATATATATCTATATCTAGGACACAAAGTCAAACTTGGTAAAGATAACCAGATAGCGGAGTTACCAAGAAGAATAGGGCTAAGTTGGGCTGCTTTCGGCAAACTTAAATATATATTTGAAAATAAAGAAGCCCCTATATGCTTGAAAAGACAAGTATATGAATCGCGCATATTGCCGGTGACAACATACGGACTAGAAACCATGTCTATAACACAAAAATCCATGGAAAGACTGATGCTTGGTGTATGTCTAAGAGACAGAGTAAGAAATGAAGAGACAAGGCGTCGAACCGGAGTCATGGATATCATAGATCGTGCAGCGAAATCAAATGGCAGTGGGCAGGACACTTGGCGAGACAATAAGATGGCAGGTGGACACTCAGACTAATAAAGTGGAGACCATGGGCAAACAAAAGAAGTGTTGGAAGGCCACGAAAAAGATGGGTCGACGACATTGCCTCTATTGCCGGTAAAACGTGTATATTGAAAGCGGGTGATAGAAAGGAATGAAGACGTTGGGAAGAGGCCTTTATCCAGCAGCGGAGAGAATAAGGCTGAAGAAGAAGAAAGAAGAAGACCGAAATATTTAAATTTTAAGGGCATTTTATGAAAATCGAAAATTAAAAGCTTGTTCTAGAAAGTGGAGATCTAGTTGCGAAAAGCGTAATTTGAACCCCTAACATTTGATTCTTATACACACAACACTTCCGTGGGACCAAAACCAGGTAAAATAGTTCATTTTTTTAAATAAACCTTTTTATACGTGAGTTTAATCGTTTAAAGTACCTACGTAATTGGCGTTTTCTCTTTTGAAAATTTGCTAAAAACATAGTCATTATTTCAGACAGTCGAAATTTTTTTACCTGTAAATTTATGTATACAGTTTTGTTTATTCGCGAAAAAATATCAAAAACTTCTTACATCTTGGTAATTAAAAAACAATTGTTAGAGCAAGTATTTTTAAACCGAGATTTTTTTAAGGTATCAGAAAAATACAAAACCAGAATATTTTTTTATTCTTTTTTTAAAAATAGTAACGAGATATAAACCCCTAATGAAATTGAATTGGCGGCATCCGCAGTGTAGTGGTCAAGACGCTTGACTCACTCACGGAAGGTTCCGGGTTCGTTCCCGGTGAGAACACAAAAATTAAAATGTGACTTTTCTCAAGCCTGGGTGTTTTGTGATGTCATTCACCACTGTAATTGGGCTTCCTGGCCTGGTTGTGATGCAAAAATAAATAAATAAAAAGTACGTATTGACCTATTCCTAAATCTATTCTAATACATATATTATAACTGAAATTATTACAAAACACAATTCGAAAATGTAATTAAGTAGAATAAAATAAAAATAAAAACAATAATAAAACACTAGTGACAATTGAAATTAAGTACAAACACACAAATCTTGACGCCATTTTAAATTCAGTTACGCTTGCTACAAAAGAATTTGATGCTCGGATCTAACTTAGTTAATTTCAGTCGTAGGTCCCCTCTATAACTTTATTAGTTATATCCAATCGATTTCGTTTTTTATTGAGTAAAAATGGCGCTTAAACCCCGCCAAATACGACGAGGGAAAGGGTAATAATAATTTCCTGGCATGCAAAGTAATATTAGGATATTTTGTGTTAGTATTTTGTCTTCGCAAATCGATGCCATTATTCCTACATCCTGCATAGTTTCTGTGTTTTCGGGTAATTATTGAAATTGTAGCGGGTTTCGTTCTATTTTAAGTACATTTTGGCGTAAATTTCAATTTTGTACATTTCAGGCATTTTTTTGTATGACCGATGAGTATTCCCATCTATATGTGGAATGCCGAAGTGTCATCTCTGAAGCGTGGTGCCCCACCTCTGAAGCATTATGCCCCACCGTGGGAAACACTGGTCAAGAATACTTTTTATATATAAGGTTTAAATAACCATTTTCCATCCAATTCGGTTCTGTCGGGGGTTTTCCGTCACATTAATGCTTCCCGTGAAGGCCCAGTGTTGGTTTAGAACATTCTAACAACTTTTCTCAATAATAATTGGTCTGAAACGGTAATAATTCCGGCCAGTGGAGGCTAGAGAAGGCCAGAGTAGAGCCGCTATGCGCCATTAACGATGTTGCCATAATTACGTTATTTTTCAAGTTTCAAGAGCCGGCCATTTTCCATTCCACTCCGCGGGAACTTGGCGAGCGAGGGTTAAATGGAGTATTACCAATTTCGCTTAGTCGCAACTTGTTTATACGAATCATAAAACTTTGACCGGCAGGATTGTTTCTGAAAATTTGCTGATGTTTAAATCAATAGATAACGAATGATTAAATTATCTAGTTATTTATAAAGCGACACGGGGTTAAAATGAGGAATTTCAGTATTACGGAAAATTGTATATAAAAAATCTTCTCTTACACGGGGTAAAAATAGGAGCATTTCATTGTACGGTAAATGGTTCTCGGAAATGTATAAAAACTAGTGGACCCGACAGACGTTGTCCTGCCTGAACGTTAGCTTGCCTGCTATTAGCTTAGAAATTGCCATTTGGTTATAAGCCCGCCAATGTACAAATAACATTATGTACAAAAAGTTAAATAAAAAAATAAACAAATAAAGTGGCCACTTAAACCAGCCATTGACAGGTCATAAGCCCTGTAGATGCCTAGACTTCTATATTCATCTCTGTTGCAGTATTGATGTACCGGAAAGAAACAATATTGAACGGTATTCGAGTAGAACTTGCGTTTGGTGACTGTTCCGGCACCTAAGCCCACTTGACCACCCCTGAAGACAAACACGGCAATGTTTGTCGTAACCAACGGCTAACAGCAGAGCATAGAACAGAGATCGGAAAGCGGAGAGCAGAGAGCAGAGACCAGAGAGCAGCCGCGAGTGGTGGTGTATATGATATGTCGGTGTGTGGTGTAACGTGTAACAGAACCGTAGACTCCATTAGCATTGCGCAAGTTAACAAGACACACTTTGTTTAAACAAATAAAGATCTTTTTGGGTAAACACTCCGCTTTATGTCCAATAGAAAACTTCAATGTTCTGCAACTATATATGAAAGTATTATAAAGTAAACCCCACAGAGGCGACTCGTGGTTTCATTTTTATCGGTACTCTCCCGTATTGCATAAGAGATATTTCGCATGAATTCTAATGGACATATTACAACAAAAATAAAGAATTATAATAATGAAAATACTTTATAGTTTTATTCCACTTTTATTTATATTAAAAAAATATATATATATAATTTTTTTTACCAGTGACCGGGTTTCGTCGTGACCGACATCATCAGACTGGTGTCACTGACACTGATAATGACTGACGTCAGACCAATCTGACCCGGTGACTAGTAAAAAAATAATAAAAAAATAAAAAAAATAAAAGTGGAATAAAACTATAAAGTATTTTTATTATTATTATTAAAATGCAGTTCCACCAAGAAATGTCAGTAGAAAAACTCAATTTATTAAGAAATAAAGAACATTTTAGAAAAGGTAATATAGAAGTCTAGGCATCTACAGGGCTTACGACCTGTCATTGGCTAGTTTCAGTGGCCATTTTAGACACTGTGTAACATTCACCATTCTGCCCATATTTAAACATCTATATTCCTTCAATTCTTTCACTGTTGAAGTTTGTGTAGTTAAAGAGCTGAAATCTTTATTTATCTAATTCAATTATTTCACCTAAATACTAGGCAACGCCTGGAAAATTCTATACTTCTACATGGACCAGGTGGATTTATCAAAAATATTTCGAGTTTGCCCAAATTTTTGTTGACAAGGACTGGATTTAACTTCCTGGGGAGCTGTTAATATTAACATATTACAATAGAGACGAAGAACATTTTAGAGAACGCAACGTAGAAGTCTAGGACGTCTGGTCCTCAAAATGTTGTTAAATTCTAATGGAAGTTTAAGAGAATGTTATGTACGGAGGCTCATGAGAGCTTACGAATGAAGTTTATATAGCACCTTGAGGACGAAAACGACTTAGACTTAAAATGAGTTAAGATCATAAAACGAACTCAATGAACACTATCCCTCTTTCTGCATAAAAAAATGCAACATTCAGGTGGGAAAAGGACAAAACAGTTACATCGGTCTCTTTTTTATTCAGAGAATTTAGATTCCGTGTCAATACGGAAGCGACGCTATTAGTGTTGTGTTTACATTGCTGTGTGAAGGACGTAACGCAGACAAACATATAATGACCGAAAGCCGGTTGAGTCGATTTTATATTCCGATACAAATGACAAGTTTACTTAATTTTTAAAAATATTAAAAAGACCAATTTAGCTTTGTGATTGTTTTGTTCCGACTTGCCAATAATCTTAGTGACTTATTTAAGTTTATCTCATTTCATTATTTAAATTATCGATAATCTCAGTTACTTATTTACGTTCATGTCATTTCGTGAATTAATAAAAACATGTGTTTGGTGACCTGAGATGACCTAATAAAAATTATGCCATCTTATTTACCAAAGTGATTTTGTTTTTGAACACAAATTATCTGCTAGATTTTTCTGCTTAATAATTTAATGTACACTCTTACTGATTGTGAGTGAATAGTGGTGTTATTCGCAAGACTTGAAATCAACTTGGGACAATATAAATTGGTTGAAATATAGTGATTTGACTGGCGGTAGTATTGTTGTAACTTTGAACTGTCAATTGGTAGACATAATTCTAACGCTCATTGGTCGAATATAACCAGAGACATAGGAAATTTATGTTTTTTAAAAAAATATTAAACAAAATATGTTAGTATTATAATTTTTTGTAAAAGGCAGATTTGCCGTTTATGTTATTAAAATGAAATAAATGTAATGCTTTTGTTTGCGTTTTTTCTAGGTTTTTTTATCAGCTGTCGTACGCCTCTGAGCATTGAATATTATTTGATTTGGACAAACAGCTCCAAGTCGCGGTGTCTCTGCGGCCATGAAACTTTGTTTTTATAAAAGTGTTTAAATAGCCATACATTACTGTAGTTTGTGGGCAAATGCTGGATAGGCCGTATTGTATGTCCACCTGCAGCCGTGGGCAGTTGGCAGTTCACTACCTAGGTGGTCTTCTGCTCCATACCTACCTATGTCAACTAATCATATCTATCATTTCTCTAAAACCGCTAATGTGTTGCAGGTTTAGGAGAATGCTATTTATTCATTTCATGAGTACTCAGTATTACACACTCTCGCATGCACGCAATACTCACACACCCATACACATATACACACACCCTAAATATATAAATCACAACTTATGACACCAAAACAATTATACGCTAAAACAATACTCACTTATAGATTCGAAAACTACTCTTACTCAAATGAAAGACATAACCCCCACAATACATCACATACAAAGATACAATCACTAGATCCTCAACACATAGACAACTCAAACAAATACAAACTAAAACCACTTTCGGACAAAGGGATTTTGAGTATTATTCAATTAAAATCTATAACCTACTTCCACTATCTATTAAAACAATTAGTATCGAAAAAATGTTCAAAAAGGCTATAAAAAAATGGATAGTGGAGCTAGGTAGAAGTAAAATGGATTGTCTCATTCCCCCATACCAATATTGAATCAACTGCTCCACAAGTGTATAGCTTATGTTAAGTTTTTGTTATTTTCATTGTGTGTTTTGTAATATAAATAATATAGATGTACATAAATACCTTGTTTTTAAAACTGTCTGAATATTTGTTACTTATCTTCGTTTTTTTAAAAGTTAGTCTTCTTTGTGTATTCTCAAATGTAATTTAAAAAAAGTATATTGTTAAGTGTCCTCGGCACGGGAAAGCCCAGTGAGGTCACATTATTTTTATTATTAATTATGGTTTGTAAGCAAAAATATGAATAAATAAATAAAATAAATATATACTCACTCTCTGATTGTAAAAAAATAATATTTAAAATGCGCGTCTTAAAACATACTTTTTTGTCTTATACTTAGCTTCAATAATAAAGTCTTATTTTATCTTATTTTATTTTATTTTATCTCGACACTTGTAAAATATTATTTACGCCCACTCACCCACCCCCTCACTCACTCACACTCACAGAAACACACTAGTATGTATTGTACGTGTATTTAATGTATTTCTGTGGATATCTGTCATTGGTTTTATTCTCTGTATATTTTATTTGTTATATTTTTGTTACATGTATTACTGTTGATATCCCCAATAAATAAATAAATTTAAAAAAACTAACATGTACAACAATAATATATCGTATACACTAAATAAGAGAACGCATTGTTTTTTATTTATTTTATTGTGACTATTATTACTATAATTTATTGAAATACATTTAAAAAAACTTATTCCTACTACGAGACTTTATTTATAATCTAGTGAAATTATATTCTATTGTATAAATTGCATCTAATTTTATTAAAATTAATCTTTTATAAATTCTAATAAACTGCTTTAATAACATATAATGAAAACTAAATTTTGGTAAAATTTTGGTAATATAATTGGTGAAAGATGTTTAGTGTTATTATTTTTTATTTTATAAATTGTGTTTATATTGTTCAATCTTTTTCTGTTTGTGAACTAAAAATAAATAAATAAATAAATTACTTTGCGAGTTGTTAAGTTAATGCAGCCATTAAACATCAGGTAGAATTAGACAAAGGCCATTTTCAGGAGAAGTGTACAAGTGTGGAGTTTGTCTAAGGGAAGAGACCATTGCAGGAGTCTTCTGCAAGACATTGCATAGATTTGTACATGGTACTATTAAGCGTGTTGTCCAGGTGTTTATTAAAATTTATGTTAATGTAATATTTTTTATTTGTCGTATTCTTTAATAATATGGATGCTTTCACTTTCTATTTTGTTGTATCCCAACTCAACACTCAACACTCTTGGCCTAAAAGAGTTAGGGATACGTTTTTATTTTTTGTAATAAGTGTCTTTATATGAATAAATAAAATGAATAACTAATAACATTACGAGGGACAAGATAACTGCTGATTTGTACATAAAATATGTCGGTTTTATTATTTTATTTATTTTTTATAAACGCCCAGAGGGCTGTTACGAGACAGGTACAAAATTACATTTGAAGCGTTTTATTACAAAGGTTAATAGGCAGGTCTTATAAATATTGTAAAATGTGTGTACTGTTTATGAAATTTGGTCTATATAAATTGGTTATGTTTTTTATGATTATTTTATATTGTTAATTATGTTAATGATAATTAGGTTTAATATTATTTGTTAAATAACTAATTTAAGGCATGTTTCACATTTTGTAAAATGTTTAACTCGGGAACATTATTTTGTATAAAATAGGAATACAAACAGTGTAAAAGTATAAATAAATAAATATGTGAATTTTTAACCGATTTTTTTTTTTAATTTTACATCCCCACCGCAGGTATCGGCTGAGTCTTAGTTTCGGCCTATTTTTGTCCAAAACCGAAACCGCGGCCGAAACTAGTTTATTTGGCCGAAATAGGCCGAAACTGAAACTACGGTCGGTCATGAATTATTTCACCCTTTATCGTTTAATGTTTTGATTTTATCTTATTAAATTACGTTTTAAAAAATTTAAATCGTTCCGTCATTTAAGTCTTTATTACTTAAACATTAATTTAAATGACATTAAAAATTTAAGTATTCCGATAAATTTTTAGAACCATTTTTAGAACCATACAAAAAAAGCAGGGTAGAGAAAAATTACTCACTAGGTTGATGCATTTCGTCTTTGTAGTGGGGACGCTGCTGCGGCGCACTTCCCGGAGGCCCCGCGTAGAGAAGTCCTAGCTCCCGCGCCTCGCTCTCCTCTTGAGCCTGCTGCCTCCGTAGCGCCACCTGTGCCGAGCACATAAACTATATCCTGTAATTACATTCCTACAGATAGCCCATATCTTGACTAGACATGAAAGAATCAACTCAATTTCTAAGCTAGAAAAAGGTGGACAAAAAATTAAATCAATATTGAAACATATTTTACAATTTTAATAAACATTACTTTAAACTTGTGTTTTTCAAACTGTGGGCCTAAAGAGTTTGCTTGAAAATAAACATCGGACAAGGCTGTTCCTCTGTGTTTTTCATTGGTTTTCCCAAATTGAGGTCCAATTTATAAGGCTGTAGTCTGGTAAAACGAACGCAAAATTAGGAAATCATACGGTTTTGCCACTTAAAAACGAATGTTTTTTTGAATCGCGCAGTAATAAATAATTTAAAAAAACATAAATTAGATAAAAACAATAATTTGTAAAGGTATTCTGTGAAAAAATATTATAATTAAAATATAATTACCGGCAGATTACGCCATTTCAAATTAAGACTGAACTTAGGTATTCGGGATCTCAATAAAGACTAAGTGTTGAACTAAAGTATGTTATTATAATTTGAAGATAATATATTTAAAGACAAAGATTTTCATGAAAATGGCGCTATATGAATTATGCAACTATTATAATAATAATGTCAATGCGAATACGAATAAATATTCTTATAATTTCATTTTTTTTTTAATATTTTGAACTAGTGTTTTATTTTACAACCACAACAACAGCAAACCATAACGCCGTTTCCCTGTAAGGGTAGGTAGAGAGGATAGAACGCCACATCACTCTATCTTGGCATACACATTTCGCTTACACTACATTTATACATTTTCTCATGCACGCGCGATGATTATTCCGACTTTTGACATGTCCATCTTCAAGTATTTGTTGGATTTGGTCATGCCATGTCTTTCTCGGTCTTCCTCTATTTCTGCATCTATCAGCATTCGCATTATAAATATTCTTAGCCGTTTTTTCGCTGTCCATTCGCTCTACATGTCAAAACCAACGCAGAGCTATTTTCTTGATTTTGTCGATAATGCTTACCTCAGTCTTACATAATGTACGGATCTCAACATTTGTGCATCTATCGTACCTCGTTTTACCACTCATTCGCAGTAGGGATCGCATTTCGACAGCATTCAGCCTACTTTCATCCTTGTTTTTCCAAATCCATACTTCGCTCATGGTCGCAGAACAACGACGCATTATAAAATCGTTTTAATATTAGTGAAAATAGTGGTAGGGAACTCAAAAGTGATGTAAATCTATTTGATTTCCATTCTACAGGACTCATATTGACCATATCGAGTCTGTCCAACACCGTTTTCTAAGAAAAGTGGCATGGTTGCTCGGATTACAAAGGGGTAATTATTCCTATTTTGAAATAGAGCAATTTATTAATCTGTCTTCGTTGGAGAGACGTGGAACTGTGATGGACCTTATGTGCATTTTCAAAATACTAAATGCTTTAAGTGATGTCCCATCTCTGTTGCAATTAATTTCTTTTCATGTTCCCAACCGTGTCATCAGAAGTCAAAATCTGCTATTTATAAAATCTTCTAAGAGCAACTTTGGTTTTTATGCCCCAATGTCCAGAATGTGTAGATTAGTCAATTCACCACACGACTTGGAATTCTTTGGGATAGATCTTCTGGCTTTTCATAGATATCTTCGCGACTAAACAGTGTGGGATGAAGTTGGATTGGCATGGTTTAGCTTGAAGTCTTAGGTCTTTTGTTTTTATGAATATATTGTATACAATTATGGTTTTTCCCTCGTTTGTCTTTGCTAAATAGTTTTATGTTCTTTTTGTTCAGTTTCTTGCATTTATGTTTTCATGTAACTGTTGTAATTGGCTTAGGCCGTATATATAATAAATAAATAGTGATTTCTTAATCGGCTGTCAGAATAAGAAATTAGTTTTTTGTGAAGAGATCCAGTTGTGATATTAAAAACATTTAAAACTTTTGATTTTGTTCACAAAATATATTGTTATTAAGAAGAAATCTATCTCTCTGATTGGCCATATTGAATTATCTTCATTGGCCGGTCGTGAGGTCATTTGTAATAATTTAAAATTCAAATAATGATTAGTTCTTCACTTTTGCTTTAACTCTTTACTCTTGTGTGTATAATTCTTTTTTAAATTTATTATTGTTTCATATTAATATTTATATCAACCACGAAGTAAACTTTATAACTTTCCTTTTAAAGCACTTTTTTTCCTTCTTCTCTTCCTCTTTTTAAAAAACTGCTATTTTCTTTTATTTACCTTTCTTTTATAAAGGTAAATATTTATATTTGTTACAGATGTGATATTTATTTTTTATATCAACACGACAAGTTCATTTTTTTATAATTTATTGACCAAAAAAATTATGTTCAAAACTCGTTTATTTATCGTAGCTCTTAGAAATTTAATTTACTTTGTCCCCATTTAGATATTTTTGCTACAAAATTTTGTGACTTCAAAAAAAAAACTTTTTGAAACACTGTAAAATAAAACGTTTGTCAGTGTGTAATAAGTTTATGTTCCTTTAATTATGTTTATTTTATTATAATATCAAAATTTTGAATTGGTCAACTATATTACGAAAATCCCTCTCCTCCACTCCTCCACTCTATTTCCTCATCCCTTAACCTTCTTACGAGCTCTTTTTTTTCTCATGTCTTACATAATATATTATTTTTCTCTTTACTGTGTAACATGTTCTCTCATTATATTTGTGAAAAACTTTAACTGGATGTGTGTACTATTTTTTGTATTTTGTATTCTTATATAACAACCGTTGTTTTTCCTTAATAAATAAAAAAATATTTGTTATCAATATTCATTTTATACTTTTAAATAGGGGCTAGATTTCACACCGTCAATGCGCTTTTTAACTGTAAGACGCGTTGTAAACCAGCAACAATTTAATGAGTTAACTTTTGATATTTTTACATAAACAATATTCTATCGGTCAGTACACGTGTACAATTTATTTTGTCAACTTGATTTCCCTTTTCTAATTGTAAATTATTTTTAACTCGTCGAAAATGCCCCCAAAATTTAAATATGGGAGTAAATTATTACATAATTATTATTTATTTAATAGAAAATAATTGAAAAATTACAAATGAATGCAATTTTAATATTTTTTTAATTCTGTAATTGAAGATATCGAGCCATAATCGCAAAAAAATAACAATTTTTTTTTTTAACGCTTTTTTTTTTATCGCACAGATTGACAAAATTAAACTTTTTGAATGATCCGTGAAATAAACAAGGTTTTTCGTATTTTGTATTCTTAAAAAACAACGGTTGTTTTTCCTTAATAAATAAAAATAAAATAAAAATTAATTTATGTAAATACTGTTTACCATTGTATACATTTCTCGATGTTTTTGTTCTTCTTTAATATTTTATTTTATTTTTTATTTTTTCAAGAATTAACGGTACAAGTACTTTTTACATTACATACATGCATACGTATTTACAGTGGAGTATATACAGTAACAAGTTTTTCAATGCTTACTTAGAAAGAACATAATTAAAATATTGATTCCACACTAAAATGTTTTACAAGTAATTGTTTATAAGCTGGAAATTTCAATAAAAATATGTCACCTAAATCCGAATGTTTATTACCCAGCGCATGTAGACGATTCAGTACTGAATTGCTAGAATATATTGAGATATGATTGTTGCAGTGATAAAGTTATTATGTTATTTTTTGTTGTCTTTTTTTTCACTGGCCATGGAACCGTAAATAAATAAATATTTTCTTTGCCTTCACACGAGAGCGGCTTAATTTTATTTGACACTTTATCTCACCACTCCGTCGTTGTTCTACGAACACGACGGTACGTATCCCGCGCGACCTATTGTGTCACTTTTTGAGGCGCGACCTACGTAGGGTTAAGCTCATCCTTCTGGAATGCCTGGATTATTGAGATACTAAATATAAATAGATACAGATTTAAGTTCTAACCTGAGCAGCCATGACCCTTTGCCTCTCCGCTATCAGAGTGCACTTGGCGCACACACAATCTCTCCATCTGCAGTAGCGTTTGTGTCCCTTGAGAGCCGAGACCACGCCATGGTTTCTGCACCTCGCGCATTTGGGTGTTCTCTAAAAAAAGAAAAAACTCTATTAATAGATACAATAAAAATTAATAGAGCGGTAGGAAGGAAAAATGAGCTGGATGATATATTAATGCAGAAAATCTGTATGCATATGTGATGAATGGCTCAAACGGCAAGACGTTTGGTAATATAATGATAGTAATAATTTATTTATTTATTTATATATACGCCCAATGGGCATTTTAATGAACACATTTATTCATAGAAAATTATTATAACAAAATTAGAAAGACTCAATGGTTTATAGTAGACTTTGTGGGAGCGGAAGCGGGAGAGAGGTGTTTATAATTGAATTTGATTCAGTGATCGTTAGAAAGAAGACAACTTGTTATCAAAGAAATCAAGACTGGTATGTTTGTTGGCAGACCTAAGAATTCTGGGCACAAGGAAATGAAAACCATAGTTAGTTCTATGGTTATCGGTATAAAAGAGTAAGTTTTGTCAGAGGTTTCTAGTTGGGATATTTAATTTTATTGAGCTTAGTAATTCAGGCGCCTCAAAGATGGTTTATCAACTCTTGGTTTATCAACTTAATTTCACTGAGGAACTTCAGCCTTACGGGAAATTGGATACAAAAAATGTTTTCTTGCGCGCGGTAAAAATTAGATCATTAAATTGTATGGCAAAGTATATTAAAAATGTACGAAAAAAAAAAATTATTTTTTTTTAATAAAAACGCACTACTTTGATTGACGTCACTGGTCCGTATGAACCAACCAATGATGCGAGAGTTGGTAAGGATATCCGGTTGGTATACCGTAAATGAACCAATGGGAACAACTAACAGGGAACAACCTCTGACGTGACACGCGGAGTTGTTTCAGAAATACAAAACTTTAAAAAATCATAGTGCTGATAATACATAGTTAGTAAAAATTTTTTTTTTTTTTGCTTACTTTAAAAGTCTTTTAACAAACAATTTTTTTTAAAAAGACACTGAACTTCCGCATTGCTTTATCTACTACATACATACTTAGGTAATAGATTCCTCTGGATTATATCTAGTCAGCCTAACTAGGTACAACCTTTTTTAAGGCATACGTTATACGCAAAAATAAACAACAAAATTACAATAAATTTTTAAAAAATTATAAAATTCGTAGTTAAAAACAGAGTTCTTTTGATATTTTTTTATGACATTACTACCTAGTACCGAGTTAATTTATTAAACAGTAATACAATATTTAATTATCATCATCATCATTCCCTTTCCGCACCTAATAGTACGTAGGGCACTGCATTGGTACACCAATCACAGCTTATCTTGATCATTTTTGTCACATTAAATGTTTTTATCTTTTGCATAATTTATGAAAACTTAATTGGTTTTTTTGTGTTAAAAAATTGTTGTTTTCAATACTTATTATGTATGACTGTATGTTTTTTGAATAAAATAAAATAAAATAAATATCGACTGAATTCACAGTGCTATTTTTTTTAATGAATTATATATTAAATTAATGGATAATATATCTATATAATATAATATATCACGAAGTTACATCGTTTGAGTTGATTTCATGGATGAGAGTTGTTGTATCACACAGAACCACAGAAAAATATTAATTTATAGTATATATTACTTACATTATATTATGTACCTTCTATGTAGGTACAACAATATATGATATTTTTTATAGCCTACCTGTAAATAAAATCACTATTCGCCACTGGTAATTAGACAAGTCGTGATTTATTTAAATAACTACATGATGATTTAAATGCATGACTTGTCAATTTGTAGCATTCATGCAGGAGTAAACAACATATGTTTTTAGTGGGTAACTTAAACGCTGATTTTAAAGTCACCTAATTGTAGACATTACCCCGCGACATATCATTATGGCGTGTGCTTTTTGATTTTGATTTTAAATTTATATCCGTTAAAATTTTTAAGAAGTCAGCCAAGTCCATATTTATATAATATTTTTTACTGTAACAGAGAAGATGACAGAATTATCTTCAAATGTCCATGGTAAATTCAAATTGTCTTTACGAAAGTTTAATGTTCACGAAGTTTCATTGCAATAACATTTATCTACGTTATAATATAAAATGCTTAGCTCGCCGTCATCATTATTCCCTTTTCGCGCCTAATGGTGCATTGGGCAACTGATTGGCATATGGCAGTGCATCTCTATAAAAAAGTGTTAAATGAAGGTAAGATGATTAGTATTATTGAAGAATAAAAACGCTTTTAAAATAAACATTTCATTTAAATCATGTCGGAAATCGAACTTGAACATCATCGCATGGTAGGCAAAGTAGACGTAGGGTTTTTTTTAAGTAGCCTTGAGTAACACAGAAGAATAATCATTCATTCATAACCGTAAAACTTATCACAACTAGTTTATCATTGGTTGATTTGGAAGACCTAGTGACGTCATGCAAAGTAGTTCGTTTTTATTAAAAAAAAAATTTTTCATGCATTTATTTCAAAAGGCATCTGGACAACATGCTTAAATATCTTGCAGCAGTCTCCTGCAAAGGTTTCTTTTCTTGTACAAAATCCAGACCTGTACACTCTTTCTAAAAACGGCTTTCGTTTTGTAGAACTTAATATGTTCATCCAGGACATTGTACATTCTTGAGGCCATAAAATAGAAATTCTTCTGAGAGAACGTCGTACGTGTTTTTGGAATTAAATCATTCAAATTACAGGAAAAACTCGTACGAGCATTCTGCTGGGATTGGGCTGCAAACCAGGCGAGATAAGTGTGCTTGTCAATTTAATTGACGGATGCATCGAGAAAATAGGAAACTGGATGGCTGAAAACAGACTAACATTAAACCCATCAAAAACTGAACAACCATGGGTGGCTTCAGCCAGACGACAGAATTTGATCCAGGATACGGCCCTACCCAATGTAGGGAGTACCGCTTTACCCACCGTTAAACTACTGGGAGTTTTACTCAATTCCGACTTTTCTCTTAACGCTCAAATTAGTAGAACGATAAGTTCATGCTTCTACCAGCTTAAACAAATTAAATGCATACGCAAAAATTTGCCGGTTGATGCCGCCCGTCAATTAATAAATGCGTTTGCAGTGTCTAGAGTCGATTATTGTAATGATCTGATATGTATATGATCTATGCAGGTCTACCAATAAACAAAATGACTCACCTACAATCTGTACTGAATGCCGTAGCGATACTTATTTTTGGAATCTCTAAGTTCAGTCATATCACTCCACTACTTCGGGAACTACACTGGCTACGTTTTCCACAGAGGGTCGAATACAAACTCTGTTGGCTTATGTATAAGTCACTGCACAACTCTGCTCCGGAATATCTAAGGGAACATTGCATTCCAGATGAACTAGCTGACAGGCGTCTCACGCTTAGATCAGCTATGTCTACGGCGAGAGGAAAAGTTATTATACCTCTACGCAAACAGCGCACTAAATTTATGAACGCGCATTTGCGGTCGCAGGCCCTATGGTATGGAATGCTCTCCCAGCAGAGGTGCGAGGCTGTGAAAGTGAAGTGATGTTTCGGAAAAAACTTAAAACCCACTTGATCCACTAATCATTTGAATTAATCCGTAGCATGTGACAACAAAATAAATTGTTTTAATTAAATTACAAATTTAAAAGCTTCAATTAAATTAATTCAACAATAGAATCACTATGTAAAGCGCCCTTGACGTATTTTATTACGAAAATGGCGCTATATAAGTTATCCATAATAATAATAATAATCTACTCCTGTGGCCGTATGACCAGAAATGTGTCAATGACTCTTTTTTATAAAAATGTCTAATGTCCTGTATTTTCATGAATTGGAACAATGTCTCAGATGGGGCAAAGTGGGAGGACATCGCAGCTTCACTCTTAGTATTAATTTTTGGACGTTTATTAGGGGTAGGGGGTTCATGACAGACGCAGTGCAACCTCCCCAGCCCACTATACCATAGGTTGCCACTGACTGGAATGAACGCTTAACAAAAGGGCTTAGCGTCATTTAGCCTCTTTAATTTTAATACTACAATAAAAATCGTTTAATTTTTTTTCAAGTGAAGTTAAGTTAGGTAAGGATAGGATGAGTTATGTTAAATGATATAATTTTTTTTGCTTAACTTAATCCTTAGTTCAACTTAATAATTCATTCTTAACTTAAGTCTTATTTTTTTATTATTATACTTAACCGAATCAATCCGAACCTTGCATAACTTGACTTAACAAAAAATAGGCGTTTAGTTCGGCCGTTTCCAAAGCGTAAGCTTACAACCTGCCAACACTTAGAACTTTTTACCTTTATTCATTCAACGGACTGCCCAGCCATTCGGGTGAATGCCGGCATTTAATGAACAGCCTAGCCGTTCTGTTGAGTGGCTGATATAACAATTTGGCGGCGACAGATACATTATTGAGATCACCATAATCGATAGTTTATTTAATTTCTTTCCTGTGACAATTTTCTTTTTCTGTCCTTGCCATTTGTTTATTTTTATTAATCTTATTAACTAAAGGTTTTTTTTATTTATTTGATTTACATATCGTACATATAAGTATGATAGTTATATTTGTATTGTTTTATAAAAAAATATATTTTTTTAACTGTGTTGTATGGTAAAATTGACTAGACACAATTATTTTTATTTTTTATGTATACGACCTAAGCCAATAACAACAGTTACATGAAGAAACATAAATACAAGAAACTGAACAAAAATAACATAAATCTATGTAGCAAAGACAAACAAGGGGAATACAAAATGGTATACAATATATTCATAAAAACGAAAGACGTAAGACTTTGAGCTAAACCATGCCAATCCAACTTTATCCCACACTGTTTTAGTCGCGAAGAGATATACGAAAAGCCGAAAGATCTATCCCAAAAAATTCCAAGTCATGCGATGAATTGACTAATCTACACATTCTGGACATTGGAACATATAAACAAAAGTTGCTCTTAGAAGATTTCATAAATAGCAGATTTTGACTCCTGGTGACTTGGTTGGGAACATGAAAAAAAAATTGATTGTAACAAAGATGGGACATTTATAGTATTAAGTATTTTGACAATGCATAGAAGGTCTATCTCAGTTCTACGTTTCTCCAATGAAGACAAATAAAGAGATTGCTCTAAATTGGAATAATAACCCTTTTGTAATCCGAGCGACCATGCCACTTTTCTTAGAAAACGGTGTTGAACAGACTCGATATGGTCAGTATGAGTCCTGAAGAATGGAGACCAAATAGGAGAAGCGTATTCTAGATGGGGTCGAACTAGCGAGCAATCAAGAGTTTTGATGGTTTCGTTCTTTATGTAATTTTATGTTTTCATTTATTCGTTCACAAGAACTAATAAACAATTATACAGAGGACTGTTTTTAATTGATTTAAAATATTTTTTGACTTTCTGTTTGTTTTATTTCTTCAGGTAAATCATTGTACTTTTTTAAAACCTTGTAAAGTGTGTTTTAAGTTTTTCTCCTTTTCATGTATTTTGATCAGTTCTGTAAAGCATTTTCAATTATTTTACCTGTTTATTTATGGAAATAATTTAAAAACATAGATAATATTGAATTATTCTACAACAAATTTGTTAATAACGTATCTCCTTATTGCATACTCCCATATCACTGGCGGCTCCTGACCGAAAACATTGGCAGTGCATTTCTTTACGCTTTGTCAACTTGTTTATTAAATTCAATAATATTATAACAATATGGCAGGTCTGACGTGATAAACGAGCAATAGTATGCAGCCCGCGCATCGGAACCAGAAACGCTAAATGCGCCCAAAATAATACGCACGTTATACGTAACTAAATTAGTACTAATATCATGTCGTTACGCATGTTCAAAGTGACATTACAAACGAACTTTAAACTTCAAATATGTGCATGCGTTAGCAATGCCCGGAGCATGTATATTATCTTCTCCCTCTAACGCACGATTCACCGATTCACGATGAAAAGTTGTCTATCTCGCTCAAATGACGATTTTAAGAGATATGGTATATTTCATACAAATTCAGGGTAAAGAATTGTGCCAAACAGAATATGCACGGGGACGATTGCGCATGCGTAGACAAGATAATAAAATCGTCCGCTAGAGTCGATCTCGCTAGATCTTTTGGCGCTAGTATAGAATATTATGTATGATGTTTAAGATTATATTATTTCAGCGAATGCCTGTTTCTTTGTACCTATAACATATTTTGACTTTCAATAAAATTACTAATTTAATATACATATTTTTACTTGGCAGTGCATTGCCCTTATGCACATACTAAGGAGCCGCCTCTGCCCTATATTCTCTCGATTGAACGCGAACACAAAGAGCTGTCGAAAATGCTCACTTTCGTTTATTTGACATTCCATTTTGGTGTCTTGTAATCAAATAAAATAATATATGTAACGTAAAAGCAAATACAATTTCTTGTAATTTTTTTTTTTCGAATGACGTATAACCTTTACTATTTTGTCTTATTTTTTTTGCTCATTTTCGAATTAGGAAATAAACAAGTAAACGTACGATTAACAGAAAACATTTAATTGAATTTCATACGCCAACTATACAAATTCGTAGCTAATTTTGAAATTTTTTAAGTGGTTGGGTTCTTGAAAGCCTACAATAACAATTATTATTTAAAAGTTTTAAGAACAAAATAAACATCAATTAGTTATACCAATTACAATAAATAATTATTGCGAAGTTGATTCGCAATATATTTTGGAATTTTAATTGCCTTTGGTAGTGAGTAAATAGATAGACAATTATCAAATTATTGACATTTGTGAGTAGGTACCTACCTCTGTGCTATTTGAAGACAGGTGTTTTAAACCCTAAAAATAAAAATAAAAAGAATTAACAAATGAATTTTAATATCAAATACAATTAAAACTTTATAAAATTATTTTTGAGTTGCGAAAAGATCTAAATATTTTTAATTCTTATTTGCAAAAAACATCGAATGCCTTTTCCTATCATGCAAAAGGTCTCAGGTTCGATTCCCGACGTGGTTGATGCAAAATATTTATCCGCATGTACAAAAAGAGTGAAACTGCAATCAATTTTATTTTAAGCGTGTCTAAAAAACTTATTTATAAAATTAAACTTACTAGAATAAGTCCTCAATGAAATAATTAAGCTTTAAATTAATTTCACATAGGTAAACATGAAATAGCTTAAATTAAAAAGTTCATCATAATATGTCTCATATCCACGCCTAATGGTGCATAGGGCACTGTATTACTGCACAAATTTCAGCCTCAGACTGATTATAGTGTTCTTTTTTACATTAAACAAAAGCATTTAATACTTGGGGAAATTCTGCTTATGATGACATACTTTTTTCAAAGGAAAAAATTTTTGACAATTATTTTAAATAACAAACAACAAAATATCATAAACTATTTAGCAGGGGCGAATTGTTTAAATAAGCGATTATGCACAGCTTATCATTATATCTGCTGAATTGGCATGTTTTTATACTTTTAAACTACTTTAAATTACTTATATTATATATGTAAATAAAATCAATATATTGCTGCTCTTACTATAATGTGTCATTAATTTTGAAGATGTTTTTTAAATTGACTTGAATTTTTTGTCTTATATTTCACTAAAAGATTCTTCTCGTCGTTTCTTTGAATCCCTTAAAATAAATATGTGTATATTTATGTTTTTCCTTTTTTTTAAAAATGTTATTACTATTTTATTTTATTTTTACATCTGAGCATGTTTTTCATTCTTTATTTCCATTCTTAATTTTTAATTACTCTTACAAATTTTCTTCATTTTTAATAATATTTCCATTTGTAAATACTCACTACAAACTACAAACTTTAAAATATCCTTTTTTCACTTGAATTTTAATTTTTAAACAACTTTCATTTATGTTTTTCTTTTTCCTTCTCTTTTTTATACTTTCATAATTAACCTTACATATAATTGCTTTAAAATATGGAAACTTCACTGGTCCGTTAGAATTAAGTCTAATTGTGTAAAATATTAAACTTTGTAACTGTACCGTATGTTTCCTAAATAAAAGAAAATAAATTAAAAAAAATTAAAACAATATTTTACTTTCGATAGTAATGTTTTCTAATAAAAATGTTTATGGGAAAATAAACAGAATAATTGTTAAATATTATAAATCACTACCACTGTTTAAATCTTCCTACAAAAAAATAATCTACAAAGTGCGCCCAGCGCCCATCGCGTTCTCAGTGAACGATGAAACTAGCCGATTACCTCAGCTTATTTCTCCATACAACAAAAGTACATTTTATTTCACATCCTTAACTCAGTCAGGTTTTTTATTAGTAAAACAAGCTTGAAGATTACAAAATTATATGAAAATTCTCTGTTTGGAAACTAGTATTTTGAACATTATTTCTGAAGGACTATTTTTCTTTGATAGGAGACCGTTGACATATTATGTATCACATAGAACATGTGGCATTCAAAGTGGCCGTTTTTGCCATTACTCATTTTAAAGGGAATCGGCCAGTGCTCAGTGTTGACATTTCAATCACAATGGAAATATCTACTGAATATCTTTATGGTATTTTTTTATTAACTTTTGCACAAGTATTGTATTGAAATAGAGCAGAATAACGCTACGTTTATCGCGTGGTTACCATAGAGAAAATAGTAATTGATAAATATATTTCTTGTATCTGATGTACTTTTGGGCACACTCTTGTGCTACATTTCTACCAGTGGCAACACCGCAAACAGACACCGGAAACAGGCCGACTGCTCGACGGCGCGATCGAAGCTAGCCGGAATCTGCGTGTCATCGATCAGCTTTGGTTCAGTTATATTATCTATTAAATCTCAAATCTCAAATTATGTAGTGGATCTTTTGTTGAAATGGTATGATTGTGACTCACCACAGTTTCGTTGCAAGGTTGCGTGAAGTTTGAATGAAAGATTCACTTACATTGTTTGGATATTTAATAGATAATATAATAAATACACGATATTTTAATTTTTTATTTTTTTTACAATAAACACAAGTGATAAAACAGAGTAATAAAAAATAAAGCATAATTACAAAGCAATGAAATAATTCATATTAAAAATAGTAACAAAAAATTAATAGTAAAAATAGTAAACAAAAAAATCCCACAAAGGCATGGCCTGTTCGTGGGTATACGAGAAAATGCTAATGAATTTTTGCTCCTACAATAAATAATGGACAGTTATAATATTTTTGTGTAACATAAGAAAGAAAAAATAAAACATTCTGTAAAAGATAATATGGTATACAACGATGTGATTAAATTAAATACAACACTGAATGAAATTAACCGTGATGCGAAATTTACATGATGTGGGTAATTGTAGGTTTTAGTAAGAGAGAGCAAAAGCGAAACTGAACCAAAGCTGACCGAGGACACGCAGATCCCGGCTAGCTTCGATCGCGCCGTCGAACAGTCGGCCGGTTTCCGGTGTCTGTTCGCGGTGTTGCCAGTGGTAAAAATGTAACACAAGAGTATTTATTTATTTATTTATTTTACCCGGTCGTCATTCTCAATTTTAAGTCAATTATACAAACGGTTATAATAATAATGGGCGTGTTTATTTTTAATCAAATGACAAATAAATAATCAGCTTCTAATAATTTATCATTTAAATTAGTGAGAGCACTGGGGTTGCACTTTATCGACCAATTGGTGAATCCATGGGTTCATGGTAGTCAGTGCAAAGCGAGGATCATTTTCAACATGTAGACTGTTCCTTTGTTTTGTCTTAATTCCCAACAGAGTTGAAAAACCACGATCACAAAGTTTTTTTTTTATTTTTTAAAAGAAATATTTGCGTTCTTACAATTTACGCAAACATTTAATTTTGTTGACCATTTTCAACGAGTTGTAAATTACTCACTATTAGAAAATGGGAACCAAGTTGGGGTAGAGTGGGATAGAACCACGGATCTTTGATCCGTGAGTCCGAGACACCAGCCACGGGACCACAACCCGATTCAAGTTAGGTAATTGAGAATGGCAAAAGGACACACAGTGCTGACAATAGGATAAATGGAAATAAAATATTTTTTTAAACAAAATAAAAACTTTTTTGTAGTCATGTTAGTGGCATAAAAAATATTTGTAAATTCCCCCAAAAACGGTTCATTGCATTAGTCACGCCCCTAATACGCCAAGATTCGGTTAAATTTCGAACTTTATTTGTGACCGTTTCAATTTAAATAGAACGTCGTCACGAATCTTGACGTCAAACTATCATTTGATAGCTTGTAGAGTCGAATATTACGAAATATTTTCCTTTGTAAATGTAAATGATATAGCGTTGATTTGTGTGTATTTTTTTGGATAAAATAAATTGTTTTTATTTTATTTATTTCGAATACAAACAGATGTACAGGTTAAATGAATATTTAAAAAAAAAATGAAATTATATAAAATGTATACATAGTAGGGCCTGCCATCCAATGAGGAAGTTCAGTGTTTTTTTTATATTTTTTTATTTGTTAAAAGACTGTTAAACTAAGTCAAAATTTTTTAATTTTTTTTTTTATATATCGTATTATCGGCGCTACGATTTTTCAAAGTTTTGTATTTCTGAAATAACTCCGCGTGTAACGTCAGAGGTTCATTTCCGCTTATTCTCATTCAGTTCTTCCCATTGGTCCAGAAGCGACAAGCAGACCGGAAATCTTCCATAGCTCTCAGATCATAGGTTGATTCACATGAACCAGTGACGTCATTTAAAGTAGTGCGTTTTTATCAAAATATTTTTTATTATTTTTTCTGTACATTTTCAAGAAACTTTGCCGTACAATTTAATGCTCTAATTTTTACCCCGCGTAAGAAAACATTTTTTTAATCCAATTTCCCGTAGGGCTGAAGTTCCTCATTATATGTATTCACTAAATAATACTGTAATAAAGCGACGACGCGACGCCTTGAAGTTTAAACTATAGAAATAATAAATATACTATATATTAAAATAAGATAAATATGGACAAAACAAGGAGATCGTAGAAAGGAAAAGAAGGAAATTGATAAGGAGTGGTAAAGGATGATTGAAGGAAAGTGAGAGTGGAAAATTGCATTTGATTTAATGATTAAACGAATTATGAATAAAGAGCATGAATCAAGCCTATTAATTCTCTTCTGTACATATTGTATGGAGTGTTAAATATATCAAGACTATTATTTTTTTTGTTAAATGTTTCACATATACGAGGGATTGTAGAATGTTTCCGATGATTAGTTTTAAATTTACGAATATAGAAAATATCAGAGAGTCTAGTTGGCCTGGGGGGGACACGGTAAGCAAGTAGATTAATGAGTTCCGGGGAATCGAATTTATTATTGACAATTTTATAAAGCAGGATCTGATCAAACATATCTCTTCTGTGTGCTAATGAAACAAGGTTATAAAATTTTAATGAAGCTAAATAATTTGGAAAATGCAAATGAAATTTGTATTCTAGTTTTTTCAGGATTTTTTTTTGAACATTCTCGATTCTATTAATATTTAATTTATAAACAGGAGACCAGATAGCAGTGCAATATTCAAGATGGGGGCGTACGTATGTTATGTAAAGCAATATAAATGAACCTAAATTTTTAAAAGATTTACACAGCCGCATGATAAATCCAGTCATTTTGTATCCCTTGTTAATTATAGTTTCTATATGACTATTGTAATTTAAGTTTGAGTCCAAAATAATTCCCAAGTCACGTATTTCGTTTACTTCTCTAATTGTATTTTCATTTATCATATAGTCATATTTTATTTTATTTTTATTACGAGTGAAAGATACTTTGTAACATTTAGACACATTGATATAAAGTTTGTTTTCAACACAGTAATTCGATAATGCATGTAAATCTTGTTGTAACTTTGTACAATCATCTCTACACTTGACTTTAAGGTAAATTTTTTTATCGTCAGCATAACAAAGGTAATGGGCATTTTTGAAACATAACTGAATATCATAAACATAGGCATTAAATAAAAGTGGCCCAAGGTGTGATCCCTGTGGTATACCAGACGGAATGGAGATGAAATCAGATTGATATCCTTCAATCATAATTGACTGAAGTCTATTATCTAAGTAAGAGATAAACCATCTGTATAAGTCACCGTGAATTCCCAGATATTCTAATTTACGCATAAGAATTCGGTGATCCACCTTATCAAATGCTTTAGAATAATCTGTGTATATGACATCAACTTGTTTTTAAACTTTTTGGCGTACTTAAAATCCTTTTTATTATAGTTTCTATTTCGTTTTAGTCTATATGTATTTAAAAAAACAGCTTGTAAGTGAAAATTCTTGTTGGAAGTTCATTGTAATTTATTATAATATGTAAAAAATAAAAGACGAGTAATGTCTACTTAAATCAGTCCAGTCCAGTCTAGAGTCCAGCCCAGAGTCGCTAAAGTGATGAAACCGATCGATTTTTCTACAAAATGTGTGAATTTAAGTATCACCCGTCTTTAATTTGTATATATCTATATATTTTTTTTCAAATATTTTTTTCTTTGCGGTTTACATGTTTAGTAATTAATATATGGACAGGTAAATCGCCCAGAAAAATAATTGAGACGGATATTTAAAAAAATAAAATAACACTAAATACATAAATTTAAACATATTTTAGAACATTTCATTTGTTCATTTCACTATCTTTAAAGCAATACTGATCTGTCATATATGTTTAGATTTGTCAGAAATACAATATATTGCCATTTTCAGAAAGAATATACAAGTTTGGATTCTGTCTAAGGGAAGAGACCATTGCAGGAGACTGCTGCCAGATATTGTATAGATTTATCTAGTATTAAGCGTACTGTCTAGAAGCCTTTTGTAATATCTGTACATATGTTTATGTAATATTTTTTAATTTGTATTTTTGCTATTATTTAATAATTTACATGCTTCCACTTGCTATTATGTTGTATCCCAACTCAACACAGGGCCCTTGGCCTCATAGAATTTTGGATACGTTTTAATATATTTTTTAAATTTATATGTATGGAATTTATCGACAATATTTTAAGTTTGTCCAAATTTTTGCAGACAAGGACTTCCCTCCCTAGGAAGCTGTTAATATTAACATATTACAAGAGAGATGAATAACATTTTAAAGAAGGCAATATAGAAGTCTAGGCATTATGATGTGTCATTGGCTGGTTTAAATGGCCACTTTACACACTGTGTAACATTCTCCATTCTGCCCATATTTGAATATTTATATTCCTTTAACTCTTTCATCTGTTGATGTTTGTGAAGTTAAAGAGCTACAACCTTTCAGCTTCAGTTTTATGGGAAGAATGGTGAATGTTACACGGTGTGTAAAGGATAAACAATAAACAATAAACAATGAAAACATTAGTTTTTTTATATATTACAAACAAGAATCTTATTGTGTATTTGACCAGTTTAAAAGATTTTAGAGTACAATAAGATTTTTCTAGTTTTATGGGTGTTTTCTGCAAATTGAGAAATGCCGTTTTTGTGATCGACACCTTTTTTCGGAGGTAATTAATACAGTTTTTTTATATGAAAGCGGTCTGGCTGTTTTTAGCAGAACGTAGAATCGACCTTACTGCACCCGATAACATCTATATCTCAATTTTTACGAGATTTTGGACTGGCTGCTTTCTGCATAACTACGTTCATATGACATCAGGAGAATAAAACGTTGGAAGTGTTTATGACCGTGCAATAATTTATTTATGTTTTCGCGTACACATATTTTACTCATTCGCGTATTTTATTCATTTTTGTTAGTTTGCCGAATGCTTATGTACATAAAGTGAAATTGACCAAATTGGTCTAGGGGGATTCGAATCCCCCGTTCGGTCCGGCTAGATTAACGTCTAAATAATCTGAACAATTTTAGTGCATTGTTTTAAGTACACATTGTTCCATATTTGTTAGCGGCAAATATTTTTCACGACTCAAAAGTTAAAAAATGACAGCTACAAATGTGGCACATAAAAAATAACGGCTTTTAATGGAGCATCATTAATTTATATCTCCTACACCTACGCGATATGTACAAACAAATCTGCCAGACAACGGACTCTCATTATTTATATTTTTGTCAAGTTCCAGATTAAGCTAGGGTTTCCTAGGACAGCGGTGCCCGTATTTTAACGGCCGTAGTGAACGGTGATGCGGTGGATAACCGTGGTAACGGTGACTAGAGTGTGGTTTCCTAGGAAAACGGTGTTAGAAACACCATTTAACACCGTTTCACTAGGAAATCACTCTCTAGTCGACGTTACGACGGCTGTCTACCGCATCACCGTTCACTACGGCCGTTAAAATACGGGCACCGCTGTCCTAGGAAACCCTAGCTTTACAGACAGTTTCTAAAATCTACAAGGATGTTACAAAAGCAAACCACGTGTGGCTGATAGCAGCCCGAAGGCAGCACCTGATATCTCTCCGAGGCTCGCAAGAAGAAGGCGGGCGGGAGGGCTCCCAGCACGGGGTGTTGGGCCACCAGCTGTGACACGTCCACACCACTAGGGAGAGACATTTCCATGGCGAGCTAGTCCACTGTTCCGAATTACGTGCACCACTTCAATATCCCATATTAACACAATAAAAACACAAACGATTTATAAAAATCACTAAGTAAAAACGATTTTACAACGCGAAAGTAACCGTTTGAGTAGTCCACGAATATAATCACTTCAATTTTTCGAAAATATTTTTTCAATGTTCCATATTACCTCCCAATACCCTACAATTTTTTTAACTGCAAAATTTTATTTTTTGCCAATATTTTTAAAGCGTATTTAAAATTATCGATGGGTATTTCGATTTAATTGTAACAAATATCAAAATTGTTATTATTTTGCAATTTGTGTAACACTGTTTTATCGGAGTCTGCGAGCGTTTGCAATTTGGAGCGCGGTAAAAAGCTACTGTCGAATGTCTAATTCCCTTGACAGGCCGCCTTCGCTTGTCATTACGAACTGACTGACATAACCTAACATTTGCGCCGCGCGGGAAGTGACGACTATGGACACAGTTTTCATCTATCCGTCTCGCTTCGCCGAACGTGAAACTGTATTAGAGGCGTGAGAGATACAAATGTAAACAGTTGAAATGATTGTAGCCAATGGGAGAGCGTGGCGGGTCCCCGCCCCCTCGCGCGATTGGTCGGAATAAGGGAACGCTCGGGAGGGAGGCTTCGGGGATTTCTATTATGAAAGTGTAGTTATTTTTTAAATTGGAATTGTGATAATTGTTTTTGTTGAGTTAGTTCGCTCTGGCTACACCCCTGACATTTGTTTTCCATAGAAAATGGTTTACAAAAGGCCTATAGTTATATCAGTTTATTTACTTCCATTCAAGAGCTGTCTAATATAAAACATGTTCTATTATAATAAAACTGTAAGGGTGGATTGTAGATATTTTACATTGGTGTAGGTGTTATAGAATTTATAAAGTGTAAACTCCAAATCGCCTTTTAAAGAAAAGGTACAATTTTGAGAGTAAAATAATACCAGAATCCAGGATGAAGGTTTTCGACTTGATGGCTACTCTCAGGCTAAAATCATAAAAAGAGAAATCGAGTGGAGATAAGTGCCTACGTCTCGTTGTGTAGTGGTTGATTTATACCATACTTGATTTCTTGGGTTCGTTCCTGGGAAGTCCGAAATAAAATACTTACCTATTGATTAAAAATCGAGCGATTTAAATTGAAACTGTGCAATTGGATGACATTGATCATTTTTAACTTTAAATCTTTGTATAAGTTAACATAAGTTGTGTCAGCTTTTTTCAAAATCGAAAAGTGAGCACAAAAAGTAAATGATTTTTTTTTAAATTTTTTTTTTTTTAATTTATTTATTCATACAAATACATACACATAACAAAAAAATATATAATTACGTATCCCAAACTCTATGATGTCACGGGCCCTGTGTTGAGTTGGGATACAAAATAATGGAAAGTGGAAGAACGTACATAATTAAATAAAAGGAAAGATAAAAATTTAAATATTTATTATTACATCAACATACATATATATAATAAAATAATATATTCCAAAGGGTATCTGGACGACACGCTTAATAGTACCTATATAAATCTATAGGTATAATATCTCGCAGCAGTCTCCTGCAATGGTTTCTTTTTTTAGACAAAATCCAGGACTTGTACACTCTTTCTGAAAATGGATTTATACTGATACGCTAATATTATGGATTAAAAAATCAATTCGTTTTAATATATATTTTACAAAAAATACACTTTCAAACCACCGAAACTTATTAAGTAATATTGTAACTTTTTTATTAAAAATCGGGTGGTATTCTGAATCTTCTCTATCCCCTGGAGATTTTATTTAGAACATTATTGCGACCTTAATCATTACCCAAAACACTTAATTAGGTTGAATTGACCAAGCCGTCTTCGTTTTTTTAAGTTTTTTTGAAGAGTTTTAGATATCATTTGACATTTAATCAACAGTGTGGCCATTATGAAAAATGAAAATCCCAAAATTAACCACTCTTTAGGGCGGAGATGATTCAGAATACAACCCCTAGGGGACCTTAGATACCCTTTTAGATCTGGAAGGATTAAGACTGAAAGAACATTGATGTGGTTAAGTCCATCAGAGATTTAGTTGTTTTGGACTATAAACTGACATACAACGAGCATATAAATAATACAGTAAATAAATCACTGAAATTACTTGGCTTCATTAACAGAATATCCTCTGATTTTACTAATGTCCGTACAATAAAAACTCTTTATTGCTCAACTGTTCGCCCTCTTCTAGAATATGCCTCCGTTGTCTGGTCTCCATTCTATGTCAATCGTATAAATCACATTGAATCTGTCCAACATCGCTTGCTTCGAAAAGTAGCGTGGATGCTTGGACAAGAGAGAGGTAATTATTGTTATGCTGATTTAGAGTCAATGTTAAATATTTCTAGTCTACAAAAACGTAGAACTAATATTGACTCCATATATATGGCATACTAAATGGTATAATCGATGTTCCATCAATACTGGGACAAGTAAAATTCAATATTCTGACTCGTAGGTTGAGAAACAATGAAGTACTATTCATCGATCAGCATAGAACAAACTATGGCCTTAATTCTCAATGACCCGTCTTTGTCGTATTGTTAACTCAAGACAAGATCTGGACTTTTTTGGTTTAAGTTTACAACGATTTAAACGAGCACTAAATTAATAGTCCAGATCTTGTCTCGATGTCCCTTTTGTTTGTTAATGCTTCTTTTCTTCTTTTTTTCATATTTTAAACTATTCTTTTATTGTAATATTTAAACCCTATAAATTGTAATAAAATAAATAAAACAACTTTGTTTTTAACCACTAAATTTTATTTTTCACCGACCGGTTTCAAAGCAAACAAGCTTCTTTGTCAAGGTTTACATAACTAATGAATTGATTCCTTTTTATTTTATTTCTATCATGTTCACTAAATACTACACGTTAACTCAATAAATCAAGTGGTTTTTTTTCTCTTACACGGGTGGTAATTTGATATCATTATTTTCGAAGTAAGCCAGGAGAGGACTAAAAGAAATATTGTTTATTTGGTTATTAATTATTGTTTTCTTATTATGAATCGCTTTTTTAATTTCTAAGATTTCTAAGTTGTCAAATTTTAATATTTTAATATTTTATTTTCAACATGAAGTACTTTTAATCCAGTGTCTTTATTGAAGTTATGATTATTTTCTATCAGATGATTTACGAATTCAGAAAAATTATTATTATTTAAGCATCTTAAGTGTTCTTTTACTTTAATATTAAAGTTTCTTATAGTTTTTCCAATGTAGATTGAATTGCAATCATTACAATTTAATTGGTATATTCCAGATTTATTATATTTATGGACTTTGTCTTTGTGATTTTTTAACAATGTTCCAATATTATTAGTTGTGTAGAAAGCCGGTTTAATGTTTGAAGGTAGGTTAATTAGTGGTTAAAAACAAAGTTGTTTTATTTATTTTATTATAATGAATAACCACAAAGTTAGTGCTTCAAATATAAAATTTATACCTATAAATTGTATTTATGGACAATGTCCGTTAATAAATAAATAAATAAGACTCTCGGGAGGTACCTGTAATATACGACCCAGCCAGCCGTATCGCCTCCGCTTGATGGCGGTTGTCAACAGAGGTTCCTGCATCCGTTTCCTTATTTCCACATTCCTTACGAAGTCATACCCAAACACCAAAAGACACACCAAAATTCCCAAAACTCGATAGTTTGTTATTTTGGGCCCTAGTGGGGAACATTGCGTAGAAGACGTTTGGTTTTCGAAGTGTAAACTTCGGATCTCCAAACAGCTTTCTACGTTATGTTTTTACACGACGCAATACCCATGTATATAATTTGATTCAAAATCTTATCAGATTTGTCCGTGTATTGCGACCATTATCTCAAAAGCATATCTACAATAGGGTTTGTATTTCTTTTATACGACCGCTAAATGTTTTCTTCCCGAAGTTTTTCCTTGTTAAAAAATATAAAAAAGAATACCCTTACCTCCCTCCGGGTAGGTAAAATTAACCTACCTTCCCCACAAGAGAAGGCCTACAAAGGCCGAACAATAAACAAGTTGCCAGAAACAAAAAAGAAATACAGAATAAAACAAACGAGAAAAATAAATATCAAATATCAATTACTTTTTAAAAAACAAATTTCAAGTAGGTAGGTACCTACTTACTTCTGAAGTACCTACCTATACACCTTTCAAAATGTAGGAAGGTACGGAGAATCTCGCGTACCTTTTAATCTAAGCACTTGAAAGGCTTTTGTACTAAATAAAAGTTTATATGACCAGTAATTGAAGTGCGTAGCTATATCAGTAGCTCAATCACAAATAACTATCGACGTTCTTAAAAACATGCTAAGCATTTGAGCGATCACAATGAACAATAATGAACATGCTTAAGTTATCCCGGTCATAAGTCAACGCGTGTGTAATCTCTAAGTCAGCGCTCGTGTCGGTTTGTTTTTTGTTTTCCTCGTAAATAAATACAGTTCACTGGCGAAATCGGCGTTTACTATAAGAAAGTAATACAATATATTACATTTGCAAAATAGTAAGGAGTATCTAATACAAAAAGGTGAAAATTAAATTACAATTACTATGACGACTGCTTTTTTTGACATTTGGCTTGGTAAGCGCCGGCTAAATGGAATAAATAGCATGATAAATAATAAATAAATAATTAAAAATAGCAGTTTTGGAATATTTTCCATATAGCTAGATTTTTGCATGTCTTGCAGCTACAAAATGAATAAATGATTGATATTTTAGCATCCTTATAGTGCTTTAAATTAATTATTAAAAAGTCAATGAAAATTATTTTTTAATTAAGTAAATAATATGTAGTCACCCTCACGGTGCAGTAATCTGCGCGTTTGACTACCATGCGAGAGGTCTCGGCTTCAATTCCCGACATGGTTGACATGAAATATTTATATCAAAAGGTGTTTTTATACTAAATAAATAAAAGTCCCCTGGATTGCCATCTGATGCGTAAGACTGATCATCTTACCTTCATGTAACAAAAACGATCAAGATACGCTGAGATTAGTGTACCAGTGCAGTGCCCTATGCACCATTAGGTGGGGAAAGGGAAGGATGATGAAAAAAAAAATTTTTTGACAATTATTAGTAGCATAAAAAATATTTTTAAATTCGTAATTTTGAATTCCCGCAAAAACGGTAATTCCATTGGCCACGCCCCTGATACGTCACGATTCATGTTTATTTGTTCCTGACCATTCAAATGTGTTTAGAACATTGTGGCGAATCTTGACGTCACAACTGTCAAGGCCAAACATTTTGCGTTTTTCTAGCAACGTATTTTTATTTAATTTATATTTCACATTTATGTGTGAAAACATTTCTCCACAATATCCATATTGATTTCGAAAATACAATTAATTATTCTAAATCCATTTCGTATATTTTTATCGATATTCGTAGTATGTGATGTTTTCCTATCGACGAATCTACACATTTTAGACATTGGGGCATAAAACCAAAATTTGTTCTTTGAAGATTTGATACGTACCTAGAAATTTTGCTGGTGAAATGGTTCGAAGCATAAAAAGAAATTGTTTGCAGCAGATATGGGACGACACTTATAATTTTTTTTAAGGCGTAAAAGGTCCGGTTCATCTTCGTTCTACATTTCTCTAAAGTAGTCAGGTTAAGAGATCGCTCTATTTATTATAAGTATTTATTTACTTCGTATGTGTTGTGATACAGAATATAGTAAATTAATGAATAATTGAAATAGTGGAGGAATATCTTGGCTGCTCCTACTTCATTGTGGATAATGACTTTTCTCTGATTTCCATATTTTAATTCAATATCACCATGTTGCCTACAGTGAGCTTAGTATTAAGGAACTCCACCACTGCTGTAAGGCAGGTGTATGTCAGCTTCCCAAACTTTATCAAAAAACAGCTTATGTAGTTTTCCACTTCAAATTTAGGATTTTTCATCGGCGACCGGGCTTCGTCGTGACCGACATCGTCAGACGGATGGAAGGCGAAATAAAAACTAACGTTTCATACAAGGTGGATCAAGGCTTGACAATATATTTTGTTACTGATTTAAAAAATAGAAATGTATATATATTTATTATTTACATACAATATTACATTTTTATAATTTTTTTTTGCAGGACTCACCAACCCAATTAATATGGCTTGTCGGTAAAAATCCTTTCTATGAAAACAAATGATAACAAACACTTCATAGTTGTATAATAATAATGAGGAAGTTCAGTGGTTTTTTTCAATTTTTTTATTTGTTAATATACTGTTAAACTAAGTAAAAAAATTTTTTTTTTAATTTTTACATGTCGTATTATCGGTGCTACGATTTTTTAAAGTTTTGTATTTCTGAAATAACTCCGCGTGTGACGTCAGAGGTTCATTTCCGCTTATTCTCATTCAATTCTTCCCATTGGTCCAGAAGCGATAAGCAGACCGGAAATCTTCCATAGCTTTCAGATCATAGGTCGATTCACATGAACCAGGGACGTCATTTAAAGTAGTGCGTTTTTATCAAAATATTTTTTATTATTTTTTCTGTACATTTTCAAGAAAATTTGAAGTACAATTTAATGCTCTAATTTTTACCCCGCGTAAGAAAACATTTTTTGTATCCAATTTCCCGTAGGGCTGAAGTTCCTCATGACAACTAACTTAAATATAAGGAGTGAAAAAAAATACGTATAATTTATGTTTTCAAATAATATTTAGAAAAATGCAAAAAAAGGAAAAAACAAATATAAAACATCGCAATTATAAGATAATAAATAAATACAAAACCGGAATACCAAAATTTAAAACGGAAGTGTGTACATAATTAATAGGCACAAAGTCTTTTTTTTTAAAAATATTTTCTTCTTTACATATCTATATACACACAGACAAATCCATACACACATATATACACATCCGTACATACACACAGACAAATCCATACACACATATATACACATGCACATACATATTCATGAATTTATATTTACACATATATAAATATCCATGTCAATATTACATATTTCCTGCCTTATATATATCTATATTTACAAATATTCAATTTTATAATTATATTTTTTTATATATATTTTTTTATTAAGTTTTATTCATTTTAACAAGTAAATAACATACAAAATTGTATTTTTGTTCCCGCAAAGCCGAAGCTTGTCTGCGGGTTACATTACATTTTTTTTTTTTTTAATTTATAAGTAAGTACATAGTTTAATAACAATTAAAGAATAAGATATATTTATACACTTAAGTTTCACATGCTGTTTAATAATTTTTTGACTATTTTTTTAAATAAAATTAGGTTTTTTTCTTCACGATTTTTGGCTGGTATTAAATTGTACAGTTTTGGTACTACACTACCCATTGTTCTGTCACCATAGTAGTTTTTCTGTCGTGGTACCATCAGCTGCTGTGCCGATACTTGTCGGGTCATGATCTGGTGGTTTATTTTGGATTTGAAATTGCAGGAAGTGATCTGTCATTATCTTATATTGACACTGTTTGTTAATTGGCAAAACGTTAACAAAATCAAATAATATTTTATTGCTGTCTTTTGCCTCATTCTTTATTTTTACAGGTACGATAATTTTTAAAATTTGTACCTGTAAGTTCAAGACTCTATCCGTATAAGATTTAAAACTTAATCCCCATATTCTTAATCCATATTGAATAATTGGGTCAACTAGCCCCAAGTAAACTAGTCTCAGCACTGGGTATGGTATGTATGGTTTTAAATGGTACATGTTAAGTAGGCAAACTCTTAGCTTATTGCAAACTGTTTTTATCTGTTCTTCCCAATTAAAAGTGGAATCTATAATAATACCTAAATACTTATAATTTGATACGTGATCTATTTTTGTGCATTTGCAGTCTTGCAGATTGATATGCAAGCATTCGTGAGTGTGTGCATATATTAACAAATCTTCTTTTGGTCTATTATATGGGGACGTAATGTGTAACGCTTTCGTTTTTTTTATATTTATTGTTAGGCTATAATCATGTGACCATCTTAAAACTTGATTAAAATCCGATTGCAGTTTTTGCTGCGCGTCTATTTGTGAGTCTCCAATAGCAACAATTGCCGTATCATCTGCAAACTGATAGCACAGTGAGTGTTGTATGACATTTGCCATAGAGTTACAGTATATCAGGTATTCTAGGGGACCAATTACTGACCCCTGGGCTACTCCCGTTTTTACTTGTACCTTTTTGCTGAATATGTCTTGTATTTTCACAATTATATTTCGATTTTTGAGATAGTTAGCGAGTGGTTCTTTATACTTTCCTCTGATTCCAGCATCGTTCAAACATTCTACAAGGCGAGAGTGGTCTAAGGTGTCGAAGGCTTTAGCATAATCGACGAATATAACAATCACGTGTTTTTTGTTATTTAAGGCTTGGTTTTGGTTTATATTGTTTGCAAAGTCAGACAATAACTGTGTTGTGTTTTTTCTTTTTTGAAACCCATACTGTTTACAATTTATTATTGAATTCTTATCAAGATATTTTGTTATGTTCTGAACCAAGAATGTTTCAAATATTTTATTTATACAAGTCAATATAGAGATAGGTCTATAGTTACAGTATTCCAAGTGAGAGTTTCCTTTGTAAATAGGCCTTATTATAGATATTTTTAGACAATCAGGATAAATCCCCTTTTCTAGACACAGATTTATTATTTTACAAAGCAAGTGGCTGATATTTTCCTTTACATATTTTAAATCCCGAATTCTTATTGAGTCTATACCTGGCGATTTTAGTGAGTTTAGTTCGGTTGTGGTGCGTACTTGCGGCGATATAAACTCCTGATCCTGATAATTATGATAATGAATTTTAAACAATATTTTGAGATTGTCCAAATGTTTGCAGACACGCTGGATTTTATTCCTCGGGAGTAAGATCTCCCTAAATTTATTGTAACGGAGAGGGCAAACATTTTTGAGAAGAGAATAATAATAATATTAATAAATAAAAATGGCAAATCGGGTTGTGGTCCCATGGCTAGTGTTGCGGACTCCCGGATCAAAAGTCCGAAGCTCGAACCCGACTCCTCCCCGACTTGATTTCCATTTTCTAAAAGTGAGTTATTAACAACTCATTCAAATTGGCCACCAAAAGTATAAAACGCTAATATTACTTTTTTGATAAAAAAAATAAGAATATATAGAAGTCTAGGCATTTACAGAGCTCATGACTTATTATTGGCTGGTTTGAGTGGTCGCTTTATACACTGTAATATTCACCATACTGCCATGTTTCAACACACACATTTCCTCAACTCAAAAGCCAAGAGATGGAAGAGTTGAGGAGATATGAATGTTTAAACAATGGCAGAATGATGAATGTTACACCGTGTGTAAAGAGCACGGTGGTGGGGGTAATCATTGTTCCGCGGAGATAGCCTGCCAGTCTATCTCGGTGGCAATAATATATATAATAATATGCACCGTCAGGTACGGAAAGCGAAATATAGTGATGATGAATTTTGACGAATCAAAAGACATTTTTTTTTTTACGTAGAACATGAAGGTCTAAAGTTAGATAGATTAGAAATTTTAGAAATAAATAAAATATAAAATAACAGCGATATAATTTTAATAAATCAGCAGATGACATTTTAAAACATACCCTTATTAGCCTCCCATTTGACCCTGTACATTGCAATGAAACAATAAATATTTTTATAGAGTAGAATCCTCCCTCACAGTACACATGTTTTTGATAACTTTGTTTCATTTAAATATTATGTTTTGTATGTCTTTCGACTTATTTTTTCAATATACCTATACTTAAGATAATGAATATTTAGTTAATGAATATAAAAGATCCTTATACTGTATAATATCATATTTACCAGTCTGCTAATTCGTCAAATGAATAATTGGAAGTGTACCAAGTGTTTTTAATTTATAACTTATATTTTAATATGTAAAAGGTATTATATCATTACTATGGAATTTCATCAAGAATTGTCAGTGAATAACTAAAATCTTTTTTACCTTTATGGCCCGATCCACTCATCGATATGTGCGCAACCCAGCTCTTTTATTTATTTATTATATATATATACGGCCTAAGCCAATTACAACAGTTACATGAAGAAACATAAATGCAAGAAACTGAACAAAAAGAACATAAAACTATTTTGCAAAGACATACAAGGGCAAAACAAAAATAGTATACAATATATTAAAAAAAACGAAAGATCAAAAACTTTGAGCTAAACCATGCCAATCCAACTTCATCCCACACTGTTTAATCGCGAAGAGATCTACGAAAAGCCGGAAGATCTATCCCAAAAAATTCCAAGTCGTGTGATGAATTGACTAATCTACACATTCTGGACATTGGGGCATAAAAACCAAAGTTGCTCTTAGAAGATTTTATAAATAGCAGATTTTGACTTCTGGTGGCACGGTTGGGAACATGAAAAGAAATTGATTGCAACAGAGATGGGACATCACTTAAAACATTAAGCATAAGCATTAAGCTTTATCCATTTCTTATTAGAAATTTTATAATTGCGGAACTTATGTCTTTATTGACAGGTTGTACAATTGTCTTTGACAAAAGTTTGTGTTGATTTTCAATTGTTTTGCAGCATTAAAGTGAAGTGTCTAGTAACTAGTATTTTTGCTGTGTGTCATAGTAGACTTTAATGTTTTTGTTCCAGCCGCCCGGCCCGCGCCCTAATTCCTCCTCGGACAGGCGCCGTGGCGCAGTTGGTTAGACGGCCAACTGTGAAACTGGCGTCGCGGGTTCGATTCCCGCCAGTTGCATGAAAAACATCTATGAAAGATTTTTTCTCCATTGGTCTGGGTGTTGTAGTGTATTTTTTGTCACCTCCTTCTATATCCCCTTAATCCCACCTGCTGATAAGCCTCAATATAGAGCCTTAGCAAGTTATTCCTTTTTTTTAAATAAAAAAATAAACTTTAGTATAAAAAGTAATGTAAAATATTGAATGAAAAACAATGTGTTTATCAAACTTTCTTAAGGCAAAAACATTAAATTACGTGTCATTAATTAAAACATGAATTGTTTATGAAAATAATAGGTAAATATAAATTTATGACAGTAATGAAAAGTTAACAGTATGTGAAAAAAAGAAAACTAAAATAATGAAATTAACGGCAAAAGAAATTACATAATTAACATATTACAACATAGATGAAGAACACTTAAGAGAAGGTAATATAGAAGTCTAGACATCTACAGGGCTTATGACCTGTCAATGGCTGGTTTAAGTGGCCACTTTACACACTGTGTAACATTCACCATTCTGCCTATATTTGAACATCTATATTCCTTCAATTCTTTCATCTGTTGATGTTTGTGAAGTTAAAGAGCTGAAACCTTTATTTATGCGAGTGAGATTCATCTAATTGAATTATTTCACCTGCATACTAGGCAACGCCTGAAAATGTTATTTTTTCAATTTCTATACTTCTTCATGGACCTGGTAATTTATTATCTATATTATATTTATTTCCATATATAAACCAGCCATTGACAGGTCATAAGCCCTGTAGATGCCTAGACTTTTATATTACCTTCTCTTAAATGTTCTTCATCTCTGTTGTAATATGTTAATATAAACAGCTCCCTGGGGAGTTGAATCCAGTTCTTGTCTACAAAAATTTGGACAAACTCAAAATATTGTTGTTAAATGACATAATGGTTAAGTATGGTTGATTATGACAATAAGACTTAATCTTTGGCAAAATCTCTCGCTGCGTCAGAGGTAGTTTGTTACAAAAAATGTGGAATTTATTCGGTATAATCCGTTGAATTTTGTTAAAAGTGTGAGTATTA
Organism: Micrasema longulum; assembly: GCF_059751315.1. NCBI lineage: Eukaryota > Metazoa > Arthropoda > Insecta > Trichoptera > Brachycentridae > Micrasema > Micrasema longulum. The sequence goes on from NW_028277326.1 coordinate 98,157, forward strand.
TTATTTATTTTTATTTATTATTTATTACTGCACTAATGGTGTTTTAGAACCAGCTATTTCAGTAGTGGTATACCGGAGGACTCCAATGTTTTTAGAATTAATATAATCTGAATATATGAACAAAATGACGTTCATAACTCCAGCCTTTCAGCTTTAAGGGACAGAGTTAAGCTAGGGTTTCCTAGGACAGCGGTGCCCGTATCTTAACGGCCGTAGTGAACGGTGATGCGGTGGACAGCCGTCGTAGTGGTGACTAGAGAGTGGTTTTATTTTTTAACGGTGTTATCAACATCGTTTTCCTAGGAAACCACTCTCTAGTCACCGTTACGACGGCTGTCCACCTCATCTTCTTTCACTACGGCCGTTAAGATACGGGCGCCGCTCTCCTAGGAAACCCTAGCTTTATACACATTTATCTTTCCAAATCCAGTGTGCAAATGACAATTTAAATATATAAAAAAATACAGCTTCATCATTAAAAAAATAAGAGAGATAAATTAAGTCTTGTATCGTATGTCGACTAGGCAGTTAACTAAATATTTAAAAATAAATGAATAAACTTCAAGCGATCTTTGGTGAACCTTCGGTATTCGGAATGCCGGATATGTAAGGCGGCGGGGGCCCGCCCCCACAATGGCGAATGTATAAGTTTAACAGTACGACAGCGAATGTGTTTAATCCAAATTTAATGAAATTCCTCCGGGAGCTCTGGCTGGGGAAGCAGGAGAGAGCTCCGAAGAATGCCTATAGAAGTTGCCAGGAACTGTACTATTGCGAGCAGATGTGGTGAGACGCGTAGAGATACAGGTATCAGAGAAATAATGAAGAGTGGGTGTTAATAAAAATATAAAATCAAGTTATCTGAATTTTATTTTATTTTATTTTAATGAAATAGACGGCACTTAGTGTCTTTTACATATAAGTTGCATATAATAAAATACATACATGTAAGTGAAATAAAGTATTTAAAACAAATTATTACTAAACAGTTATTTACAAATCAAAAGAAGTAAAAAAAAAAGATAAACGGTTTAAAAATAATATTACTAGTTGTAAAAATACTTGAAAAATTAAATATTTGGTGATAGAAATATTTTGAACCTGTAAAAAAAAGAGAAAAAAAACTAAGAAAGCAACGCATATTAACAAAAAAAAAAATTAAAACAAGTTTAAATGACACTAAACGAAGATTTTTCTTTTTTAAATTACATGTATTATTATTTAAAACTACTACTTAGGTAACTACCAACTACTACTTAGGTACTCGGCGGCCTCCGTGGTGTAGTGGTCAAGACGCTCGACTCACAGACGGAAGGTTCCGGGTTCGATTCCCGGTGAGAACACAAAAATTAAATGTGATTTTTCTCAAGCCTGGGTGTTCTGTGATGTAATTCAGCACTCCTCCTGAGCAGGCCTCCTGGCCTGTTGTGGTGCAAAAATAAAATAAATAAATAAAATAACTAATATAAATATACATAAAAATACATACTGATAAAAAAAATTGAAAAGAGAAATATTGTGTACTTTTAAATGAAATCAAGAAAAGAAAAGAAAAAAAACATCAATAAAGGAATTTAAACAATTTTGAAGAATACTAATTGATAAAAAAAAATTGTTATCTAGACTAGCTTCTAGCTTCTAGGTACTAGCTTCTCCTACCCATGAAATACAGGTGAAAACTTAACATGGAATGAATCACCAACGTCTTGGTACCTATTGCCTAGAGCAGGGGTCTCCAAACTATGGCCCGCGGGCCAAATCCGGCCCGCCAGTGTCATCAATCTGGCCCGCGACAGCCAATGATTTATTGTCACCAATCTGGCCCGCGACTCGCCACTAGATGTCGTTAAGTGTCACAATACACAATAATAATTGAAATGCAAAAAAGCGTAAGTTTGCTTAGGTCGCGCACTTTGCGACTATTCTAGTCCAGAAATATAGTTAAGGGCGGAAAAATTAAAACTGGTTTGGCCCTTGGAACAAACTGAAAAAATCATTATGGCCCGAAGGCTTCAATGTTTGGAAGCCCCTGGACTAGAGCGTGAAGTCTATTGATGACTGCATTTTTACCATATGAAGTCGAAGTATTTTTGCCACAGTATTGGTAGGTTTGCGGAGTCACTCTTTTTGGAACATTGAAATTAATAAGTAATAAACTTGCAGGGGTATCAAACATAGAATGAATTATTTTATATAAATTTAGTAAGTCAGTTATAATTCTTCTATCGCTTAGTCTTAATAAGTTCAAAATATACAATAACAAATTATCATCTAAAAATTCGATACTAACACCTAACTTAAAATTAATAAATCGTAAAAACTTATTCTGAACTCTTTCAATGCAATATCGATGCCTAGAATAATGAGGAGCCCAGATTGTAGAGTTGTACTCTAAAATGTTTCTAACAAGTGAAGTATACAGTATGCTTAGCACACCAATATCTTTGAAATCTTTTGTGGTTCTGATTATGAAACCTAACATTTTCAGTGATCTATTACTAATGCTATTAATATGACTGATAAAAGATGATTTTAAATCACGTATTTCGGTAACAGAGACAAGTTTAGAATCGCCAATAATTAATTAATTAATAATAGTAATTAAACATTATTGGACACTGAGTTCTGTGAAATCTCATTTTTCAAATTTAGATTGTTAGCTGTCCAGATTGTTTAGTTTTAAACAAACCATTACGATAGAACGCCATATCGCTATTTGCATACAGACCTCGCTTCCTCTACATTCATACATCTCATGCACGCACGCCGATTATTCCTACTCTTGACATGTCCATCTTCAAGTATTTGATGGACCTGATAGTGCCATGTCTTTCTCGGTCATCCTCGTATTTTGCATCCATCAGCATTCGCATCGTAGATTCTTTTAGCCGTTCTTTCGCTGTCCATTTGCTCTACAATGTCCAAACCAACGCAGCACCCCTTTCTTGGTTCTGTCGATAATGCATGCCTCATCCTTACACAGTTCACGGATCTCGACATTTGTGCACCTATCATACATTGTTTTACCACACATTCGCTTAAGGGATCGCATTTCAACTGCATTTAACCTACTTTCATCATCGTTTTTCCAATTCCACACTTCGCTCCCATACATTAGAGTTGGCACTAGAACTCCATTGTGAACTGCTAGTTTTGCCTTCTGCGATAAAAAATTATTTGCCAAAGTAAATTTCAGTGCACCGTTCGCCCTATGCCCGTCACTCACCCTTCTTTAAATATCTTTCTTGGTTTTTCCATCCCTAGTAAACATAATTCCCAGATACACAAATTCATCTACCTGATTTAGAATATCTCCGTTCACACTGATCACATTTAGTTATATTTTCACCCCTTTCAAAAACCATCATTTTCATACATGGATTTACCACACATTCGCCTGAGGGATTGAAATTTGATAGCATTTTGCCTACTTATTCTGCAAACGTCAACTACAATAATTATAATTTTTTTTACAATTCAAATGAGGAAATTCAATGTCACGGGAAATTGGATACAAAAAATGCTGTAAAAATTATGGCATTTAATTGTACGACAAAGTTTCGCTAAGATTATTATATTACAACGCAGATCAAGAACATTTTAGAGAAGAGAATATCGAAATACCGGCATTTATATGTTTTATGGCCTGTCATTGGCTGGCTCAAATGACCACTGGCGTATTTTTCGTGCAGTTCAGTCGCAGAGGTCAAGTACGGTAAGACTAACATGTCACAATTCACCCTAATTTTACCGTGTCTTGCGAATTCCGACAATACGTGTGAAATGGGCGAATACGTAACAATTTAAAATGACAAAGTATCTCATTCCCAGTGGGCCAATGAGAAGAGGGGAGGCTCTTTCTTACTCGCTATTGGCTGGTAGAATTAAGTCGCTACATTTGAGTTACTTGTACTAATCCTCTGGTGATTCTGCGCACAGAGGGATTGAATCTGAAAGCGTTATATTCTCGGTTAGGTATTACAATTATTATTACGGTTTACGTACACGTCACGTTACGTTACGTTACGTTACGTCACGTTACGTTACGTTTACGTCATTTTCGTAATAAATACCCAAACGGCGCTTCAAACAAATATTCTAGATTCTATGCATTGATCAATTTAGTTAGGCGTAATATTTAAGTAAAACAATTTAGATTTACGGCAGCAGAGAGGAAAAAAAAATGTTGGGAAGGGAATATGGAAGTCTAGGTATTTACCGAACTTATGACTTGTTATTAGCTGGTTTGAGTGGCCACTTTACACGCTGTGTGACATTCATTATTGTGCCTGTGTTAATTTTCAATTTTTAATTTTATTTATTCATATATATGTACATTACAAAATGGAATATCTTAATTCATACATATAGAAATAATCAACATAATATGGTAAAATTAGGCATATATAAAAATAACATCGTATGTTAAAAATGTTTTTTTTCGTAGGACTTTTTCAATGTACAATACAGAATTTAAAAATATAGATTACACAAACATCACTCTGTCAGATTTAAAATTTACACTAAAAATGCATTGTGTAACTTAGTAGACATTATAATAATAAATATGTACATCTCCCCTCCCCTCCTTATCCTCTCTTCAAGCATTCTTGTCCTTATCCCGCCCAATTTACAGTAACTTAATGTTCCTAAAATAAATATTTAAAAAATCTTTGATTATTGAGTACATGAAAATAACATTTTTATTTGTATAAATTGTATGTATATATTTGATATGTAATATATTTTCTTTACTAACTTTGTATACTATGTGGAAATCTGTTACTAGTTCTGAGTTTATACACTATATCTGTTTGTTTACTAAAAATATGTATGTAGAACTGTTGATTTCCCAAATAAAATAAAATAAAACACATAAGTATCTATACATATTATCCAGAGAATAATATGTTAAAAGTAAGAGAATCTTGTAACGGAAAACTCCCTTAGAGACGTGAAAAATGACAATGTTCAAAGTAATATTGTTCAACGTAGAGATAGCCTTTCCAACAGGCATAACCATTGGAAGGTTGGTCCTGTATATTGGAATGTGAAACAGCCTATGCTGACGCTGTCTAAGGTAATTATCCGGAACATAAAAGCTAATGTTTCGCATAATTTCATGGAAGAATTGAAGGAATATAGATGTTTAAATACAGGCACAATGGTTATTAATGCAGTGTTCTCTCTCTCTCTTGCGATGAATTTATATTTTATTAACTCCCTAGGAAGGAAATACAGCTTGTCTACAGGCGTTTGGACATACTCAAAATATTGGTAAATGAAAGTATAACTATGTATGCGAACACTGTGAACGGGTTGGGGTTATCCTGAAACAGGTAGAGGAATATGTATCTGGGCAGTATGTTTACTAGGGGCGGAAATATTGAAAAAGATATCGAAAGGAGGGCGATTGCCGGGAAAAGGGTGAACTGTGCATTAAAATATATTTTAGAAGATAAAATGCTTTTCGTGAAATTAGCAATTCACATCCCAGCGCCGCGCCGACCCTTAGGGAGCGGAGGGTAATACCGTACAGCGGCCAATTCCGCATAGCAGTTTTAAGTAGAAATATAAGGTAATACAAAAATATTATGATATGGGAAAAAATATTTATGGAGAAAAAAGAATATCAAAATTCAAACAAAAGGTTAAGAAATATGTGTTAAACAACTTATGAATTATATATGTGTACACTGTTATTATTAGAGCATACATAATAATGTGTTTATGTGTGCCCTAATTCAAGATTCAAAAATAAATAAAAGTAAAGCAATTTATGTATGTTTGTTTCTGTCACACGCGTTCGTTTAGTGTAGTCTTGCACCGAAGCAAGTTATTCCATCAGTCAGCGTAGCGCCAGTGGTACTATCAGACGTGATGTGATATCACACTTGCGGTTAAAACATTCGAATATCAGAAAATAAGCCGCAAGTACATATTTTTACGAAATAAGGTATTGACGGTATTGAATTTCATTTTTTAAGCATATTTAGCATAATGTTGTCGACTCTGTAACACTTAATTGCGTATGTTTTTGTAACTACTGACTGTTGAAGTTCAAAATACGTTTTCGGTCGATTCCGTAAACTCTACGGTATTAACCGCCATAACTATTTGTATTACACCAAGCTGACGCCACTTGACCTGATTGCTCTTTTTTACCAAAGCTTACCTCAGAATCGCCAATCCGGAGAAAACTGTCAATGAATTTAGAACTGAGGGTATCGGGTCTTAAGGTTTTAGTTTTTTAAATCAACCTGATGAAGATGAGCCACCAAATGAACTTGTTTCAGCAGAAAAGGCAATCAATGCAGAATCAGAGACAAGGCGTACCAATGAATGATCAACTTACAACCTTGTACGTCAGGCATGGATAACACTATCCAACTTGACGAAGCTGCCGATAACCAAATTCAGCTTGAGGCAACTACGAGGCGAGTTGATGAATCTTTTGATCTCTCCGAAGGTTCTGAATCTTATCATACATCAAAACTGAATATGCCAATCCAACCTGAAATGGGTATCAAACAAGATACCTTTAGATTTTTTAAACCCACAGAAGAAAAAATTGGACGCGTCTCAAGAAAAATCCTGAAATCATCTGAGCCCACCGGCCAAGTATCTTTTTGCAGTATTTCTCCAAAATAAGCAATAAAAAACAAAACAACGAAGCAAAAGAAGTAAACAATGCTCGAAATTTTTAACTTCCACTCCAAAGAAGACATTCTTGAAAATAAAGAAATGAAATCGCGATAAAAAAGAATACAAGGTTAAAGAAATAAATAGCAAATAGTTTGCAAAAAACCAAAAAGCCAATCTAATAGAGGCCAAAACATACACGACGACGATGATAATAGGTAGTGTTATGATAAAATACAGTCACAAGAATAAATAATACAAAAGTCAACATAAAATAATGTGCATAATATGCGAAAAATTTTAAAAGAATAGAAAATCACGGCACAGATGCGGGTCATGCGGAACTGGCAGTGATGAGACTTCCGCGGATAGTTATTTAGGAGAATTTTGCGAATGAACCTATGTAAAAACTGTAATAAAGGTTTGATTGAGTCATTTTATAAATTTGTAAAAATACCTTTAATCGTGTTTTTTTAAGCCTTGAAATAATGTTGTACGACATACGACGAATGTTGTACGGAATTACACGCAAGTGTCGGGTAATTTCGTGCTTCCTACTTTTTAAATCATTTTTTTAGGGTTCCGTGATAGTCGCATATAAATAAGCTGTGGTCATGTTAAACTTAACTAAATTATGGGTAGTAGTTTGCCTTGTACTGAGTAGATTCCAAAAAAATTACGTTTAAAGTTAGGTGTACAGCAGTAGCCTCAGCTCCCCTATTTGTATGGAAGCGAAGTAAGGAATAAAATAAACAAGGATGAAAGTAAGATGAATGTTGTCGAATGCGATCTCTCAGGCGAATGTGCCATAAAACAATGTACCTAATAGGTGCATAAATCTCGAGATCCGTGAATTACGTAAGGCTGAGATAAACATTATCTAGGAGTTCTGAGTTGGTTTGGAGATGTAGAGCAAATGGACGGCGAAAAACGGCTAAAAATATTTGATGACTACCAAAAAGACAGCATGACCAAATTTTATAAACACTCGAAGATGGACAGGTCGAAAGTCCGAATAATCGTCGTGCGTGCATGAGAAGTTGCATGAATGCAGAGGAAGCGAGGTCTATATGCAAAGGCAGTGGTGTGGCGTTCTATCCTCTTTGCCAACCCCGACGGGGAAACGGTGCGATGGTTTTCTTTTGTTTGTCTATTCTAATAGTAAGTTATTTGCAACTCAATGAAAATAAACACAAAAATTGCAATCTTTAGATAAATCACAAAAACGTAAACGTGTTTTTTTAAAAGTACATAAAAAACAAACTGTATATTTGTCTATAAAGTAAAATCGAATTTCGTAACAACAAAAATATATTCATTTAAAATATGTTTTGAAACGTATTTTGTTTTCATTCAAATGTACACGTTTTGATACAGGACATTTATCAATGTTAATTTCCTATTATAATCAGGATGCATGGACAGATTCTAAAAACGCAATAAAATATTTTCTAAAAAAGTCGAAATGTGCGCTTTGTGACATCTATGTTTGAGTAGCAAAACTAATTTTCGTGTTATTTCCAACAGATGTCTCTAAATAAAAAGTGTCCTGGGAATGTTGTAGTAGTTAGTTATTTTTGTTACCAACAGATGTCTCTAAACACAAAAACCCTGTTAAAATTAAATGTTATTATATTAATTAAAGACAAGAAAAATATTCAAATTTCTAACACATAGTACATTACCTTCAAATTGGAAAAGGAAAATACCAGTTACTCAGAACATTCAAACTCTACTGATAGTAAACCCGCATTATATTAATTTATTCATTGAATGCATAGTACACATTCTACACTTTATACACAGTATTTTAATATTACAGAGATACATTAAATTATTTGTAGCAATAAGCAAATGTGTATAGAAAGCAAAGTATGGATATATATAACACGTGTCAGGCCAATCATGGCAATAATCATATGGGATAGCAACAAGAGCTGACACAACCAGGAGTAAGAATCAGAAATAACTTTAAGGGAGAATGCATAGAAATCAAATCCACAATAAGGAAAATATCCCCAGAGTAGTAATTCACTAGAGAAGTTCTATTGCATAGAACAAAAGCATTCCCAATTTTTTATTTGGTTTTGTGTTTAACAACAAATGTGTATTGGACGGTTTCAGGTTCATCATCATCATCATCAGTCGTCTCTTGTCCAATGTTAAACATAGGCTTCCCCCTTTAGTCTCCATATTTCCCTATCCTGAGCCAACCGCATCCAACCACTTCCTGCAACTCGTCTTATGTCATCAGACCACCTTGTCTGAGGCCTGCCGACACTTCTTCTACCCGTTCTGGGTCGCCATTCCAGGACTTTTTTGGTCCATCTAGAGTCTGTGATTCTGGCTATATGACCAGCCTAGCTCCATTTCTGGTTGGCAGCCCTATGGACCACATCGGTGATCTTTCTTCTCGCTCTAATCCATGTATTGGTTTTTCTGTCTCTCAACAAAATACCCAGCATTCTCCTTTCCATGGCTCTCTGTGTCACTGATAATTTGTGTAATTTTTTTTTCGTGAACACAAAAGTTTCACAGCCATATGTCAGTACAGGGAGAACACAAGCATCAAAAAGTTTCTTCTTTAAGTAATGTGAATACTTCGGAGATTTTAGGATAAATGAGAGCTTACCAAAGGCGGCCCATGCTAAACCTCGCCTTCTTTCTATTTCTACCTCTTGATTATCTTTGCTGAGCTTTATTTCATGTCCTAAGTAAATATAACTATCAACCTTTTCAATTATTTCTCCATTTACTAAGATGTTACATGATTGGTTTGCATCACTCATTACTTTAGTTTTTGAAGCATTCATTTTCAAGCCTATTTTCAGGGATGCTGTATTAACTTTGTTTATCATTTTTTCGAGTTCTTTCTCATCTTTAGCAAATAGGACTATATCATGTGCGAATCTGAGATTGTTAATGAGTTCGCCGTTGATGTTAATACCCTTGTTTACGGTTTCAGGTTGTATTGCTGTAATGAGGAGCTAACTTAGTAGCTAATAATCATAGAGTGGTTTTTCTCCATATGGGCGACTCTAGCCAGTAGCATGTTATTACTTTAAGGAAATATCACATTCTTCAAATACCAATTATAATATGTGAAATGGGTTTAGAAAAACTACTTATATTTTATAAATCAATTATGGATATTGTGTATGAATCTGCCTTACATAGTGCACGGATCTCGACACTTGTGCACCGCACCTATCAATCTAACAATTCTTCTTCTTGCGGTGCCTTGTCAGGTCCCCCGGACGTTGGCGATCACTACAGCGAAAGCATCTCGGTCCTGCGCTACTCTTATATTCCGCAGCCAGGACATCTGCTTATTGGATGTACTCGCCATAGTGATTCCTGGGAAAAGATGACCAGAGTGGTTTCCCGTTGCCTTCTCTGGTGGATTTTTCTGTCCGGGTTACCTTCCCTTAGCTGGTTGGTTCTGGTTATTAGGCGCCAGAAACTCGCCTTTTTTCGTCTCCTTCGTTATCTGCTGTGATCACACCGTTATGAGTGTGATCCCATTGCCTGGGATGCACAACGTGGACGCTAAAGAGTAGGACTAGTCAGTAGTGTTGCCGGTGGAACGCAACTGGGCGTTCGCAGCGTTTTATAGAATCACACCCTCCAGCATGATGTGACTCACTGAGACCCCCCTGACAGTTTGAACCCCTAACTATAATAATTTTCTAACTAACAAATTAATCTAACAATTAAAATTTGAAATTTAGTAAAAAGGATAACAGAGAGAACCAATTTTACCATATAACGCAAAAAAAAAATTGTTTAGCTTCATAAAACAATATAGAAATAGCTTACATATATCTTTGGGCTCTTAACCAAGGGCAGATCAGGGATGGTGCTGATCATAGTCTATTTTTACTCAATATAATTTTTATAAAGGGGCTTTGTCTTGACTACATATTTATCTAATTATTTACGTAGACGTGTCATCCGGACGGAGCACAACTCACTCCGGCGAGGTGGTGTACTGGTCCATACCCGTATACAAACGTTCTAGCCACTTTGCGTGAACTTCCAGACTGTCGCTCCACTCGCTACGTGCGTCTCTCTATCTCTCTTCTCGCCCCTATATATAATTCAAATTGAATTTAAAAAATAATAATTCAAATTTATATAAACAAACAGGAAGGAATGAAAAAATAAAAGGAATGAATTTCTACAGGGCAGACAGGAATATCGACAGCAGAAAGGCTAATTGACATAACCAAAAATCATTTGATTTTTGATGGATTATTGATCATCTTCCAGGAGACATTATCACCATCTAGCATTCTTTTTCTTCTCACGTCCCTTACTTCTGCCGAAAAAAGCTGAAAGATCGTCATCAGCAGTATAGGAACTTGCAGGCGTGAAGAAGTGGCAACTTGAGTGAAGGCTCTCGTGAGACATTCGCAGCACATGTCTAAGCCAGATCCACCGCAGCACCCTCAAAATGCTCATCATAGGAGGCTGCTGCGTCCACTCACAGATTTTTATGTTAGTTGTGAAATAGAACCATCTTATACCTGATATTATCTTTAAATTAATAATGGCATGAATCGAGATGTAAAGAACAAGGAGATGCTTAATTCAAAGTTTTTTCAATGATAGCATGAAGGAAGACAATTTATTGACAAAATAATTTTTAGTATGTTATGTTTTAACAACAGTTAGTTACAAAATAAAAGCCATTTAAAAAATACAATTAGTGTAATTATATTTTAAAGCTAGTTTACAAAATGAAATACAAAATATCAAATATCCATTGTTATAAAATTAATAGTAAAAATGGTGTGTCAATAATTATTCGGCTTGGGATCCGAAGGACTTGTATCCCAGTCATCACTTTGTTCGGAGCTATTATCATTTCTCATCATCCTCTGTAAATTTTCATCTCCTTGGTTTATTCTGTCGAAAAATGACTTCAGAAGTTTTTTGTTTAATTGGTCCGTTTGCGATAATTCTCTCGGAGGGAGGTCTTTCAAATTGTCTCCGTCATCGGGCTTCGGTTTATTAATTCCGTTTCCAACAGGTTCAGACATTTTTATAGTATTTTATTAGTTTTTTGAAAGCCAATCCTTAATTTTTAGATAAACAATGGACTTAAACGTCACAAACGATGCGTCAGCTGTCACATTTAAATGTCAAATTTAGTACATAGACAAAAGTTGAGAATAAACGGTGCTGCCATAAAGCAAACCTACCCGAAAATTGTGGCTATTTTATTTTAAAAAAACTGTCTTTTTGTTAACTTTTTCTGTACCGCTAGGGGTAATATATATGTGGCGGTTCCCAGTAGGTCGCAAACTTTTCGGTAATTTTTAGAAAATACGAAACCTTTAATAATTATTTTAAAAACGCGCATGTCAGAAAAAAGTTACCAAATAAATACACGATATATCATTTAAGGTACCATTGCCTCAGAAAAACGCCATTAAAATTGATAAAAAAGTTAGGGTTGTCACTTACCACATAAACTAATATTCCATATCATTCCACGAACAGGCCACGCCTTTGTGGGCTTTTTTTTGTTTACTATTTTTCTATTAATATGTATTTCATTAATATGTAATTTTGCTTTATTTTTTTAATACTCTGTTATTATCATGTTTATTGTAAAAAAACAAAAAAATAATTAAAAAAATAAAAAAAAATAAATTACATACTTTATATATTATATCTTCATACATTGTATATGTCAAACATTCATATTCTCCTTCCATTTAGAGTTTGTAAAAGATAACAAGCTCTCGCATATTTCCATGAGTACAGAAAATATCAAAGGTGATGCCTTACACAAAAGTGGCTCCAGGTCTTTGGTTTTACATTACAGACCGGTGGAAATTTTTTCCTCACTTGCGAAAGTATTCAAAAGAATAATCAAAACAATAAATAGTATGTAGTGTTAACTAGATAATCTTTATTTATAAAAATGCACAATCGGTTTATTCAAAATCGAAATATATTTTCGGATGTGACGCCAAACTCGATCCTTTGTTCCCCTCTGCGTTCCGCGCATGCGCCAGTTGGCGCATTATTATTGGTTTGCCTAGAGTGCTATTGTCACCCCTAGCGGTGGATCACGGAAGTTGTGCGCGTGGCGCTAATATTCAAATATTAGCTAACAATAGAAAAACTGAACCATTGATTATTAACAAACAACATGGTTTGAACATGGTAGATCCACAATTACTAATTTTATGGTAGTTATTGACTATTTGTGTACCGCTTTGGATAACAGAGTACAAGTTAATATTTTTTATTATGATTTTGCAAAAGCTTTTGATTTAGTGGATCACTTCATTCTACTAAAAAAATTGGAAATACTAGTATTTTCTAACTCCTTACTTAATATTTTTGTCTGTTACTTATGTGGTAGGCAGCAGTTTGTGTCATACGGGAGATATAAATCGGAGAATTTTTCAATTTGGTCTGGAGTACCACAGGGGTCAAATTTTGTGCCGCTACTTTTTGTGTATTTATACATAATATTAGTCAATGCATAAGATTTTCGGAATGTTTGCTTTTTGCTGATGATCTTAAATTATATTCTAATATTTTTCCGTTAACGACTATGCAATAATGCAACAGGATATCAATGAAATTCTTAATTGGAGTAAGCATAATAAACTAGATTTGAATATTGACAAGTGCATGATGATGTGTTTCACTAGAAATTATTATACTTTGTATTATAACCATAAGATGGCTTGTGTTTATTTGAAGCATACCTCGGAAACCAAGGAACTGGGAGTGATCTTTAACACACCATTAACTTTTCATAGTCACATTATCAATGTGAGTCATTTAGCTTCCAAAATGTTGGAATTTGTAATACATAATTCTAAACACTCCGCAGAATTGAATACCATTAAGCTTTTGTAGACAATTTTAGTGCGTAGCATTCTAGAGAGTAGTGCGGTAGTGTGAGGGGCTGAAGAAGCCACTAATTCACTAATGGTTGAGATAATACTGAAGAAATTTTTTCGTTACCTCTACACGAGAGAGCATGGATACTACCCATTGCAGTACCCATCACTTTTCCTTTTAGGTATGCTTGGTATCACAAATTTACGTACCAGAAGGAGCTTGCCTTGTTTAGGATGGCCTTTCAACTTCTGGACGAGTGTATTTACAATCTCAACATTTTAGAGCGCATAAAATTATATGTACCGTGCAAATACTTAAGAGCTAGGCAACAGAAACAATTTGTTCTTCCAGAACGCAGGACAAATATACAATTGTTGATGCCTGTGGGGAAAATGATTAGTCTCTTAAACATCCTACCGAGGAAAGTGGATCTTTTCCATGCTGGGATTACCAGTTTTAGACTCATCCTTTCCATGTACCATAATGTGTATTAGTGACTTATTTGTCATTGTTTACTATTGTTTTTTATGGACCTTAATAATCTGTAGTGCTTTTTTAAAAATCATAACGATATCGAAATTATCTAAACAGAAATAAACAGACAAACACGTATGTGTATAATTTCTGAACACTTTCGCATTTGTAGTATTAGCATAGAAGTATTTATTCATAAATACACGGCATTTCTGTCATTTACTTTCTGTATTATTGAGAGCGTTTTTATAAACGTTCTTTATTTTATAATAATAATACAAAATGATATATTAATAGCTACACCTATTATATAAACAAAAACATTCATATTTTATGCTTGGCCGCTTTAGACATATATCCAAAATATTAAAATCATTAATGGTGGATAACATCTCTACAGTCATGACAGTTGTAGGTACGCTTATTATTTTTAAGTACTGCGTAATATAATTACGACGTGTGTTCAGAAAATAACGGGAAGTTTTAGATTTCACGGGTTTGGAGAGTCCGATTGTCCAAACTTTTATTATGTTGGTATATAAGCCCCTGAAGTACGCTTACATTTTCAGCAGTATTCATTGTTTCCTTCATAATTTGTGGTTTACTTTGACTTTGTCTGTGGCAGCCGCTAAGGTTAGAAGTGTTCGGCGTGCTCGGCGTGCTCGGCGATTTTCGTCTTGGCGACCCAGAATGCCTCCACTGGGACGATTGAGCCCTAGTTTCGATGTCCTATCCATAAACTCATGTTTCGTCACCTGTTATAACACGTTTCAGTAATTCTGCATCGTTGCTGACATCATTTAGTGACACCTGAGCAACTTTCATTCGCCGCTGTTTTTGATCGAAATAAAAAAAATTTGAACAAATTTTTCTGCCACGTGTTTCATACCCAAAACATTCAAAAAAATTTCATGCCACGAGCCAATCGATATGCCAACATTATCAACGATTCCTATGATTGTGATTCGGCGATTCATAACCATTTTATTAACTTTTTCCACGTTTTCATCGGTTGTTGATGTGCTGGGGCATCCGGGCCGTTCGTTATCTTCAACGTCTTCACGGCCATCTTGGAAACGCTTATAGCACTCGTAAACTCTTGTTTTACTCATAACAGACTCATTAGAGGCCTTTGTTAACATTTTACACACTTTATTTTATTTTTTACACAAAATTTGATACAAATTCTATAATAATTTTTTTTTGACAAATAATAATCGCCAAGCTCATAATAACACGTTTCACCTTAGTGGCTGCCACATACAAAGTAAACAATAAATACAGGTGAACATTTTAGCATACTTCAGGGCATGTATACCAACATAATAAAAAAATGACAGTCGGACTCTCCAAACCCGCAAAATTAAAAAAATCCTGTTGTTTTCTGAACACACCTTGAATACACAATTGCAAAAAAAACAATTTTTAAAAAAATTAGAAGATTTTTTGACAATGATTTATGCAAAATTATTTACAACACAAATATACCACATATTGACTACTGTAGAAAAATTAAACAAAACCTCAAATTCTAGGAACATGTCCATGCGTACGTAGAATAATATTGTTCCCAATATATTTAATATGTTGCCACTTGACTTAAAAGCATGTCACAATGAAAATAAAACTTTGTTTTTATTACGAAAGTGGTTAGAAGACAGAATATTTATATACTGATGTGTTATTTATCTAAAACTTTTATTTAAGAAACTCAGTATTTTATCTCTCGTTAAATACATTTTTAATAATATTTTCAGTTTGTCCTAATTTTTGACTAGGATTGGAAGACAAGGACTGAATTCAACTCTCTGGGGAGCTGTTAACATTGACATATTACAACAGAGATAAAGAACATTTTAGAGAAGGTAATATAGAAGATAATATAGTTAATATTACACATGATGCGTACTGAAAACGATAGAGCGTAAAAGTCGCAATGAGACCCCGCCCAAATCCTATCTCTCTATACCAGCCGCGCAACGGGTTTTCAAAACCCGGGCATACCTTTTTACCTTTTCCCAACTCTGTGTATAGATATTTTCAATAAAATTACGCGTGTCCATTACAGTATTTTAAATTTCCGGTAATATTGAAATACACAATTGATTTATTTTCATTTATTTAATTTATTTCTGTTATCTGCTTGTTTCGTCAAATCATCGATTTATTTATACAATGTCTCAACTCTGTGTTAAGTTGGGACCAACATCATTAAAGAAAATATAGAATAAAATCATATAACCATACACACATTTTACATATAAAGAATAAAGTAATTTACCATAATATAATGTACACTAGTTTATTTTATGTTTAAATAATAAAAAATCTTAAAACAACCGATTCACGTTTTTATCAAAAATAGACTGAATCTTATATTTTATCCTAATCATTTAATTAAGTATTTTATAAACCCATAAACAAATGGCGAAATCTCATTTATACTTATTTTGGCGATGCTGTCTTAGGTGATCTTTGTTTTGCTGGCATTAGAGTAACCAAGTTTTTTCAGTAATTCTTTAGTCTTATCTAAAGGCACCGTGTTGATAATACTGTCAAAACATGCGATATTCGTTTTTGACGAGTGGAAACTTAATTTTCCTTTAAATCTTCCGTAAAATATTCCTTCCCTTCCAAATAAGTGCACGGCTTCTGATAGGTTGATTGGTTCAATTACTTTAAAACCCTGAAACATAAATAATTACAGCCTTAAGAGATTTAAGAATGGGAGCAAAAATGAGTGGTATAACTGTTAACTGTCTTCTGTATGCTGATGATGCCGCGCTTCTTGCTAGCAGCAAAGAAGACCTGCAATTATTGGTAACAAAAGTTTTCGATGAATGCAAGAAAAGCGATTAGCTTACGAATGCTGATAAATCGAAAGTGATGGTTTTGAAAGGGATGAAAATATAACTAAATGCGAGATCAATGTGAACGGAGATATTCTGAATCAGGTAGAATAATTTGTGTATCTGGGAAGTATGTTTACTAGGGATGAAAGACCGAGAAAGGTATTGAAAGGAGGGTGAGTGCCGGGAACAGGGCAAACGGTGCACTGAAATCTACTTTGGCAAACAAATTTTTATCGCAGGAGGCTAAACTAGTAGTTCACTACGGAGTTCAAGTGGCAACTCTAATGTATGGGAGCGAAGTATGAAATTGGAAAAATGATGACGAAAGTAGGTTGAATGCTGTCGAAATACGATCCCTCAGGGAATGTGTGGTAAAACGATGTATGATAGGTGCCAGTAGCGTGCCTAGGATTTACGAGTAAGGCAAGCCCATATATATATTTTTTAAATTCACAGGTGGTGTAATTCTCTGACAGCCTCATAGTATAGTGGCCAGCGCATTTACCTACCATGTAAAAGGTTTCGGGTTCGATTCCCGACATGGTTGATATAAAATATTTATTTAAAAAGGTGTTTTTACACTAGAATGTGTCATAGTCCCTGGACTGGTACTTGAAGCGTAAGACTGATCATTTTACCTTTATGTAGCAAAAATGATCAA
Organism: Micrasema longulum; assembly: GCF_059751315.1. Lineage (NCBI taxonomy): Eukaryota > Metazoa > Arthropoda > Insecta > Trichoptera > Brachycentridae > Micrasema > Micrasema longulum. Next base: position 115,659 of record NW_028277326.1, read on the forward strand.
GATACATTGCGATTGCAGTACTCTATGCACCATTAGGTGCGGAAAAGGAATGATGATAAATTAATTTGTGTGAAAACATGATGTGAGCTTACTTCACTACAGTTGTACAGTCTACAAAACATCCAAAAGGCATATAATGACGAATAACAATATTTTTTTCAAATATGCATAGGATAATCTTTCTGAGGTCGTTTAAATAAACGAAATAAAGAAAACACAATATTATTTTATATAAAGGAATTCCTCAGATATCAACCATTACCAATAAGTAACATCAATATAATATAGCGTGCGTAGAGTTGAATAATAGTCATCGGAACCCATAGATACATAAATATAAATTATAATTGATATAAGATATAGGAAAAGGAAAGTAGATAGGCAAATAAAAAAGAAACGTCGGCCATCTCCGAATTCATTTTATACATGACGTTTGCACAAAATTAAGTAAATTATCGTAAATTTTAACCAGTACGGGTCTTTATACAATTAAGATAAAAAAAACCGTTTAAAATTATCAAATTCCGTAAAAAAGAGCATAATAAACAATCGTAAAGTTTGTTCGACACGAAATACGAGAGGCGCTCTCTGCCAACTTTACCCTAAAGAAGCTGGCTTCAGATTCCCATATAAAACTCAACATATACAGACAAACATTTGTTGAGTTTACTGATTGCATCACATGCGAGTTGCACCGTGAAATAAGCCCCATAAGAAGCCCACGTGCGTGAGCGAGATAAGAAGACATAGTGTCGTTCGCGCACACAGATTTCATGCGGTTCGGATCTCGGGATGCGAACAGTACCAACGTCGAATAGATCTCTAATTCTCATGCGCGGCGAAATTTAAACAACGAAATGAATTATTTTTAAGCGTTTGGTTCAGATTTGGTAATTTTGAAATAAAATTAATAGGCAAGCCCGGCTTATGGGCTTCTATGGAAATACCGCCACTGATAGGTGCACAAATGTCGAGATCCGCGAAGTGTGTAAGGCTGAGACATGCATTATCGACAGAATCAAGAAAGGGGTGCTGCGTTGGATTGGACATGTAGAGCGAATGGACAGCGAAAGAATGGCTAAAAGGATCTACGATGCGAATGTTGATGGATGCAGAAAACGAGGAAGACCGAGAAATACATGGCACGATCAAGTCCATGAAATTCTTGAAGATGGTTATGTCAAAAGTAGGAATAATCAGCGTGCGTGCATGAGAAGATGCATGAATGTAGAGGAAGCGAGGTCTGTATGCCAAGATAGAGTGATATGGCGTTCTATCCTTTCTGCCTACCCCTACGGGGAAACGGCGTGATGGTTTGTTTTGTTAAATGAAAATCACCCGTTTACTTCAGTCACAATTACAATATGAATTATGTAAGTTCCAACTCCAAATCTGTAAAAATTTTGCCTTGTGCTGAGTGTTGACTTGGGACAAAGACAAACTAAACAAATAACCATTAATTATAAATCTAATTTATATATATATACGTATTTAAAGTTTTTATAAGAATAGAAAAATTTTGGTAAATTGCTTTACAAAAAAATTAATAAAAATTTCATTCTAATACTCCATCTTTAAAAAAAAAAGTTGATTCGTTTTTGGGGTGCGTAAATCAAGGATACGAGACCTCGATTTTGTTGGTCTTAGTTAGGCATAATGAGTCCGATATGCAGTTGTCTTTTTTGAGTATTGAGGAGGCATCTGCAAGAGAGTGACAAAAATAATGGTCTGCCTCGCATATCCTCTTAAGCTCTGCAACTGGTATTTAACTGAAAATACTGAACAGGTAACCAAAATGTTTTACCCAAAAATTTTTCGTGTCTTTGATTTCAGGAAAACGCTGCAAGTTGACTACAAACTTACTCAAATGTGATGGTGAGACACCCCAAAATATCCCTAATTTCTCTAAGAATTGTCCTTTTTTCAGCTCAGAGCGCATGCAGCTAGGGGCGCGTTGTAGAAGTCTGAATGGTAACATGAAATATATTGCAACCGTAATAAGGCATAAGGACTTAAAAGGTTATTGTCGAAATAATTAAAAATAGGACACAAAATGACGAACACTGTCAAAGTGGACCAGGAGATCTGTTGATGTCTGGTCCTGCCTCTCCTGAACGAGTTTTCTGTGGTTTCCTCTTCAAGCAAATGCGGAGAAGTTCTTTTATGGGAGGAATGCTAGACCGAGAAATTAAGGATTTAATTCATTTTAAAATAGTACAAAAAAAAAATTATAAAAAAAATTGTGTTTGGAAAAAAAATCATTAGGATATTTTCTAAATTTTACCATGAAGAATGATCCTCTAAAGTTTCGCGGTCTGGTCCTGAAACACCGTGTTTATCATTTATAAGAAGCCACAACTCTACTAACACCTACTGTATAGTCCCTCTTTTACAAAATTGACATAAGTGTTGTGTGCCAACCTTTTTGCCTTTTGTTATATTCAAAACTAGCGCAACCCATGTTAGACAATTGCTATCTCCCACACCTTAATAACTTATATGGTATCGCAACTATTTTATTTTTGATCTTTGGCTTGACATTTTATTTTAGCCAAGGGTTATTTATTAGTCGTAGTCTATACCTATTTGACAATTTATATCTAGAGTGCTTGCAGACTGGCTAGATTTCCTCCCTAGGGAGTTGTTCATATTTAGATTTATTTCAACAGAGAGGGAAAAAGTTTTCGAGAAGAAATTTGGAAGTCTAGGCATTTACAGGGCTTATGACCTGTCATTGGCTGGTTTAAGTGGCCACTTTACACACTGTGTAACATTCACCATTCTGCCCATGTTTGAACATCCACATTTCCTCGACTCTTCCATCTGTTGACTTTTGTGAAGTGAAAGAGCTGAAACCTTTATCACGTGGGTGAGATTCATCCGGCTGAACCAAATCACCTACTAGGCAACGCCTGGAAACAATTTTCCAATTTTTATACTTCTTCTTTTACCAGGTAGTAATTCAACAATGTTTGATTATGTCCAAATGCTTGCAGACTGGCTGGATTTCCTCCCTAGGGAGTTGTTCATATTTAGATTTATTTCAACAGAGAGGGAAAAAGTTTTCGAGAAGAAATTTGGAAGTCTAGGCATTTACAGGGCTTATGACCTGTCATTGGCTGGTTTAAGTGGCCACTTTACACACTGTGTAACATTCACCATTCTGCCCATGTTTGAACATCCACATTTCCTCGACTCTTCCATCTGTTGACTTTTGTGAAGTGAAAGAGCTGAAACCTTTATCACGTGGGTGAGATTCATCCGGCTGAACCAAATCACCTACTAGGCAACGCCTGGAAACAATTTTCCAATTTTTATACTTCTTCTTTTACCAGGTAGTAATTCAACAATGTTACACAGTGTGTAAAGTGGCTACTTAAACCAGCCAATGACAGGTCATAAGCCCTGTAAATGCCTAGACTTCCAAATTTCTTCTCGAAAACTTTTTCCCTCTCTGTTGAAATAAATCTATATCTAGAGTCTTTACGTGTTTGATAATTTACCTATCTTAGTGCTCTCACCTGCAAGGGGCGGATGTCCCAAGGGACAATATTGTTTGTCTAAAGATTGACTGTTTAGATGCACCTTGCGATGCTCCAAACTGAACCTTTCATAAATTAACATATTATTATCCCCTCCATTCAATGTAAAGATTCACTTTATAACCCAATACATTGGTTCCAGGAGGACACATTGAAATTAGATTCCTAACTTAGTACGTCGTGACTACGACAATTTATTATTAAATGTAAACTTGAATATTATTAAATTATAAGTACAGTAAACCCAACAAGTGAAGTTGGAGACATTTCGTTATCTTCAAAAGTGAACCAAATAAAACAATACCATCTTCGAAGCTGCCTTTTATTGACGACTGGAGGGCTACTCAATTACTCATTACAAAGTGCCCCTCAACAACTTACACGGCACATAACATAAGCAATGTTCAAAGAGTTTTTCAAATTGCATATGCCAATAGAACAAATTAACCACATAATATTATGTTTGTTAAATTCTTTGAATTCACTTACACTGGAGGAACGCAGAATAATAACAAATTTAATGTTTTTCATAAAATCATTAATTCTAAATTTGATTCTTGCAAATTACTTGATTTAATAAAAAAATAACACACCAGCGCGTGGAACTAGATGAAATACTTTATATTATTGTTCTCAAACCGACTACCGTACATTCGCGAAGACTGGACCGCTGTGCACGTGCAGACCACGAGCCCACTGCGTGATATCGCATAATTAGCCCATTTCACACCATGGCCAAAATCTACACGGCTATTATATTACAGCCGTGTATAGTTTATTTCATTATATATTTTAATTCTAACTAGACTTGTTATAACACTACGATACGGTTGGCTTGGCAATGTACTGCGGATGCCTCCCGAGAGCCTTAACCATGCTTGCCTACTTTACAAGGCATCAGGTTTCCGACGTCCTGGACGTCCACCGTCCACTGTTCGTCGACAGTTTATGTCAGAACTACGGGACGAACCTGACTTGAGAGGACGCACAGGAGCTGGCAGCCGACGGAGATGCCTGGAGGATCTTCGTAGACACCATATGCTCCAATGAGAGAGCGGACATGGAATGATGATGATGATGTTATAACACTTATTGTTAATTTTATTTACCTTTTCAAGATGACATTTGGAATCCGAGTAAATAAATCTATCGAGAAAAGGTTTCAAATCTGTATATTCGCAAAAATCCTCAGAATGCAAATTTAAACCTGATACAAAGCGTTTGCCATCCCATTTCCAAATTCGAAGACGAGCCTGAAAAAAATACAAATCCTCTAATTTAACAGCAACTTTTAAGCGTATGAATCAAGTTTTTTGTGAAATAATTACATTTAAACCCTAGAATAACTGAACAATTACAATAAAAAATACTTAACGAATTAATGTGTAGAAAATTATTTTACCATAATAGGTCCAACTTCCATATAGACAGAAGTGTTTCCATTTACAGTCCCCACTCCTGTCATAGGATCTGTTACCAATTCAATATTTATATCTGTAGCATTTATTTTTTTTGGCCCCTTGCACAGGGTAAGAAACTCGTAAACTATATCAAATGGACCCTGAAATTTATTTATTTTTTACAAAACAGTTTAAAAAAAACAGATTGGTAATCATTCAGTATATTTTTTTGACAAATTGTAGTCTGGTAAAACGAACGCAAAATTAGGAAACCCTACAATTTTGACATTTTAAAACGAATGTTTTTTTTTAATCGCGCAATAATTTGTTATCTTTTATTTGTCATCTTATATTTGTATGTTTCTTTTTTACTTTTTTACAGTTTTAAAAAAAATAAAAAAATAATTTGTTTAGTTTTAATTATTTAGTTGAATTCTATGGTTGTATTTCATATTATATATTACATAATTCACTGCTGTGATTATTTCTGTAAAACTTTTTATTGTAAAAGGTTCTTTGAACCGTTAATATATAAATAAATAATAAAAAAACATAAATTAGGTAAAATCAATATTTTTTTAAAGGTATTTCTGTTAAAAAATATACTTAAAAGTTTTATGTAACTAAAATATAATTACTAAATGTTATTGAATATTTTGTATAACCACTTACCGACTTTTCTTTGTCTACCGGTTTCGAGACGTACGCGTCTGTTTGTCAAAACACCAATTAAAAACCAACATGCAAAACCCACTATACACATTCACCATAGTTGTTGCACAAAAATATAAAACCAACACGACATGCATTTTAATAAGCACACGCACTGATTAGGACAAACATGCACTGATTAAATTATGAAAATATTATCTTGTTTGAGAATTAATGAAAAAAGTAGAGGGGATGGAGGTTTTGCATGTTGGTTAATTGGTGTCCTGACGAAGAGACGGGCACGTCTCGAAACCGGTAGACAAAGAAAATTTGATAAGTGGTTATATACAAATATTTAATAACATTTAGTAAAATGTTTGACCACAAAGATAATGCTTTAAATATTATTAATAAAATATTAATACTTTTAGACCGTCAGATTACGCCATTTCAAATTTAGACTAAACTTATGTATCTGGGATCTCAATAAAGACTAAGTATTGAACAAATTTTTTTTAAATAATTTAAACATTTAACATAAAAAGCCGCGGCCAAATTTTAATTTTTTGTTTTTGAAAAAAAGTACAAGCATTTTAAATCACTTACATTTTTGTGACATTTTCCTTTATTTCTACTTAAATTTATGCCTTCGGCAAAAAATTATTGAAATACTTTAGTTGAAACCTTTTTTTGCCCATCACGTAATGCAGGCTGTAGAAGTTAATGAATAGAAAGCAAATAGCTACTAAATTGTCGATACTCGTATTCAGCAAGCGAATTGACCTATAAATGGGTGAATTTCGACTTACATTTGTACGGCTTCTGGGTGTGTAAAACAGTGCATGAGATCTCGCTCCAGTATAATTATTAGGAACAAACAAACTGATCTCTTTCAGTATATTTGGATTATATATGCTTCCATAAATATAGAAATGATTCCCAAGAAAAAAATGATGACGAGATTCGAGGGTGTGGTAATCCAGCGCCCCTGCTAGAAATTTTATTTTACATACCCCTTAATTTATTAAAAAATAAATTAAATCCCACTTACTATTTAATAATGCACACTCCTGAACACTTACTTCCACATGAATACACACAAACACACATCTACACTTACTCTCATACAAATACACATAAACACATCCTTTTGTTGTAACACAATTTAATAATAGTATGATTTTTATTTAGAAACCTCACTGGTCTGTCTTTAAACTTTATTTAAAAAAAAAGTTATTATATCATTGTCGACTATTTGTTTCTTTAAAATAAATAAATAATAAACAATGGATACAAGAATAGATAATTATTTTGTCGAAAACACAATATTATTTCTCGAAAATAAGTGGCTTTTTTGTAATTTGTACTACAATGAGGAATTCCACTGTTTTCTAATTTATTTTTTTTTCTATTAGCGTACTATTCAACTAAGCAAAAATCTATATATATATATTTGTGCGTTATTTACAAAGATATGATTTTTTAAAGTTACATTTATCAAATACCGCGCCAAATGACTGTAATCAGTGTGTCACTTTTCAGTAGTGACGTCATGAAACAGTTGGCGTTCTTACTTTCACTGGCCTGACAAGAATCTATGGAATATTGCTTTGATTACTTCATTTAGTTGATCGTAATTTGCTCAATTCTATGTTATGGTTGTTTTTACGAACGTTTTGATTTAGAAAAACCTAGAAATTTGACATAATCTCAGGTTGAAATGTCAAATTATACTCTTTTTTTTCTATGGTCAAAACGTTGCGGGGGCTTTAAAGCGGAAACCGGAAATACTACACGTAGATATAAGGAGTGACGTCATTATTTACGATTTTAAAATTAATACTATTTTTAACATTTTTTATTTATTTTTGCGTGTGTTTTTGAGATATTTCATCCTACTCCAAAATGTTTAAATATTCACGTGTACACGAAAACATTTTAAAAATTTAATTCCGGGTTGGGCTGGAATTTCTCATTTAAAACAATATATATTCTCACTTACCAAACGAACACTTTTTGATTTTCTTCTTTTTTCTTTTAATTCATGTTGCATTAAAAATAATCGTTTCATCAGACGAAATTACCTCCAGTGAGATTCTAATTCCCATTTTCTTAAATCTCACTACCGTTTGTATCAGAATTTTAAATAACAATTACTTGAAAACTAGTCTTATTTAGGTCCAAATCATATTGCTGGCATTCCAATACTCAGAACTATACGAAAAACGTACAAAGAACTGAATTCTAAAACGTTTTTTTGCGTTCTCCTCAATACCCAAATATGTACATGGCTAAATCAACTGGACTAGGATACAAGTACGTGTGGACGAAAAGGGGTAGGATCTTTATGAAGAGAAACGAATCAGCCTCAACTATACATATAAGAAGCACTTCCGATATTCCCACGGAGTAAAAATATACTTTATTATTTTTCATTTTATTTTCATTTCATTTTTATTTCATTTTTTATTTTTAATGTTTTTATTTTCTTTAAGATCTTAATTCATATTTTCTCTTTTACTAACTATGCAAGAAAACTTTGCAAACTATGTTTACAAAAAATTATCCTTTTCACAAGTTCAGGAACTAAATTCTGAATATTTATACCCGTACATGCACACATACATATCCATACATACATATATACACATATATACACATACATACATACATACATACATACATGTGAACATACATATACACACATAAACATCCATGAGAATATTACTTAGTTATAAATTCTATTTTATATATATCTATATTTACAAATATTCCATTTTTTTAATATATAAACTCCTGATCGAATAGCCAGTCTATTATTTTGCCCTTGTCACTTTTGGTAGTGCAAAAAAGTGGAGTGTGGTTTTGGTAGGTATGTGAATATGTGTGTGATTGTATATGGGTGTGAGGGTAGGTTTAGGGACAGGGTAAGTGTGTGTTTGATATGAGTGAATAGAAACAACTTAAATTTATAATGTAAAAATATTATTTTTTTATAAAGAAACATATTTTTTTTCATAAAATAGTTTTTTAATTTTGGTTTTAAAAGTGAGTTTACTGCAGTTAAATATGTCTATGTTATTGAAAAATAAATTATAATTACGCGTCAAGCGAATCAGATGAGAGTTCTGTATATAGTTGGTGCGAACTGTAGGTAAATGGAAAAGAGATAGATTCGTGTGACGGGTGCGGTAGCCAGGTACATTAAGGGCCAACTCAGAAACCAGAACAGGACTATCAAGACGTCCATTAAAATTTCATGTAAAATCCCCATATCTAATACCAAACGACGATCCTCAAGACTAAGTATATTATGTTTATGACAAGAAGTTTTATAGTTAATGCTTTCAATATTAACAAGAGTTATTTTTGTTGTGAAACAAACACATGTTTCTAAATAAAATCTCTTACTTAACAGCCCTATGAATGGATTCTTAATTTGAAACAAATTAAACAATTATCATTTTATGTAAGCTGTCAACAAACAAATTAAAATTATGACGTGTGATTGCTTTAAGTATTTGAAAAATCGAGGAGATAATATTGATAATATTGAAAAATGGGTACCGTGGAGACCCATGATAGTTATTATGATGTTCGTCGTGATGTTAATATTATACTTGCATCTTAAGTACGTGTCAAAACCAAATGACCGAATCGAAAGATATCAAATCAACCAAAGAAGAAGTCAAAGGAGCATAAATAATAGAGTAGGAAATAACCCGACCCTCACAAGTAGGCGAAGAAGTATAACTTAGGAAGCGAGGTGAAGAATTTGGTATGATTTATTATATTTTTTTTGTACAAAAAGCAGACATTGTTTAACACTGAAACCATAACTGTTATTGGCATTGACATATAAAAACACACAGGCATGCCCCGAGCATGGAATTAAGAATAGTCCAGAAACCGCATACGCACATCAAACAGAAGGCGACTAAACTACTCATAAATGAGTAGGTTTACGCTTTGACCCATTAGTTTCTTTGTAGACGTCGCTCAGTACGCAACTCCTGATTTCAACTATGCCGTTTTGTGTCCTTTTAAATTGTAGAAATACTGCTAGGATCTTATCAGATCACATTTCATGTGTAAGTAGCAAATGCAGTACATAAAATTAGAATTATTTTCGATCTGTCAGATTGTCGAAAAATCAAAATAGACATTTCGTTAGTGTTGCCAGGGTAGTATTTTTTTTTACCCTACTTTGCTCATCTAATGAGAGAACTAATAAAAAATGGACCTCGGATTAAACAACTCTGTGGTGGACATTTGACCGACATTATCTTTAAAACATCAAATATTTTTTAACATAATCTAAAAATATCCGTTATATATAAAATATATTTTTTTTTATATTTTAAGTTTAAAGTTCATTCATTCAATTATTTTTATTAAATGACCCTTCACTTATCTACTCCGTTGTTTCAATCAATATTTCCGCGTGCACAATAAAATTTTAGAGAAATATACATGTTTTTTTTAATGAATTATTATTGAATGCTTTTTTTTACCGTACATTTGTGTTATAATTATATTTTTTCCCATCGTGCAAAGAGTCTTATTTTTGAATATTTTAATGTTTCGACAATATCATTTATGTATATAATAAACAAAACCGGTCCGAGAACCGATCCTTGTGGTACTCCCAATGAAATTTTGAGGGGCTCGGAAATTTCATCATTCACCTTCGTTATTTGGTATCTATCGCCAAGGTACTCTTCAAACCATTTTATAGTTTTTCCTTTTATTCCTATTTTTTTCAATTTTTTAATAATTATTTCTCGGTTTATTGTTTCGAAGGCTCTTTTAAAATCCAAAAAAACTGCAATTACGAACATGTTCTTATCGGTTTCCTCTTTCCAATCTTCTAAAACCAAGTTAATAGCCATTTCACAAGATTGATTGGTTCGAAATCCACATTGTTCTTTGCATAATACTTCCCATTGTTCCAAAAAATTAACTAGCTCATTCTTTACAATATATTTCAATAATTGCTCATATTTTGGAAGGGTGTTTATGGGCCTGTATTCTTCACACTTCACTGAATTTTTTATTTTTGCTATTGGAATGACACTTGATGTTTTCCATGATTTCTCTTTCTACTGTTGATATTTTTATTTATTTATGTGAACATAAAATATAACAATATAAAGAGTTAAGTTATACTAAAATAAAAATCAGTATAAAAACATTGATTAATTTATTTATTTTATTCACAAAATATTTATTTAACATTTATTGAGACACAAGTCCTAACTCCATGGAACCAAAGTTCTGTGCTGAGTTGGGACGAAATGATATAGGTATAAAAAGAAAAAGAAAAAGAACAAAAAATATATGTGTATGTCAGCATACAAAAGATATAAAAAATCAGTATATATTGTATATGAAATAAGTTAACTGGAGTTCGTTAGCATAAGTGGCTTTCGCAAATCAATCGTTAGTTTAAAACATCATAAAATATAGTAATGATTTGAATTCGTACAGACTCTCTCAATGTTTGAAGACAAAAGACTGGATTTCACCCTCTTGGAAGTCATCAAGATTAAATAAATTAATCATAGAATTAAAAATAGTCTAGAAGGAGCATAGAATCATATTTGAATACATCGGACTGTGTCCAATAATTCCCCCACTCCGCCTTACTTTCGCCGCGTGCATTCGTGAAGTCACCGGGTAATGTTGCTTGATGGGAAAAAAATCATAACACAAATGTAAGGTAAAAAAAAGCAATCTGTTAATTTCTTAAAATTTTTATTGTGCACGCGGAAACATTGATTGACACAACAGAATAGATAAGTAAAGGGTCATTTAATAAGAGTAATTGAATTAATGAACTTTGAACTTAAAATTTAAAACAAATATTATTTTACATGAAACGGATATTTTATATCATGTTATATAGGCAACACTAACGAAATTTCCATTTTGTTTCTTCGACAATCTGACAGATGGAAAAACAATTCAATTTTTAAGTTATGCATTTGCTACTTAAACATTCGTTTGCTAATTACACATGAAATGTGATTGCATCCTGTTTCTTAAGGATCCTGGAAGTATTTCTACACTTTAGAAGGACACAACACGGAATAGTTGAATTCAAATCAGGAGTTGCGTTCTGAGCGACGTCTACAAAGAAACTAATGTGTCAAAACGTAAACCTACTCATTTATGAGTAGTTTAGTCGCCTTCTGTTTGACGTGCGTATGCGGTTTCTGGACTATTCTTAATTTTATGTTTCCTCCTTTAGTAACTATAGATGAAACAACTCATTTTTTCAATTTTGGACTATTACTACAGATTTTTTACTATTACTAACTATCATACAACGGGGTCTTAGCCAATCGGCGCAGGATAACGAGGTATTGCACTTTTTTTTTAGTTTTGCTCTAGACAACAACAAATCACACAATGACGAAACGAAAAGATTGAAATGTCAAACTCAATGTAAAATGTCACTTAGTATATAGTTGATCGAAAAATTGAAAATCGAAAAAACGTTTGCTCAACCAGCTAATGGCAGGCAAGCCAATGATCGGGCAGGACAACGTCTGTCAGGTCCGCTAGTTACTATAAACCTCGCATAGAGTTAAACTCGCTTTAAATCTGGGATAACGACCATAGAAACATATACCTGCACATTATGTGGTATAACGCTGGAATAAGCACGCGATCTATCAAAAGTCATATTTTTCGGTAATCAAAATGGATAGTTTATCAGTTTTTTTTTTCAGTTTTGAGGTTTTGCGACCTTTTTCGAGAGATTTTTTATAATTTGTTTTAATAATATCTGAAATGTTATGGGTTTGTATGTATTTTATTTAATTGTGATAAAAAAAAACACGAATAAACTAAAGAACTCGTTTTAACCTTCTCTTCTTCTCAATTTTGATTTCTTTTCTAACGGTCTTCTCCATGTTCTCCATTACACTGACAGAAGTCTCGATTTGACTTTGACGTTTGTTTGTTGTTGTTATAAAAGTTACTGCGCACGCGCACATATCAGTGTTGACTGTTTAAAAAAAATGAAGCATGAAACAACCTGTGATTGGTTATTCCAGGTAATAAATATTTTTATAAGTAAGCTTTTTTTTATATCGGTTATTTTATTTATTTTAATTTTATTTTATTTGGGAAATCAACCGTTCTACATACATATTTATAGTAAACAAACAGATATAGTGTATAAACTCAGAACTAATAACAGATTTCCACAAAGTATACAAAGTTAGTCAAGAAAATATATTACATATTAAATAAATACATATATGTTTATACATATAAAAATGTAATTTTTATGGACTCGTAAATATTTTTCAATATTTTTTTTTTTTAGAACAGTAAGTTATTGTAAAATATGTAGTTATGCTGTATTATTTATTAATTTATTATTATCATTATATTACATACACAAAATTATATTTTAGTCAAAGTTGCTTTGACTGCCGAGCTAGGGTTATTTACCCCGTTTTAGAAAGTCAAAAAATTTAAAAAACAGTAATTAATATATAAAAACATTTAATAAGATACAAGACAAAGTGAAAAATAAGTGAAAAATGAAGTAAAAACATGGTAAAAAATGTAGTAAAAATATATTAAAAACATAGTAAAATTGTAGTAAAAACAAAGTATAAACATAATAAAAATGTAGCAAAAACATACTAAAAATGTAGTAAAAAAAAAAACAAGTAAAACATAATAAAAACAAAGTAATAAATGTAATGAAAACATAGCAAAAAAACATTAAAGCTATGTTTAGTTTGTCTGCAACCCAAGTCAGCACAAGGCAAAAGTTTCATTGAATTGGAGTTGTTGTTGGAGTGTGGAGAGTGATATTGTAATTGTGACTGAAGTGAATGGGTATTTTTTTAAAGGCTGTATTATTTTTGTTGCAGGGATTTAAAGTAATGAAATCATTCAACACATCGACAGCCGTGCACATATTTTTAAAGGAAGGAGTATTTTATAGAAGATTTAAAGGAAAATTAAGTTTCCACTCGTCAAAAACGAATATCGCATGTTTTGACAGTATTTTCAACACGGTGCCTTTAAATAAGACTAAAGAATTACTGAAAAAACTTGGTTACACTAATGCCAACAAAACAAAGACCACATAATGAGACAGCAAGACAAAAATCTTTTTTAAAATTTTATTCATTTTTATTTTATTCAGAAAACATACAGTTATACATAATAAGTATTAAAAACAACATTTTTTTAACATAAAAAGACCAGTTAAGTTTTCATAAATTATACAAAAGATTATTAAACATTAAATGTGACAAAAAAATAAAATAAATAAGAATTTCAAGTGAGAAAAGAATAATTGTTATAATTTGCGTTTTCCATGGAGGTAATAAATTTAAATAAATAAAAATACCGAATGCACACTCCGAGCCATCCACGCACACACACATGAACGCACATATAAAACATACACAAACATATGCATAAACGCAGCCTTTATTATGCAGGTTATGTGCAGTTCTCTATGTAGGCACATTATAAATGTCCACTGTATGGTCAACTATATTTGTATTGTATATTATAATGTGCAACTGTGTGACCAATATTTAAAAGTAGATATATTTTGAATAATATGTATTACATTTACATTTACATTTATAGTAATATTATAAGTTTTGTATAATTAGTTATTTTATGATATGTATAATTTTTATGTGACAACATTAAGGCGGTTCATCCAGCCAAACACAATTTCATTTTCGTTTTAAGACGGTAGTGAGTTTAAAAAAGAGACAGCAATATATTTGTCCGTGCGCGCGGGTGAGTCAAGCTTGGGTAAAGTTAAATACAGTATGCCCGCTAAGTACCCGCAAAAATGAGATTTTTTTTACCTGCATGGTCATAAATTTGAATTTGAGTTCCAATAGTTCCTTTTGAAAACTATAATTACTTTTGCAAGATAAATAATATGTATTATGTTACAGTACGGACTCACGGCTCAATTTATTTATTTTATTTGGATTATAAATTTGTTCTCACCTATCATTAATTTTCGTATAAACTATTTTTTTTACATCGTTTTTGGAATATTATTTATTCCTTAGTCTTAATATATCAATGTGCTGGATACGATTTAATGCATAAAAAGTATTAAAAAAAAAACAATATTTTATCATCAATAAATATTTTATTATTTATCCAGATACATATCCAATTACATTAACAAATATATTATTGCTGATAAAAAAGAAACTAAAAAATACCATTTAATTATTAATAAAAGCACACATATTCTATCTAATACTTAACATATTTTTTGTTAAAGCTACACTTTATTCACAAACAAAATAATAAAAGTAAAATATAATATACTTGTTATGTCTTTAAAAAAAAAAAATTATTGAAGTCAAAACACCGAAATTTGCATACAAGGAATATCTACCACCGATGTTAATTCCTCTAGATGAGAAAATCCGCTACCTATGCTCATAATTCCCGAAATTATTGCGTGATTTATGTCAATTTTATTTGATTCATTACGATCTGAATGTATCGAAAATATTCGATTGCACATTTCACAACAAATGTGCTATAAAAACCCTTTCCGAACTTCAGATCTAAACTTTAAATTTATAATGGAGCACTGTAAAGCATTGTCATGTTTTGCGATTTCTTGTAATTGTTCAAAAAAAAACCCTAAATCAATTATTCTTCGTCCACTAATACTAAAATGAGTATTGTCGTCTTCTTTTTTTTTTACGTCCAAACAATATCCAACATCTTCTTCAAGTATTGTTTCAGATACCTGTTGAAAAAATAAAAATATATATATGGCATTTGCAATATCTAACAGTGCACAAGACAATAAAATAGGAAACATTATATTATTATGTTCAAATTTTATTAACATAATTGAGTTTTCTAAGAAAAGAACCCTTAATGAGGAACGCAATTAGCTGTGGTTTTAATATGCATTTTCAATCACCAAAAAATCCGAGTTTGACTCAAATAAATATGTAGTTCCAAGAATCAACAGTGCTTATCATGGAGTGTGCATAAATGTTTCGGTGAATTCTATTTTTAATAAGCTAGTGATAATTAACTCAGTAGGTATATAAATTAAATGATTTATTTCATTTTTTGGTAATAGTATTACTAAAAAAAAAAAAACTAAAACCAGCACTATATCCAGAATGCAAAGCTGAGATAAGCTTTGTAGAACAAAATAAAAAAAAGTATTTTATGATGGTTCGCTCGTGCGGAACGAATAAATGATGGATGTAGAAGTCGATGAAGGTCGAGAAGGACGTGGCATGATCAAGTACAATAAATATTTGAGTTGTCCCATGTCGGAATAATCGGCGTGCGCGCATGAGAAGATGCATGAATGTGAAAGAAGCATGCCACGTGTGCCAGGACAGAGAGGTATAGCGTTCTATTCTCTCTGCCTACCCCTTTGGAGAAATGGCGTGATGTTTAGTTATTTAGTTAGTTATTGAGCATAGCATAAATATGATGCGAGTATGCCTAAATTTATAAGTACAACAAGTGCTTGAAAGTGGACATATGAATTATTCTCGTGAAGATATATGATGCCAGGATAGATTGGTGTGGCTTTCTACCTTCTCTGCCTACCCCTTTCTATTTTTATGTGTTCTGTAACTTGAATAAAAAAAATAAAACTATTATTTTATTGGTTGGTTGGAAAAAAATGCCATTTGGCAATAAGCCCGCCAATGTACAAATAACATTATGAACAAAACGTTAAATAAATAAACATTTATTGGATAATTCAAGGCCTCAGAAAACAAATCAATCAGTTGGTAATGTCGTTTCAGTTTCTATGAAGCTCTGCGCCTCATATATAATATGCTAAAGAATACTCGATTCCGAAACACACTGTAGTTATACATGCGAAAATATAAAAAAAATTCTTACCTATTTCTTTCTTCATTTATCTTGTCAAATCTTTTGGTCTTGTTACGATATTTATGTTTTCTTGTAAAACCTTTAGCTTTAATTGTTTTGGAACCCATTTTTAATTCAAAAACTTTAAAAAATCACAGAAGAAACGTCCCGAAAAATCCGACACAGAAAACACGTCCGTACTCGGTGACCGCCCGAGAGAACTGATACCAAACTGTACGTTTAATATATGATTGATTCTCAATGAAAATACATGATTTTATAATATTAATTACATTTATATTTTAGCATTTTTTGAAAAATAAAAAATATATGTAACTAGAAAAATGTGTGTTGTATAAAGAAATGTAAAAAAAAAATCAATTTTAAAAGTAATATACATAAGAAAGAGCCATTTAGTTTAAACAATTTAACCCAAAATGGACTCTGAAAGAATTGTATTTTACGAAAATTATATGCTTTTTTTCAAAAAACTAACTCATCATCGGCTTAGGTAAATAATAGATCTTTCAATAACTACAATAAAACATGTTACAATATATTATCTAAATAAAGATAATTTGTGTTGAAAATGTTGAAAAAAACGAAAAGTGCACTTTTCCTTGCAATTTTTTAGTCAAATAAAATTTTAAAAAGAAATTTTTACTTCATCAGTTTACTAGATAAATGTTTAATCTTCTATGTGGTTTTAAAAAAAAAAAGTTATACTTATTATTAGACTCTAAATTTTAGTTTGAAAACTGCCTTTTTTTGCTCCGCGCTGGATGGATCGCCTTAACAATAACAATATTATGTGGAAGCCTCTAATTGGACTTTATGAGAAGTATTTATGGTATAATTGTATCTAATAAAATTAGAAATCTCTGTTGGCTTTCCAATGAAGTAAAAAAATATATATATATACATTACATGCGGCACATATACATAGCATAAACCACTCAAGATGCACATTCAGCAACTATCCCAAATAATCAACCCCATGAAGAAATATTCTGTATAAATGCAACGTGCAATTAAAAATGTCTCCATCAATATTGAGTCCATTATAATTTCTACAAATACGTCTAATGAATGATTTCGAGGTATAATTGTTTTTACAAGTTGGAACATAAAAAAAGGGAATTTAATCTGGTATAGCGAAGAGGACAACTTTACTGAAACCGATATTTTGTAAAAGATACGGCGAATCATCCATATTATTTAGAATTTTGAAAAGAAAAATTAAATCAGATCTAAGGCACCTTTTTTGTAGTGATTCTATATTTTAATTAATTAAACATGCGCCGTAATCATTTTCAATGTTGCCAAAACGATATTCCAGGCTCCTTATAAATTTTCTTTGAGTGTTCTCAATTTGATTAATTTATACATTATATTGAGGGGACCATACTAATGAAGCGAATTCGAGTTGACTCATTATAAATGAGATGACACTATTTGTCTACGGGTTAATAAAATACATAATTCCCCACTCTTTCAATTACAACCCTATTTCTTTGACAGATAGTCAAATTCGAGACTGAGGTATTATTATTGATACTAAACTAATGTGTAATATTAAATCAGTCCTAAAAAAACACATAAGATATTCGGACTTATCACGCGGGTATCAAAACCATTCAAGCTGCAGGAAGTGTTTAATCCAGCTCTTATTTGTAAACGATTTTGAAAAATAATTAACACCAAAATTCAATTTTTAAATAATGTAAATAGGGACTAGGCTTCATACCATCCATGCGCTCTGTAGCTGCAAGACATGATGTAATCTAGCTCCTATATATCATAATCACTTTTTAGTAGGAACATTTCACAAATTTACTATTATGCTTAATATTTATTTTTGTAAATTTATTGAAAATTTTAAGTTGCTAGAATATCATTCGTCCATGCACCTTGTAGCTGCAAGACGATTAGTAATTTTGCTTCAATAGGTAAATTTTATCAACTATCAAATTTCTAAATTTAGTAAATGGGGTCTAGAATTCCAACCGGCTATGCGCTCAGTAGCTGCAAGACTTGTTGTAATCTAACTTGTATTTTAATAAATTTGTTTTTTATTCCGTTTTTTAAAATATCACTTTAACGCTAAACTTCATTGTCAAATAAAATAAAAGAAAAACTGTAAAAAGGGGCCAGATTTATTACTGTACATGCGCACTGTAGCTGCAAGACGTGCTGTAATCTAGCTCCTATATATCATAATTTATTGTACTATATGGAGACGAGGAACTAGAATCCCAACCGTCCATGCGCTCTGTAGCTGCAAGACGTGCTGCGATATTTATTTATTGTACAGCGCCCTTGAGGCGATTTTCACAAAAATGACGCTATACAAATTATCCAAATTTATAAATATATATGCAGAGACATAATTTGAAAAACTTTATGAAACATTTGTCCGCCCCCAGTAAGAATACTGTACTCCTATTTGGTCACCTTGCTAAAATGTTAGTATTAATGGACTAGAAAGGGTTTAACGAAGATTCTTTTAATAGATCGACTAACGGTTAAACCTTAACTTCTCTGACTATGCTAAAAGTCTGCGGTACCATGGAATAAACTCTCCTTAAAATCAAAGAATATTGTTAGACCAGCTATTTTTACACAAATTAAAGAATAGTAAAATTGATTCCCTTAAACTATTTGAAAGACTTCCATTCCGTGTGCTATATAGACCGACAAGACAAACTTTTCTGTTTTACACAGACAATGCGTCAAAAAACTATTTAAAACAATCTACAATACCTAGAATATGCAAGCAATATAACAATAGATTTACAGAGGGCAATATTTTTTATGACAATGCAAATACATTAATGTCAAAAATCATAGAAATATTATGAGAAGCAGATATTTATTTTTTTTTCTGTCCTGGGCCCCGATTACAATGGGAAGTTAACATTTATCTTAAATTTTATCTACAAAGTAAAATTATGTTTTCTGTATGAAAAGCAGAACACGCATACACTTTTTTCTTCTAAACATGTGCAATTATAGGTTACCGACGATATGCTCATACTGATCATCGTGGTTTCGGATGTGACAGGGTTTAAAGATCACCCTGTATACATATTTTTAATGTCTTATCTTTTACATTTGTTATATTTAACATAATTTAAATTTTTGTCTTAAATGTATTTTTTTTTTTGGTGTGAACATAGGTGTCCTGCACTAATATACAAGGAAAGTGACAATATTTCTGAACAAGCTGTTTGTTTACCCAATAAAATAAAATTAATAATAATTCTGTGTTTAGGATAAACTTTAAGATTCAGTTTATTTTTGGTAAAAACATTAATCAGTTGTATTACTATTTTTCATTATTTATACGTAAAATAAACACGTGTTAAAACAATATACGAGTATAATATTAAATTACTTTGTTCTCAATATGTAAAACATGTTTATGGTTATCTGATTTTATTCTTTTTTTTTTTAATGAAGTCTGTTCCAACTTTACACAGAGTTGAGACTTGTGTCCACATTATATGAATAAATCCATGAATTGACAACGCAAATAGATAACAGAAAAAAATTAAATGAATGAAAGTAAATCAATTGAACGTAGTTATGCAGTAAGCAGCCGGCTATAGAAAAGTGAAACTGAGATAATAGCACCTTTTTGAAACGAGTGAATAATCAAATATACACAACAGTTGGAATGTTTTTGACTTTGATAAATGATAAACAATGATTTTTTTATTTTTTTAAATTTATTAATTACATTATACATACATTTGTTAAGGACAGAGACACAGTTTATAGCGACACAATCAGGAACGACCCATGTCTGTGAACTTGCTCCGACTCGCTAGAAAATCCATGTTGAGTCGGGGCACTTGTAATGCATTCATAACCATACATTCACACACATATATACATATATATTCGCACATACATATTTATATTATATTTTATACATACATATACATATATATTAAGTTTATACACATCATTGATACTTTATACATTATTACATTTTACATTTATAAATACATATTAATCATTCACCAGTTAGTCCACATTTGATCGCAGAAATCCATTCCCGTTCCGAGCAAACCAGTTACTCAAACCAGATTTGAATTTCGAAAATGACTCAGATTCCATTGTTACCTGATCTAGTAAATTAAAAATTCTTGGACCTACCACAGAGAAATGTCTCCTGGCCAAAGTTATTTTACTTTTTGGTACGTAGTAATTTACCTTTGAGGAATATCTTGTTATTATTTCCTGTTGTGTTCTTTGTTTACTACTTGTGGTCCAAAAGTTCATCAGACATGACTTATAATAGATTTGTCTAATTGAAAGGACTTTGGCCTCTTTAAACAATAAATCCGATGAAAAGGTAGGAGGATATTTAAATATTATTTTTAGTATGTTTTTTTGGGTTATGATCTGTTATACCTAGCATTTTTTCCTCATGTATTCGTATTTAAAATTATATAAACTCTTATAAATAAACAACTACAACAGTGTAAGTCACTCTCCAAGCACAAGAGTTAGTGTCTTTTTTTGTAGAGTTACAGTGATAACATTTACTAGATGTGTAAAAGTAGATATGTATAGAATTTTAAAAAAACATGTACCTTTTATGAAATTTATTGATAAAAAATTTAGATAGTTACATTTCAATCTTGACTTAAATGTATATAAATAAGGGGTGTCTCTACATTAACGAGTTATGGTTTGGGTTTGAAAAATGTAGTTAGTACTTGAAGCAATCAATTATTGTTTCTTTATAATAGTGCACGTTATATTATATTCAGCAACAAATAAAAATATGTAAACATGATGTTTTCTGTATTATACTATAACTGGTATCACTGCAAAAGGATGTACAGTGTACAGTACCTCCTTGTATGTTGTTGTGTTGATCTAAATATATATTGCAAAGAAAATAACTTATCAAATATTTATTATTTAAATCGTCATCGCGTTTTTCTTTTTATAATGTATTAGTATTGGAATAACTTATTAAAAAAAACATTATAAAATAATTGAGTTTTTCTACTGACATTTCTTTGTGGAACTGCATTTTAATTATAATAATAAACATACTTTATAGTTTTATTCCACTTTGTTTATAATTATTTTATTTATTTTTTACCTGCTGGCACTTGTATATAACATAGACATGTGTTTAGTCTCCCACCAGTCAAGTATTTTTATTATTATAATTATAAAAGAATGGTAAAAAACATTGTTTTTGGATTTATGAGAGATTAACCAACCTTATAAATAAAATTACAAAAAAGAAATCTTAGTAATAGTTTGTTTCCTAAAATTGCGTATATCATAGAATTAGGAATAGTCCAGAAGCCACATACGCACATCAAAGAGAAGGCGACTCAACTACTCATAAATGAGTAGGTTTACGTTTCGACCCATTAGTTTCTTTGTAGACGTCGCTCAGTACGCAACTCCTGATTGGAATTTAACGATGCCGTGTTGTATCCTTTTAAAGTGTAGAAATACTGCTAGGATCTTAAAGAAACAGGATGGTCTCACATTTCATGTGTAATTAGCAAACGAATGTTTAAGTAGCAAATGCATTCCTTAAAAATTGGATTATTTTTCCATCTATCAGATTACCGAAGAAACAAAATGGAAATTTCGTTAGTGTTGAAAGAGTATTAATTTTTTTTACCCTACTTTGCTCGTCTAATGAAAGAACTAGTGAAAATTAGACCTCGAATTGAACAACACCGTGGGGGACATTTGAACGATATTATCTTTAAAACATCAAATGTATTTAACATGATGTAAAAATATCCGTTTTATGCAAAATAAGATTCGTTTTATATTTTAAGTTCAAAGTTCATTAATTCAATTACTCTTATTAAATGACCCTTGTTGTATCAATTAATGTTCCCGCGTGTACAATAAAATTTTAGGGAAATTAACAGATCTAAACTGACAAATAAACTATTACTCGTTATAAATATTCGAACTTATAAATTCACTTCATCTAAAATAATTCATATGAATAAATTATATTTGTTTAAAATATTTAGGGTTGCAGATTTAACGAACACAGGTGACAATTAAAACAACGTGGCGACATGTCGAAGACAAAATCTTGAAAGAATGTTATTTGGGCCCGCTTCTTACATGATCTTGAATTTCCCCGTTGAAGTCCTGGGTCATCTGGTTGGCATTTGTATGAGGTCCAGCAGTAGATGCTCCAGCACCAAGCCATAACCTCAATGTCAGCAGCTTCTCGGAAGACTATGACGGAGCCATGTAATTTAAGAGTTGGATATAGATTTCCAGTCATGATCTCTTCAAAATGAATCCATCGGATTCGGGAAATATGTACTAGTTAAAAATATGTATAAAATGATACAAAAGTACGAAGGTACAAAGGGGCTCTGTAAATTTTAACCGGCGTATGTATAGCCTGTGAGCTCGCCAATACATGACAGATGACATTAACATAACCATAGAAAAACATAGCAGTTAAGCTCTCAGAAGTAAAGCAACGTGAATGCAGCAATGCTTGAACTACATGTCAATAATATTCTAATAATAAATAATATTATTTGGCCATACGGAACTTTAAAGCACACCTTGGTTTAATTACTAATAGTATTTTATCGGTTAGGTAGGTGTATTTAAAAAAAATGTTGCGTACCTGAAAAAAGCACAAATAATTATGTTTTTGTAAATGATGTCAGTAGCGACACTCAGAGAGTGGCTTTGTGACGTTTTGACATTTTTTATAAGAAATTCATGGCGTAGCCGAAATACTGTTATAAAAACGAGGATATTTTTGTTGATTGACGTTAGCAGGCGCTACCCAGGGACGACTTTGTGACGTGAGAAATTATTTTAAAAAAGAGATTCATGGCGTAGCCGAAATATTGTAATTAAAACGAGGATGTTTTTGTTGATTGACGTTAGCAGGCGCTACCCAGGGGCGACTTTGTGACGTGAGAAATTATTTAAAAAAAGAGATTTATGGCGTAGCCGAAATATTGTAATTAAAACGAGGATGTTTTTGTTGATTGACGTTAGCAGGCGCTACCCAGAGGCGACTTTGTGACGTGAGAAATTATTTAAAAAAAGAGATTTATGGCGTAGCCGAAATATTGTAATTAAAACGAGGATGTTTTTGTTGATTGACGTTAGCAGGCGCTACCCAGGGGCGACTTCATGACGTGATGAAATTATTAATTTAAATATTTTTTTTCATTTTACATAGCGTAGCCGAGATAAGAAATTGCGTGGTGTTTCGAAATTTAACCGTGTAGGTAGCCGCCTAGTAACAATATTATTTTTGTATTTGTATAACTCCTGTTTTATAATGTTTATGTATTTATCGCTATAAGAATTAAACTAAAGATAGTTTTTACTTTTAATCGCTATCCGTTTTTTAAATTATGTTTGTAACACTCAGTAATATTTATTTTTCAAGTATTCAATGTTATTTTTGCATTTTAATTAATATTGTTAATATAAAGCGTATTTTTATTTATTCGAATTTACTAGACTGTTTTTATTACAAAAAATAAAAATGCATATTTCTCTATGTATTTTTCTGTTATAAACAATCTATTAAAATAATACACATCAAATTTCCATTGTCTGTTGATTTTATTTGCAATCTTCTTTTTTTTCGATGGTTAAAACTCTAGGAAATTCAAAGACAATAAAATTTTTACTGTCATATATTGGCGAGCTCACACGCTATACATAGCCCTTTTAACCAAAGATTAGTGGGAAGTCTAGAAACAGTAGATTTTGATAAATAAAAGTTACTCACACCACAAGGTAACCCCTTTTTGAAAATTGCTCATCGCGAGCGGACTTTCTATCACCGAAAGAGAAGCTTAGATTCGCCGCGTCGCACAGTGTTTCGTTTCATACAAGCTAGAAACTAAAAATTCTGAATGTACTTTTAACTCACGTATGCGATTCATTTAATCCTAAAAAGAGGTTTTTTTTATTAAATATGTAATAATAATTCGTTTTATAAAAAATATGTCACATTTTGTTATTTAATAAACGAAATAAATTTTCTGGAAATTGATATCTGCATCCAATAATGTATTTAAGGATCATAAATAATTGAAATTTTTACTTTAATTCTATTGACTGATAAATCGGTCAACCCATAAAATAAATCATTGAAAATTATATTAGATACTTGGGCATAAAATAAGAATTCACCCGAGAGAACTAATCTGCCTTCACTTGTTTTGTCAGAATAACCATTTTACAGCTGATTTTATTATGTTAAACATGACAACTGAAAGGGTTTAAATAAACTTAAAAGTTTGACATTGTAAGGAACACAGAAGTGAGGCAACGGACACAGCAACCCTTGGTATCTACTGTCATCCAAGGCGTTTTGGCTGGCAAGGCCATGTACTACGTATGCCTTCCGAGAGCCTTAACCATGCTTGCCTATGTTACAAGGCATCAGGTTCTTGGCGTCCTGGTCGTCCACTGTTGACAATTTGTGGGCAGTTTGCGTCAGAGTTGCGGTACGTGGACTTAACTTGGGAGGATGTACGGGAGGTCGATAGCTTGGCCGGAGGCAGATTATGGAATCCATATGCTCCACATAGGGAGCGGATATGGTATGATGATGATAAAACTTAAAGGTTTTTAAATAAAACATTTGTTATAAGTGATTTTCAAATAGATGTATTTTGAGAAATATAAAAAGAGAATGTAATGTAGATAAGCCCAAGGAATAAAATTCTTGTCGAGAAACTCTATTAATACTAATAGAGTTCATTTCACTGGGTTTGGTGCCACAAATATAACAGGACATGGTTGACTTATTTTCAGCCAAAACGTTGCAAATTTTACCATCTACCATTGTTAAAAGCATTTTAAATTTTATGGACAATACTACACCTCCAATATTAACATAAAAATTTTCAAGTTTTTCAATTGCATCTTGAAGTTTTTCGATTTCAGACTTAGTAGGAATATCAGTTTCTTTGGCGAAAATAAATTTAATAGGACGACAATAAGAGGTTGAGGAAGGGCTTAAATTTTGCCAAATTACTATATTAGGGTCATCATTAAGCCTTAGTTGTATTGGAACGAATGACATAATAAATAAAAATTCATCTATTGCATGCTCTGTGTGAAATTTCTGTTTATAATTACTATGTCCTGAGCTTCCATTTCCACCCCACTTGCATATAAGAGTCAGTACAGAACCTGAAGGAACTCTTTCTTTTAAGACTTCTGATTCTACATTTAGCAATCGTTCCACCGTATGATTTAAAATCGCTTGTAGCTGGATTTCTGCACTAGTTTCCGTTATTTTGACAAATTCCTCGCTCAGGCAACATGCTTCTTCTGCTTTTCTTAAACTATAAAATGCCAGATATATGTTGTGGCCGGTTTTTATGGCATTTTTACGCATAATTTTGTAGGAATGCGAAGATAATTTACAGTCAACGTATAAACTTAGCGCTTCCTCAATTGTTAATGCCCGCTGTTTGTTTACTTGTTGACGTTCCCTACGTATTTTTGCTACTTCATTGGGAGTATTTTTCAAAATTTTCTTTAGGAGATCGGCAACTGTGCATTTTCCTGATGCTCGAATAGATACCTGCGTGGCAAACGAAAGTTCTTCAGATGTCTTCGTACTCACTAAATCACGCACTTTTGTCCTTTTGCACTGATCACTGCATGCCCCAAAATCCTTTGCGGGCCTTCCAGTAGACGTAGATGGTTCATTCATGTCTACTGAAGGACTTTGTCGAAAGTTTTCACATATCAAAATATTTTCACTACCGTCGAGCCACTCAATTTTTTTTTTAACAAATCTATCTAGTTTACAGCCAGATTCGGTCCATTTTCTGCTTATATTTAAACAAATAAGCTTAATTTGATTTTTTAACAGTTTTTCACCACTTGCACCAAGTTCACCGACTTCAAATTTACTAACAATATTATTTAACACTCCTTGAAGCCTTTCTTTCTTCGTCAAACTCTTCCACATCACGTACAATTCTTGCCTGTAAATCTCGTATCTGGTACCTGTAAAATAACAAAATAAGATAGATGCAACTTCGTGCGGTAAAATATCGAAACTGTAATGAATTAACAATAAATTGGTCTAGTGAAAAATGAAAATAATATTTTGCTACTTTGATATACTCTCCGAGATAAATTCTCGAGAAGTTAGAAATTGATATTTTTTTAACTACTGAAAAATACATGAGTTAAATTATTGTTTTTTTAAATACCTAAATGAAATACATTAAAATATTAGAAAAAAAAACTATCCAACATACCTTCCAAAATAGCTTCCATTTTTTTTTAAATCGAAATAAAAAACTTTAAACTTGATAAACAACCTTTACACGTCGGACGCCAAAATGCAAATAAATGTAATTAGGCTTTCAAAAACCAATTATCCGACTTTCATATTCTGGTATGAATCACCCTAAGCATTAATCACCCCAATTAGGCTTACAATCGTCACACTAACTATCTGGTAATGCCCTCATGACGTCATCGTTTAAGAATTCAAAAGTGACTTTTTATCTTGTAGCTTGTATGGGTCAAAACACTGTGCGTCGTAGACAGGTATTCGACATAGAAAAAAATTGAAGATTGGTCGCATGATTATATTGTCTGTGGCGGTCATAATCTGATCGTTACAATTGGGCGGGCTTCATTCCTTAGATTTTTTATGGGTTAAAGCATTATGAAGCAAACTTTATTTTAAGTATACTTAAAAAGATTTATTTTTTATTTCATTTTACAATACGCTCAAGGGGCAATTACAAAAATGATACTGATAAGAAAAAACATAGTAATTAATAATTTAAAAAATAAACAACACATTAAAAAAAACAAATACATAAAAAAAACAAATATTTTACACACATGGAGAAACAATAAAAAGCATACTGCAATGCAAAATAAAAAGTGAAACTTTGCATAGTAAAAAAGAAAATATGGATACAAGAAAAATATTAGAATTAAAAAAAAAATGTAAATAACTTGTAAAGAATTAAAACAAAATATACATATACGCATAAAAAAGTGTTATTAACAAATTAATGTTGAAAAACAAATAATAAAAATTAGTTTACAGTAAGTATTATTATTTACAGTAAGTATATATTATTAAATTATTATAGTATTGACGAAATTAAAAATCCTGAGGTTGTCCGAAGGAACTTTTCGGGATCATTCAGAGCTACCTTAGTGATAGATCTATCTCAGTGGTCCACGGATCCATAACCGTAAGTAAAACGATGACCATGGGTTGTCCACAGGTTTCTATGCTGGGGCCATTACCATAGAATATACTATTCAATGACTTACTGCGTTTACCTTTTCCAGCAGGCAGCGATATAGTGGCCTACGAAGACGACGCTCTTCTTCTCTAGTCAGGAGACAGTAGAAGGGAGTTGGAAATTAGGGGGTGTGAGGCACTTAAACTAATTTTAGAATGGGGAAATGGAAACAGACTAACATTCTCACCGCAAAAGACTATGGGACTCAAGGTGAAGAAAAAAACCCACAATCAGGATAGGTGGGCGGGGAATACGATTTTTCCAGGATGTAAGGTACTTGGGTGTCCTTCTGAATACTCAAGAATCGTTTTTGGTTCATGCCAAAATGATATCCTCAAAGGCGTCTTCACTTTTTATGAAAGTACGAAGGGTGAGCCGAGCAACCCCAATCCCAATTATTATTCAATTTTTCTAAAGAATAACCCTATGGGCGGGAGAAACAATCACATAGGTCAACTGATTCAAATTATGCTTTATTTGCTCATCGTGTAGTACGCACCTATGTTCCAGGGCGAACCGTGTATAGAAGCGATTATGCGCAGCTTACCATTATATTTGACTAACCATAGTAATGTTTTATTGTAACTTTATTTACAGAAAAACAAATAAATTATTGACATTTATTTAAAATCATTTCCACCATTTGTATTTTTATCCTAATATAAATATAAATTTTAATAAAGCGCGCCCAGCGCCTGCGGTAAGCCAAGAAACTAGTCAATTATTCCAGCTTATTTTTTCATACAAATAAGTAAACTATATTTTGAATGTCTTAACCCCAGTGTGGGTTTTTACTCCTAAGTTAAACTTGCAGATTACACAAATTATTTGAAAATTCTTGATTTGGAAAACAGTATTTTAAACATTGTTTCTTAAGAGCTATTTTTCTTTGAGACGGAACTTTTGACATAAGACCATAATTACTTTAATGTGTCATAATATTGCAGGACATAAAGCGCTCAGCGCGGCTGTTTTTAGCACTATTAATGACTAGAACATTCGGCCAGTTGACATTTCAATTGAATACCTAATATCGACTGAATTCATGGTGGTATTTATTTATTTATTTTTAATGAATTATATATTAAAGTAATGTATAATATATCCATATAATATAATATAATATATCACGAAGTTACATCGTTTGAGTTGATTTCATGGATGAGAGTTGTTGTATCGCACACAGAAAAATATCAATTTATAGTATATATTACTTACATTATATTATGTACTTTCTTACCTGTAAATAAAATCACCATTCGCCACTGCTATGTTCACACGTGTTCCAAAAAAACTAACAAAATAAATCAATTAAAAAAATAAAAAAATACTAATAACAATTTTCTTTAAATGCATTTTGACACCCATTAATTTTACTCAAATGTAATTCTGAAAACTTCTGAATTGGTCTTTCACTTTCACTTACTTTCATCCATTGGAAATGATAAAAATAACCTATTTATTTATTTATTTACGGTTCCATGAACTTTTTACGTAATTATAATTAAACCAGTAAAAAAAATACAACAAAAAATAACATAATATTAAAAAAAGAACAAAAATATCGAGAAAATTATACAATTTTGAACAGTATTTATTTATAAAAAAAAATTATTACATCTGCAACAAATATAAATATTTATCTTTATAAAAGAAAGGTAAATAAAAGAAAATAGCAGTTTTTTAAAAAAGAGGAAGAGAAAAAGAAAAAGAAAGTGCTTTAAAAGGAAAGTTAAAAAGTTGGGTATTTGGTGTCAATCGCATAGTACCTTTTTGTACACATGAAACTAAACAATGCATATCAACAAAAAAAAAATAAAAAAAATACCCCATTGAAGATTTTATCTACTATATCTGTGATTAAGCCGGATTTTTTCCCTTAATCGAAGTACTTCATTATTAAAATAAAATGGTGAAATACAAAAAAAAAACATTATTCCAGTCATAAGCTGTCATAACGTACCCATTTTACTTTGACATCGCATACAACCATTTCAGCTCCCAAACTGCTCAGTATAAGTACTATATTAATAATTTGAACCGTGTGTTTTAACATTTTATCCTCAACTAAAGGGCAAGAAAATATTGATTTATTTAAATAATGTTATCTACCATTAGAGGTATGAGCTTCTAACCCAAATTCTGATAAAATTATTTTTAAAATAGCTTTCCAAAATTATTGTAGATAACGTTTCAGCCCATGTTGAATATTTACTATAAATGTATTTATATTTATTATTTGCGACCTTTACATAATTAGACTAACGAAACAAAATAACTTCAAAAAGCGAGCGAATTACCGAAAATCATAAGGAATTCTTAAAAAAAAAAATACAAACATTGAGAAAGAAACTTAAAAATATGAACAAAATAAATGCAAAAGTATGAACAAATAAAACAAGTTCATTGGATTATAATTCTACATTATTTTAAAATATACAAAGGGTATATTGTGTTGCGTTTCGTATTGTAATAATTTATTTTTATTACGCTTTTTTTTATAGATTCATAGCTGAAAGCCTTTGGTATAATTTTTAACTCAACATTTGTGCTTAGTTCGAAAAATACGATACAATCAACGAAAGAATACAAAGGTGTCGCAATTTACATTCTCCATTTGCAATTTCCCAAAAAGCTGATTTTTTTAGTTGAGTCGTTTTCGTCCTAAATTTGGGATATATAGGTCATAAGTCCTGTGGATGCCTGGACTTCTATATTCCCTTCTATCTCTGTTGTAATATGTTTATATTAACGGCTCCCTAGGGCTTTGAATCCACTTCTTGTCCACAAAAATTTGAACAAACTCAAAACATTGTTGATAAATCCACCTGGTCCAAGATAAACATATTTTCATGCGTTGCTCAGTTCATACTGAAATACCTTCATATGAACTGTCATACATTCATAGGTGAAATAATTAAATTAGATGAATCTCACTCGCAACAATAAATGTTTCAGCTCTTTAACTTCACAGACGTCAACATTGAAAGCATCCACCACATACCAGAATCCGTTTTAAAGACTAAATGTCTTTCTTCGAATTTAATCATACAAGCAAGCAATTTTGTTTTTTTTTTTCACAACGAATTGATTATATTTCATTCTTTACTAACCAAATTCAGTAAGGAAAAGCGCGAACAAATATTTACATTTATAAATTTTAATGTCCCTTTCACGATCGCTCTAAAACCACCCCTCATCGTGTACAAGGTAGGGACAAAGGGAAGTATAAATAAAATAAAATAAATAAATCCTTCACCCATTTCAAACCCCCTTATGCTGACAGTAAGAGGAAACGTTAGTTACTACTCTCTGGAGCACCAGAACGCCCCCAGGTGACAGTCAAGGCCAGTCACCGGCAGCGTACCCAAAATCAGCAGACCTACCCGAAGACTGCTGGTTGCAAACCAACTTTTGCCACCACTTACACCTATTCAACCTGTAATTATTGAAGAATTTTACCTCATCAAGCGAAATCAATAAATGAGACGTATATTCCGTGCTCAGGGAAGTCCTCAGCAAAAGATGTCCTCTGACAGGGGCACCCGCAATCAAAAACCACAGGCCCCAGACACGTCCAGTGACTCCTGTTTAGTAAAGGATTAATTATCCCCACCTTCCCTTAGATCGGGACAAAGACAAAGACGGCAACAGATGGAAGAATTAAAGAAGTACAGATGTTGAAATATGAATGTTACACAGTGTGTAAGGTGGCCACTTATACCAGCCAATGACAGGTCATAATCCCTGTGAATGCCTGGAATTCTATCTTCCCTTCTCTTAAAAGGTTTTTAATCTCTGTTGTAATATGTTAATAAAAAAATAGTTCAGAAACGTTTCAAAATTAAAAAAAAAACATTTAAAAAATCTAATGGTTGCTTACTTCTACAGGACGCAGAGCTAGCTACCCCGTCTGAGCTCCTATTTTCTCCCCTGCAGAAGAAAGCTACCTTTCGGCTTTATAAACATTAAAAAAAAACCGTTTCTAAATGATAATTTTTTAATATGCCAATATGTCTTCGTGCTCATACCGATCCTCGTGGTTTCGGATAAGGCAGCGTTTATCATCATCAGCATTCCCTGTCCGCACCTTATGGTGTTTAACTATAAATGCTTAACGAAACTATTAAAATTAATATGTATTAGTGATAGAAGTGAAATTTCAGATTAAGTGCTACTTTTCAAGTTATTAAATAATGTTCTTGACAGTCCCGAATTTGTGAATTTTTATGTGAGACAGCGTGGGACGAGACAAAATACTTCTTTTGCTGTTGATTTGCATAGTTCAAACTATGCTAAATACTCACCTATTCCACGGTTCCACCTGTTAGCAAACAAACATGGAAACTTAGATTTATTTCATTTATCTTTATACAAATTAAAATCATTACTTTTTAATCGCTTCTTTTTTAAATTATAAAAATGTACTAAATGTTATACTTGTTTTACTGTTTATGCTATAATACATCGCCTCTGTTACTTCAATACTTTTTAAATTTAAACCCTTTATTTATTGTTAATTTGCTGCATAACTATATTATAATTTCATATTAAATTTTTCTTTATTTTTTCCATATTTTCTGCTGATTTTATTTCATGTATCTATATTTTCTATACTGCGTACATGTGTTTTGTTTCAGTATAATTGTTTTTCAATATTATTTTATACTTTGTCGAAGGCCTAAGCCGTCGAAATAAATAAATAAACAAGGCACTGCATTAGTACACCAATCGCAGCGTATTTGATCATTTTTATTACATGAAGGTAAGATGATCAGTCGTACGCTTCAGGTGCCAGTCCAGGGGCTTTGAAATATTCTAGTGAGAAAACACCTTTTTTAATAAATAATTCATGTCAACAATGTCGGGAATCGAACCCGAGACCTCGTGAATGGTAGGCATGCGCGCTGACCATTGGTTTATCGTACTCTATAATGTATGTGTATTTTAAAAAAATGTATTAGTGGGTTATGTTTTTAATCTAATGTATAATAAAATGATTGTGTTTTAAAATATTTCTTTTGTGTTCTTAATGACTATTTTTATTTTATGTAATATTATGCTTCGAAACTGAGGTCATTTAAAATGCATTAGGTGAATTTCGTTATGCAATTTTGTTCATCACATTATGTCATTTATTATTATGTAGGTGTACCAAGTGAGAGTAGATGTGTCATGTGCATATGGCAATGAATTGGAGAGTCAACCGCAACCCACTAAACAGGGCAACTCACCGAAGAGAACTAGTGACGTCACGCACGGAGTAATAAAAAAATTACAAAACTATTACTACGGTTGTATTTGCTGGGGAGGAGCTGCCAAGACTATTCTTAATCCCATGGTTAAGGTACGTAAATAAATATTAAGGATAATATTGCGAGAACCGTACAATCATCCGAGTGAAGGCCTTTTCAAATCCTTAGACGTCCTTGGCTTAAGGCAAATCTATATAAGGAAAGTCATACTCGACATTCATAATAATAGGAGCACTCGGGTGATTGTGGTCATGCGCACTCGACCAGGATTATAGTAAAAAAACGATTTAGTGATTCCAATGTACAGGGGTATTCCAAAAATCATGTAATTTACGGTATTTTACGGTTATTTTTGGTAAGAAACGAATTTGACGTACTGATTTTTATTTTTCAAAGATATTACAAATACGAGTAGCTTTGTTTTAAAACACTTTACATGACTGCGAAAACCAGGTTTAGATCTTTATGGTAGTTGTCGAGATTTATTATAAGTATGGGACGTTCAAGGTCATTCGGTAAATACTTTTTTCACTTTTTTTATAAAAAAGGTTATTTTGTTTTGAAACTTAACAGGATCGGTGGAAATAGGGTCCTTTGTAAAACCATAAGTTTGTGACCTTGAACGACCACCGCTCATGCCGCTATTTTAATAAAATGGTGCTTAAAATCAGTTTTTTGTGTATAATTACGTCCCTGAATGTTTTATAGAAAAAAACATACAAGAGTCTGAGAAAATATAATGTACTTAAAAATTGTGATAACGTTTTTTTCTTTGGACCAATATTTTCCAAGATACACGTTTGAACATCAAATACATTTTATCTAAATACCGGAAAAGCGGTATTTACACTAACTTTTTACTAGATATTTGATAATTGACCTACGAAAAGTCATTATCATCATCATCATTATCATCTTCATCATTCCATGTCCGCTACCTAGTTGGAGCATATAGTGTTCACAAATATCCTCCTTCTCAATTACTTTTATTCGATAAGAATGGCATGTGAAAGGGAACAAATCGACACTATTCAAGACTAATTAATATAACTAGCACCCATATGTACATGGTAATTAAGGTGATTTTTGGTGAATGGGTGGTGACTCACATCACCACCCATCTCAAAAATTAGGCATCATAAACACGCTGGCCAGAAGGGCAACACGTATTTGTGAAGAAAGTAACCTAGAAGAGGAATTGAATATACTGACAAAAGTATTAGAAAGTAATGGCTATGAAAAGAAGGATATAAAAAGAAGAATAATGTCGGTAACAAATCCAAAGAATATTTCCAAGATGGATGATGCTAATAAGGATAAAAGAATAGCGTTCCTTCCCTATGTCAAAAATGTCACGGATAGAATTGCAAAAACGCTTAAGAAACGGGACATAAGGACAGTGTTCGGTACGACCTCAAAAGTAAGAAACTTACTAAAATCAGTAAAAGATCGGGACCCACTTGAAACAGATGGAGTATATAAATTAAATTGCAAAAGCTGTGAAACAGTCTACATAGGGCAGACTGCCAGAAACATAATGACAAGAATAAAAGAGCACAAGAGTGCATGCAAGTTGGGCTACCCGGATAAATCAGCTCTTGCAGAGCACTACATAGAAACAGGGCATAATTTCTCATTTGAGCCAAATGTCCTTGGAAAGCCCAAAAATCATCAAGCCCGTTTAATAAAGGAAGCCATAGAAATATACAAGCATCCTAATAACATAAACAGGGATGATGGGTTACGACTACGAACCTCATGGTACCCGGTGTTTCCAAAGCCCACGGTACAAACTCCACACACTTAACCACATACATTGCCCGACAGCGACACGGTACAAATTCCTCACAATTAAACACACTAAAAACTACACTCATACATTCAGCCCTGAAGATGGACACTGCAATGTGCTCCGAAACGTCGGCAATACAAAGCCCACAAACACGGCATAATAACCCAGAAAAACACTATCTGTATTCTGAAGGCCGTGAAAACCTACGAACCTTGTTTTAGCTTGCTTCCTAATACTATATAATATATCATAATCAGTCACATTACGGGTTAATTTATAAACCTTATGGGCTATTTTTTCTACTAATTAAACAAATTAGCTCCTTACTAAACCATGAGGGATATTCGGATATAATAAGAATTTACAAATCTATCACTTTATGTAAATGATAGTAAAAGGTATCTAACAATATATTAAGATCACCACATGCTTTAAGCTCGGAACTTTTTACTCCTGACTTTGTTGTGTTTCGGAGAGATCGTGTCCCTTCTAGTAGCGCTCACAGGCAGGGTGGGGGGTGTTTGTTGGCCGTGGGACACAGAGAAGCGATGAATATTCAGCGGTTTTCTGAGTTGGAAACAACCAATGAAGACTTGTGGCTTAAGCTAACCTACAATGACACGATTATTTTTATCTGCGTGGTTTATTTTCCACCACAAAGTACTCTAGAATCTTTTAAATTATTTTTTGATAAATTGTTATGTAATTTTTTTATTTTTTATATTTTGTCTTTAAATAGTATAAACATAATAAATGAATGTCCTAATATTAACTTATATCTAATTATTATTAAAACATATACTAATTATTAACATTTTTCAAACGATATACGTACACTTAAAAAGAAAACTTCTATAAAGCTAACACGAAAATTTATCTGCTAAACACATGTTTTTTTAATTGACATTTAAATGAAATAATATTTTTTTGCTCTCTTATTTCCAATGGTATTTCCTTATAATATAACTGTACAGCTCGGTGCATCAATGAGTTCTGTGTACTTGTTTTCCTACGAAATGGTAGTCTTACTTCATGTTTATTTCTTGTTTTATATCCGTGTTCACATTGATTAGAAAAAACCTTTTGAGGTATAACCATTAATCATTTTATGAACAAAAAACATAACATTAAAGTATATTAGTTGATGTACTGTCATAATTTTTGCTTGTTTCAGCATCAACTTTATTCTGGTATATTTTTTTTTTTCAAAATTACTCTCATAGCCCTATTCTGCAGAACAGTAAGTTTATTTTTTTCCCCTTCAGTTGCCAAAAACAAAATACTACTACAATAATTTATATGAGGCACAATTATGGAGTTATAAATCATCCTGCACAAATCTGCAGTTATATATCTTCTGATTCTTCCCATAAGAGAAACCTTCTTTGCTATCTTATTTGTCACATATCTTGTATTCTGGGAAAAAGTCAATCTAGAATCTATTATAATCCCCAAATATTTTATCTCTTTCACTTCCTTTAATATTCGACTTTTTGCAGATGATACCTTAATTTATGTAGCTGATAACGAATATGATTCAGCAATAAGGAAAATAAATGCAGAATTAAAAACAGTCTCCAAATGGCTTAAAGCAAATAAGAAACAAAATTATTAAAGGAATAGTTCCGAGATATTTTCAAAATAAACTAAAAAATAATGAGTTCTTTCATAACTATGCAACAAGAGGATCTAAAAATATAAGACTGGAAAATAAATCAAAAGCAATGTCCCAGAACTGCCTTATGTACAAGGGAATAAAACTATTTGAAGAAATGCCAGAAAGCATAAAAAATGAAATTAATGTAAATATATTTAATATTAAATGTCAAAAGTATGTATGTGAAAAATATTAGGTAGTATATAGTGTAAATAGTGAATATAATTCATGAAAATGGACATATGAAACAGTGATAAATAATGTTAGAATAAGTATAGATGTAAATATTGTGTTGTAAATATATATTAGACTATGTTACATAGAACTAAATAAATAAATAAATAATAATAATATTTCTGCATTCATCATTATTGTTGGTGAAGTAGGAATTTTTTTATTTCCTATGTTCATAAACTTAGTTTTATCTGTATTCAGCTTAAGTTTATTCTTCTTCAACCATATTTCGATATTTTTAAGGTCATATTTTAGTTGATGTACTATGGATTCAATCTTGGCACTCTTGTTGTTGTTCTCCAAAATTCTTAAGTCAGATGATACAGTTTCGACACATCTAGAAATATTATAAAGGATAACGTTTTTAGTGCGTTGTTTTCTCTCGTCCA
Source organism: Micrasema longulum (assembly GCF_059751315.1). NCBI lineage: Eukaryota > Metazoa > Arthropoda > Insecta > Trichoptera > Brachycentridae > Micrasema > Micrasema longulum. The sequence continues at coordinate 152,754 of NW_028277326.1, forward strand.
TCTCAGAAATCATTTCGCACATTGAGTTACTTGTGGATGACGAAGTGACGTAAAGTATCTTTTTATATTCGCTTAATTCACCTCCTTAAACTTCCATAGAGACTGCCATTTCTCCTACGGTTCCTAGAGTCGGAAGTTGGTGGGGAAATTTTAGCCAGTTTTTGGTAAACTTGTTACTTGGTTCATTAATTGTTTTCAATATCAGGTTAATTATATTTTTGGCTTTGATCATGTAATTCAGCGCACTATCAGATTGAGCCATTATAAAAAATTATAATTAATATTATAATTGTATTATAATTATATTATATTGTATAAAACAAAAATAACAAATTATTTAGAATATGAATAAAATGTTTAGAATCTCTGACTTGTATATATAATAGATAAACATAGATATCAATAGATAAACATGTGCTGCATTTATATTACAGGCGAGTTCTAGGATACTATAGGCCAGTTTCTCTTCCAGAGTAGGTAGGCACCTGCTAATTGCTTGTTTGATTGACAGGCAGGTGACACGGCACAACATTTATCGGCAAATTTCTCGTTCAGATTTTAAGCAGAAATTATATTTAATGGGTAAAAAATACTGAAGTTCTCAAATTTCAATTGATTTAAGATAATAAAGTACTCTTACAATTTAGATTATTGACTGTGGCACCCACTTTAACTTGGTTTTATAATATAAATCGGAAGACAAATAAACGCGTGCACTCTATATTGACAATAATGTAATATAATTATATATTACTCCGCATCATTCCACTAGTAAAAAAAAGGCTTTAAGCGTTTAAAATTGTTACTTACTTAAAATAAATTACTTTTAAGCTAAGCAAAACAACGTCACCAAAAAATAAACCTGTCAGAGCCATAGACAATACATCATTACCGCCACTGCTGCACAATTCACTATTTGTCGCTTACGTTGTTCTGCCGATTATGGCTTGATATGGGCATTTTAGTAATTGCGAGGAGAAAAGTAGCCGGGGAATGCTAGCAACAGACGTAAGTCTGTTCTATCAAACATTTTCCAATTGGCCACAGGTTGAGGAAACATACTTTGAACGCTCGTGTTTACTCTAGTTATAGACCTCAATGTCTGTAAGGGCTAATATAAGGTTCGCGAAAGATTAAAAAAAACTTTGATTATTTTAAATTATTGTTACGCGGACGGTGCAGCGCCTTGCGCCGTCAGCAAATGCAAAATTGTTTCCCAATGAATGTGGAACTTCAGCTCTACGGGAAATTGGATATAAAAAATGTTTTCTTGCGCGTAGTAAAAATTGAAGCGTTAAATTGTACGGCATACTTTATTAAAAATGTACGAAAAATAATAAAACATACAATCGCCGGCAATAATATTTTTATTTTTTCACAAATACTGTTAGAATCAAACATTAATATCGATAATAAAATATAATGGGAAGCTGTGCATAATCGCTTATATGGACCATTCGTCATTAGATTGAAGCCCCGGGTTGAATTCCAGGGATGGTCAACATGAAACGATAGTTTTATGGGTGGTATCACACTGTAATATTTTATTATTATTAACTAGCACCTGAAGCGTCAGATCGATCGCCTTACTTTATAGGAAAAAGTTGTCATAAGCTGCATTGAATTTAATCTTACAGCACCTTATGTTCCATCAGGTGTGGATAAGGCTTTGAAGATGATAATTTTTTTAAAAAAATACTTTCGAAATCAACAGTTTCTGATTGATTTTTTATTTCAAATGTAAATGTAGATACTATGCATGAATGGACAAATTTTTCTTTTTTGGCGGTGTGTCGTTCTATCCTCTCTGCCTTCTTTTTTGTAGAAAAAATATGATGGCAATATACTTAATTAGTTGTTAGAACCTTATTTTTTTAAGTATATATTCGTAGGTATTATTAAAAATTTATATTTTTTAATAAACGAAAATGTAGGTATGCAGTTATTGCAAACATAAACAATGGGGAAAAAACAATGTTAACTGATTATTTGAAAATTACAATTTTAATCATTTAATTTATTTCAAGGCTTTATAATATTTTTTATTTCGATATTACGCACTTAGCTTAAATCTGCAAAACGGACCCTTGCGTGCAGGTGTTTATTTGCAGAATGTCTGGACTGTCCATATTCACGCATTGGGGTCGTGGCGAGCACGTGTAACGAGGGCTAGTTTCGTTGAACAGGGTATAGTTACATCGTTAATCTATTAATATTTCATAATTACGCTTTTAATCAGCATGATATTAAAATAAATAACATTCATTTCCCCACCATTTCCTGAAAAAATCCACATACTGGAATAATTAATAATCTGATCTGTCGAAATTCCTAACATCCTCTAGTAACATATATAATATACCAGTTGTCTAAAAATGATTGATTGTATGCCTGTCATGAACGGGCCTGTTTGACACGTATCACGCCAATCCACTCGGTCCGGTCAAATAAGGAATGGTTGAGACTCATTTATTATTTTCTTTTTTGGTTTGATTTATTTAGGTGGAAATTTTACTAAAAGAAATCGAGTGGAGATAAGTCGGCCTCATTGCGTACTGTTTCGTGTGTTTACTTACCTATTGATAAATGAAATAATTAAAAAATATATATATTTATGAATCCACAGTATGTTATTTCTTGGGACCGTGCTATGTTGAACAATCGACTAAATTGACGGATAGGAATTAAACGTCTATATTAGACTCATTTTCGTCTAATAAAATTTGTCGTTTAAAGTTCTTTCGGTATAGCACATTTTTTAATGCTATTTATAAAGGAGAAAAGTGTTAAAATTTCTCGGTCATAACTCCAATGAAATTCATTTTGAAATGTCAGAACATTTTGTAAAAATCACAAAATTTTAGTAATATATATTATTTTACTCTAATTTGTAACTACACATCGTTTAAATGTCACATTGTAATATTTCAACCTTTCTATTCAATAACATTAAGTAATGTTTTCAGCATTCTCCGGTGAAGCCACATTTCAAAAGCCTCTAATCGGTTCATGGAGTTCACCTTGAGAGTCCATGTTTCAACCCCGTAGAGCAGTATTGACCACACATAGCACTTGACCATCCTCTGTCTCAGTTTTAAATTAAGACTATCACTGCAGAAGAATGATTTCATGCCATTGAATGCTGATCGTGCTATTTCTATTCTGCATCTAATTTCCTTATCCGGATCCAGATCAGAAGTGATTTGACTGCCGAGGTATTTAAAGTTAGTCACTCTCTCTATTGTTTGACCATTTATTAGCAATACAGCATTATTGTGAGGGTTTCGGCTAAACACTATCATCTTTGTTTTGGCCACATTGATGTTCAAGCCCATTACTCTACCAGCTTCGTCAATTTTATTAAGAAGTTCCTGAAGGACACATGCGTTGTCAGCCAGGATAACGGTATCGTCAGCATATCGGATGTTATTGACAATTTCGCCGTTAATTCTTATTCCCTTTCTGACATCAGAGAGAGCATTCTTAAATATCTTGTTCGAGTATAAGTTAAAAAGTAAGGGCGATAATATGCAGCCTTGTCTCACTCCACGCTTAATTGCAATATCTCTCGTTACATTGTGACCTAATCTTATCACAGCTGTCTGCTGCCAGTAAAGGTTCTTTATGAAATTAACATCCTTGTCATCCAGCTGGCACTCCTGTAACAGTTTCAGTAATTCTGAATGCTTTACTCTGTCAAATGCCTTCTCGTAGTCAATAAAGCAAGCAAAAACGTCTTTTCGCTGATCTCGACATTTTTGTAGAAGGACATTCATTCCAAATAGTGCTTCACGTGTACCAAAAGCTTTCCTAAATCCAAACTGGGCATTGTCCAAATCCTGTTCACATTTGCCTCTTATTCGAGCATGAATAATTTTAAGGAGTATTTTGAGCATATGGCTCATAAGACTAATGAGTCGATAATCACTACATTTTTTGGGATGCTGTTTTTTAGGTAGTGTAATAAATATTGACTGGAGCCATTCTGATGGAATTCTTCCTGTGTCATAAATTTTATTATAAAGTTTAATGATTTGATCAATGTTTTCTTCATGGATAAGTTTTATCATTTCTATAGGGATTTCATCAGGTCCACTCGCTTTATTATTTTTTGATGTGGCTATAGCGTGGAGAAGTTCAGATTTTAGAATAGTAGGACCCTGATTTGGGATTGTCAAATCAAAATTTTCTCTATCGTCTGCAAATAAGTCTTTTATATATGATTCCCATGTATCTGTCAGTTCATCCTCATCTAGTATCAATTTATTATCGTCATTTACTAAGCTCATTGGTCTATGCTTTCCTTTTGTCACTCTGGATATCTCCTTCACTTTCTTATGCAAATTAAATGCATCATGCTTTGAACAAAGGATATCCAATTCATGACACTGTCTCCTCATCCATTCTTCTTTAGCCTTTTTTATTTCGGACTTGATTCTTCTGTGTATAATTTTATATTGGTCAGTATCATTTTTATTTTGTCTACGATGTTCCATGAGTTCAAGAATATGATCAGTCATCCAAGACTGTTTCTTTCCCTGTTTTCCTCTCTTAAGGTGTTCATTACAGACATCTTTTATTATAATTTTGAAGTTGTTCCAGCTCGTATCAACATCAATTTCACTATTACTTTCACTTGCATTGTCTGTCAATTGTGCCAATTTTTGGTTTAAATCGGATTCCACTTTTTGTTTGACAATATGATTCTGCAGTTTAGTTAAATCTATTTGATTGTTCGGATGCTTTGTTTTCAATTCTTTCAACTTCAGTTGGATATCCGCTACAAGTAGGCTATGGTCAGAACCAATGTCAGCTCCTGGATAAGTTGTAGCACGTTTAACACAGTTTTTAAATCTATTATTAATAAGTATATAGTCGATTTGGTTTCTTACTGGTGGAAGGTTATCTCTGATGTCCATTGGTGCTTTCCATGTATAGAGTCTGCGCTTGGGCAGTTTAAACCATGTATTTGTAATGATCATTTCAGTTTCCTGACAGAATTCATATAATCTATCTCCTCTTTGGTTGCCTGCGCCAAGTCCATAGTCACCTACTATATGCGATCTTCGACCTTCACCTACTTTGGCATTAAAATCACCAATAACAATAGTGACCAACGTGGAGGTGTTGAGACGAGCCAGTGCCGAAAAAGAACTATTGTCCTCAATAAAACAGAGAAAACTCGCATATCTGGGCCATATTATGCGCGGAAGCAAATATACGCTTCTACAGCTTATTATGATGGGAAAGATCGAGGGAAAGCGTGGGGTTGGAAGGCGACAGATGTCCTGGCTGAGAAACATCCGCGACTGGACGGGAGTGCGTGGGGTTGAGGCGCTGTTCCAGTTGGCGCAGGACCGGAATGCCTACTCTAGAGTGATCGCCAACGTCGGGGAGACCTGATATGGCACAGAAAGAAGAAGAAGTAATGTTTCTCAATTCAAATGAATTAGGCTATATACGAAAAGTAATGTTTTGAGGTTATAAATTATCCAGCCGTCAAGTCATAAATATTTCAAGGGGTAAGTAGTTCTTTTTTTCTGTTTGTATATTTTCATTTATGAATTTTTAATATTTTCAATCAGTTATATTTTTTTTTCATTCACACAAATATTTATGTTCTGGGGGACCACTTGGATCTTTGATCTGTAAGTCTCGCGGGACCTTTTCATTTCGAAAAACAGGAAATATCCTCAATAATAAAAACAATATTAATATGCTTTTTTACTAATTTTGTTTTTCTGAAAAACTTGTTTTGCGCCATTTTTGATATCTTCACTTTGAATTGGTCATTTAATCATAAACTACCAAAATATATAGACAAAAATATACAAAACAAATTTATACTTTTATTAACTGTTTTTACCCATGTTTTTTTTGGTGTAAAATAAATAAAATAAAGATTCACGTTTTCGCCAAAATAAACTATATCTTATATTTTAAGGTAAATGATTAATTTTATGTTTGTTTAGCCTATATCGTAAAAGCATACAACATGAGACTTAAATGTAATTTGAGACGAAACTTCCGCGGCACATATATTACATGTGGTATTATTGTTAATCTGGCAGCGCTGACCGCTTCTTCCAATGTTTTTGCTTGTGAACGTATAATTGCTGTCAAGAGGAAATTTAGACAAAGTAGTATTTATTTATTGAGAAATTAAAAATTATTTTTAATTCAAATATATTTCTGAATTGCGTACGCCTCAAAACTCTATAATTCGCAAAAAAAACTGTAGTGATCTAAATCGATTTCATAAAACGAATTCGTGAAACACTTTTCCGTAAACAAGTCAACGCCATGTTTGACAGTTTCGGCGTAGGTTGGTAGAGTGATACTTCCTATGAAAGGTAAATTAAGACAATGTCTCAAATTAGGTGCATAAGTCTCAATTATTAAGTCTTAAATTGTCTCAAATCTCTATTGATAGTTATGTTTAATAATGAGGAGAAAACTCAATTTTTTTATAATTAGGTACGACTAAAGTAGTTATTTTATTACAGAAAAGTACAGACTTTGAATATAGTGTATGAATTTTAATATTTGTTTATTGTTCTAGCATTGCACATGTCTCAAATTACACAGTCTCAATTTTAAGTTTAATTTTTTATTTTTTTTACGATTTTTGAAAGAGGTTTAATTTTGTTTTTGATTGGATTTGTTTTTTATTTGATGACGAAAGCGTTTTTATTTTAATTTATTTTTTTTAATAAAAAGAAATATTAGCGATCTTCTAATTTAACTCAAAATTTCAATTTTGGTGGACATTTTCAACGAGTTGTAAATAACTCACTGTAAGAAAATGGAATCAAGTTGTGGCAGAGTGGAATTCGAACCTCGGACCTCTGATCCGTGAGTCCGCAACACGAGCCAAGGGACCACAACCCGATTCAAATTATATAATGTTTTTTAAAGCTGAAAATTTGTTTTATTGAATTTCTCAAATGAGCATGACATATTTACAATATTATTCGTGGAAACTTTTTTATTTTTTTTTATTGTCTCATGGTTTAGGCAGTAAAATGCTACATGGGAAACTACGACTTTTTTATTGTGTCTCATGTTTGCAACATTTGCAGGTAAATTGGGATAAAAAATAAATAAATAATAAAAAATTGAAGGATATTAATATGTCCACACATGTGGTATGCTTCCGTAACCTGAAACATAGACTCAAAATTGTGTTAAAATTTGAAAGCGTTATATTAAATATATATAAAAAAATATAGTCAGTTGAAGTTGAAAACTGTCTCAAGTTGTATGATTCTACGTTAAGAAAACAGTCAAATTGAGTTTTTTCATCATCAATCAATTTTTTTTCTTGCTGTCTTATTAGGTAGTCTTTGAACTATTAGAATTTGTGTAACCAAGACTTTTCAGTAATTTTTCAGTCTCGCTTAAGCGCACAAAGTGGGATATACTAGTATAACATGCTATATTCGTTTTGGACGTGAAGAAAGTTGTTCTCCCTTTAAATTTTCCATAGAATGCTCCTTTGTAAAACACGCGTATTGTTTCTGATAGGTTGATTGGTTCAATTATCTTAAATCCCTGCAACATAAATAATTATTATATTTTACAAAATTACCCATTCACTTATTACAATTACAAAATGGACGCTTTTTCTAACTCCATGGAACCTTTGCCTTGTGCTGAGTTAGGAATACCCATTGATAATACATCACATGACGATATATTTACTTTTTTTTAAAAAAGTTTTTATTTAAAATTCAAACATGTGAATACATTATTTTTAAAAAAATTCGTCCCAATAAACCATTATTTAACACTGTCATCGGGTGAAAATAACATGGCTCAAAATAAAAACAATATTATAATGTTACAAAGCCGCCGCTGTGCATGATCACTGTTTTTGGAACTAACCAGCCAAAATGGAGATGGGTCTTTAATCTTTTTTGTATACTGGAGAGCCACTTTTAGGAAGTGGAATGATGAAAGCAGATGTTCATTGGGTTGGAAAAAAACCAGGTGTCTTTTACTTTATCCATTACTTAATTTATCGCTGATTTAATTTCGATAGAAAGTAGAATACGTGATTCTTCTTTTTCATTGACGACGGAAAAACAAAATTGAGGAACATTGTATTTTGAGTATTGTTTATATCCAGTAGCAAATACCGTTTTAAAGCTTCGTCAATCGCTACCGGAGGGAAAAAAAACTGCAAGTTAAGTTCGTTAAGGTTCAGAAAAGTACCTAGGTACCTACTTACCTAGAAAAAGTTAGACCATCTTTTTTACGTTTATCCTAACGAATTTTACACGCTTTCATGACACAATCCGACATTTAAGTTTCAAATTAAATGTCAAGCTCACGTCGAAATGCAGCTGGCAGTTGAAGAACGATTAATACGCAGTGAGCATGACTGATTGTTTGGGCACGAGTTAAATGTAATTATTTTAGAGGGCTTAGGGTACGTCTATTTGTATTAATAGGTCGAACCTGTTTCTATGCTTACGTAAAAATAATATAAAGTAAAGTTTTGAAAGTACACTCAATACTGTTTAATCTGAAGAGGAAACGTGGTTGGACATTATTTGTGTTCTCTCTTGATTATTGCACTAGAGAAGTGTTTTTTTTTTACATACGATAGATATTTACCATTGGCGTGTCCTTTTTGATTTATTTTTGATAAATTGTTTATTATGGGAACTAGAACCACCCAAACCAGTAAAAACGCTCATTTTTATCTGCTGTCTACAGGCTTCTCTGAATATGGAATGTATTCCATACTCAGAGAATATTTTGGTGTTGAGCTGCGCCCTTCCGAGACAAGATTTAACGTACTATGTGATATTATGCGAGGCGTAACTCTCAATCAATGGCAGAATAGATGAGACATGGCATGTACGGGAAGATGGACGTGGTCTTTTTAACCTTCCATCATACTCAGGATGTGTAGTAAGTTCTTGGTGTTTGACCATCAGACCGCACAAATGGTTTCGGGACACGGGGAATTTGGAGACAAGCTTCATAAACTTTAACTTGCCCCTGTCTCGAGCTGTGCTTACGGAGATAACCATCAATCGGCCAAACACATCCTGTGGCACTGTGTGCAATTGGATGATGCCAGAGGTGAGATGCTGAATGGTCTGACAGGGGTCATGCGACCTGCGTAGAATGTGGATCTGATGGCCAATAGTACGAATTTTGCACTCTCCTGTCAGTTTGCCCGGACTTGGGTATCGCGTTGGGAGCTTCTCAGATGCGCGGACGCCTGGGGTGGGTAAAATATGGTGAGACAGGCAACTGTTTCTGTTGGATGCTCATTCAGTTGGGACTGTGCTTCCTTCCGAGCGGAACGCACACGTTCTTTTGTTTTGTCCTCCCCTTACGGAGGTGGTATTCGGATCCTCTGCCTCTGACCACCCACGGAGTCCTTCTTTATTCAATGCCGTTCTCTCATTGTAAATATCCGTGTTTTTACTTATGTTTGTTGTGTAAGTTATGTTAGTTTTGTTACTATAGTTTTAAGAAATTGTTTTTTTATATTTGGATACGTTTATTTATGTAAATTGTTTGTGTAAATACATATTTTTTTAATAAAAAAAAACAGAGGCATTAAGGGGATCCTGAGGGGTGGGAACGACGTGTTGGCCTCTGTCCATACATCCTCCTTCCCCCTCCTTAATCTGCATAGAGTTTGTATTCCTTAAGAATATTTATAATAACTCTCCTCTATGCGCAGCTGACAAAGAGTCCCCCAGGACTCTATAACAGCTGCGGGTGGATGGTGGGCTTTAGGATCTCCCCTCAATGCTGTCTTCGGGCGCACGGTACACAAATATGATAACTGTTTTTGAAAAATGCAAAACACACCAATATAGAAAATTTTATTCCGATACTCAGTCTATAAACAGAACTAAATTTGTTCAGTTCTGAGGTGCGGAAAACAGGGTAACAAAAAGTCAATTTTGTCTTTTCTAGCAAAAACTTTAACAAACAGTTGTGTAAGTTTGCCTTAAAAAAGGTATGACCTAGTTAGGCAGACAGTATGAATTCCAGGGAATATAGGTATTCCATTGAAATTATTTAACTTTAAGAAATGGCCTACAATAGGAAAAAAAAGTCGCAGCGAGCTCCTTTCTTGGGACAAATAAATACTCATTATTTAATTTAATTACCTTTTTAAGGCGACATTTGGAATCCAAGTTAAAAATATCTAGAAAAGGTTTAAAATCAGTAAATTCGCAAACATTCTGAGAATTCAATGTAAAACCTTCTGTGAATCGATTGCCATTCCATTTCCAAACGCGATTACGAGCCTAAAAAAATACAAATCCCCTTACTTACTAGCAACTTATGGCTATATTAACTAAGATTGTATGAAATAATTACATAGTTACAAAGATGTTAGTATTTGTATAAGAACAAACACTAGAATGACTCTTAAATTAGTATTAAAAATACTCCAGGAATCAATTCATGTGTGCATGTTATACCATAATGGGTCCGACATTCATATTTGCAGTAGTGTTTCCATACAAAGTCCCAACACCTGTTTCTGGATTTGTTATCAATTCAATATTTACATCTGTAGCATTGATTTTTTTCGGCCCCTTACACTTGGTAATGTGTTCCCAAATAATATTATATGGACCCTAAAAAAATACATATTTTGTTTTAATGCGATACAGACTGAGCCTTAACCGTGTAAGTGGTAGATACTTGGAAAATGTGTGCTGGTGATGTAGCCAATAAAATAAATATGGCGATCGATCTCTACTAAATGAAAGATCTATAACACGTCTGGTTATATTTCAAAGATATTTATTGATTCAGTTCATACTTTACATACAGTACAAGCACTAGGAAAGTAACTTAATACAATATCGTTGGTTACACGGGTTGACAAGCACTGATTTTACAGATTGAGAGGCAGCGGAATTGTTGCTCACAACAGGGGGTGATCTCGGGTTCCGGGTGGCCAAAACACGTGCGTGCCTTGGACAACCGAACTAGCTCTTCCTAGTAATATGACGTCTCGCACCGTATTCAGAAGTTAGCGAAAGGGCCGAACCGCCAGCATTCGTACTTCACCGAGTAGGTACTCGGGATCAATTACTAGGATCTCGATTAATCAAATTATATGTCGGACCAAAGAACCCGGATGAGCCAAATAAGGCAAGCAACTAGGTTAGCAAGGGTTGACAGTATAATATGACTGTACAAGATCTCGATTAATCAAATTATATGTCTGACCAAAGAACCTAGAGGTGCCAAACAAGGCAAGCAACTAGGTAAGCAAGGGTTAATAGTACAATATGACTGTACGGGAGAGCCAGGGCGTAGCCTAGTACCAAAGAGTTCCAGAAAAGGAAAGCAAGCTGGTTCACTAGGAGAGCCCCGAGTGGGTGTCCTTACCAAAAAGTACCAAGAAGTTAGGTAAGCAGAAAGGTTAGAGGACGACCCGGAATACTCTGACTTCTGGGGCTAGAAATCCGCCTTATAAAGGACAAAATCGAGGGGGGATGAGAAATTTACCTTGTTAGATGCCATGCGAGCTACTGACATGGATGCAAGATCTTGGGATCTGAGCATACCTGATATAATATGGGGCATCAATAACACCGTTAGTGCTAGTACTAAATACACCCCTTTTCAGTTGATGTTTGGACACAGTAGTAATTTGCTGGGTGACATGCATCAACAAGATAGCGCAACAGAGACTTCAGACAGGGAGTGTTTATTAATGGATTGAAGAAACGAAGCTAAGAGAGCTATGGAAGTAGCTGCCCAACGTATGAAGGAACAATATGATAGACGTCGCAAGGAAGCGCACATGTATAGGTTAGGAGATCTTGTACTATGGAAACATGGTGGTGTACAAGGGGGAGCGGGAGTCAATCACAAGGTAGATCCAGTGTATGGTGGGCCATATAAGGTAACTAAAGTTCTCTCGGGTATTGATCGTTACTAGATAAGAAGCATCAAGGGGATGCGAGGCTACAAAAAGTTTGTGGTTTTGGCAGCGCCAGATGCTTTGAGACCTTACAAAGGGCTACTTGATGATTCCAGTGGATCTGACAGCCAAGGTAGTGATGTGGATAGAGACGATTTGATAGACCTTCTTGAAGGTTAGACATATATGTGACTACCTATGTATTCGCTGAGCCTGTGTATAATGACTGTATCATGTAAACTGTTATTTATACAATTCTATTCATTTTTATTTATTTATACATTACTAAGAAAATATATTTTATACATTCTATATTATATATATCATATATATATTGTACAATATGGTGGGTGCACATATATGATAAGTCACAGTATTTGGCGGTTAATTTTTTAATCCAAAGTGAAAACGTCGGAATCTCGAACGTAGTTTCTCTATTTACTATCAAAACTTTCGAGGCATAAACACTAAGTTAAATACATTGAAATGTAATCTTTCTACAGGATGTAAATACGATTTTCTTTTTTTTACCAAAACCTAGCTATCTGACAATATCATGTCAACCAAACTAGGACTAACTGAGTATAATATATTTCGTTGTGATCGTTCAGTATCTTCAAATAAAAATCGAGGCGGTTGTAAATAAATTTTATTCTTGTTACACCGTTGAGTCTTCTAGCAATATTGCAGATCAAATTAGATTATGTGTTTCAGTTGGTTCCAAAAAAAATATTATTGGTTGTGTTTATATTCCACCTTCTTCGTCTATTGATACTTACAAGGCTCCCACAGAATTGGTAGAGCGAGTTTCTACTGATGCAGCTTCTGTGCTGATATGTGGAGATTATAATTTGCCTAAAGTATCTTGGATTAATTATGGAGGTGGAGTTAAAACACAAAGCCCCAAACCCCTCAAACAGCGGTGGTAGTAAATTCATTTGCTTACATGAACATGTATCAATTAAATTTCGTAAAAAATTGTTCAGGATACTGTCTATATTTGATTTTCAGTTCTATACCTAACATTTCTGTATTAGAATCTATTGATCCTTTGTTGCCCATCGACAACTATCACCCACCACTTGATTTAAATGTTACGCATGCCTTTAATATTGGCTCACTTAAGTCTAACGATAATGCGCATTATAAGTTTGATAAAGGTGATTATGATGGGTTTAACCTATATTTCTTGTCTTATGACTGGAGCACTATTTTTTCTTATACTGCTATTAATGAGGCTCTAATTAACTTTAACCAATGTTTAAATGAAGCAATAAATATGTTCATCCCCAAAGCTAACTTTATCCGACCAAAGTTTCCAAAATGGTTCAGTCCGTATTTAAAAAAAATAATATTTGAAAAAAAAAAGAAATCACAAATTATATAAATCAACTGGCAACCTATAAATTACCAAATATTTTCCCAATTGAGAGAAATGGTAAAAGCAGAGACAAGAATCTGTTACAGTGTCTTTATTAGCAATACTGAGCAGATGATAAACGATGGCCGAAAAAGTTTTGGAGGTTTGTTTCGGATAAGCGTAGCGATCACCATATACCGTCAATTATGTTCCTCAATGACGGACGAGCAACTAATGGTGCCGACATTGCTAATCTTTTTGCAACTCATTTTTCATCCATTTTTGCAAATAATAATTCCTTATGCTGCGCTATCCCATTACAATATTCAAATACTATAGATTAAAACAGTTGCACAATTTCTAATAATGATGTTTTCCGTTCTATGAACAAATTAACTAATAAAAAGACCACTGGGCCTGATGGTATTCCAGATTTATTATTAAAAAATTGTAGCAACACTCTCTCTAAACCTATTTCATTCATGTTTAATCTTTCTCTGTCATCTGGTGAGTTTCCATCCTTATGGAAGAAAAGTTATATAAGGCCTATTTTTAAATCAGGCGATAAATCTGATGTTAGCAATTATAGGTATATTTCAACATTATCTTGTATCCCTAAAATGTTTGAAGCTATAATTAATAGCAAAATCACGCCCATGTTTAAGAATATACTGATCGATGAACAGCATGGATTTAGATCTGCCAGATCAACCACCTCTAACCTGATAGATTATACCCAGGTTATTGTCAAAGCACTCGAAAATGGTCAGCAGATTGACGTTTTTTATACAGATTTTTCTAAGGCATTTGACAAAGTAGATCATAAAATTCTCATCTATAAATTACATTCCTTGGGAATAAGAGATCCATTACTCTCATTTATTAAATCGTATCTAACTGGTAGGACACAAAATGTTCGGATAAATAACTATTTGTCAACCAGTATTGATGTTACATCGGTTGTACCTCAGGGTGCTCATTTGGCACCCCTGCTTTTCAATTTGTTTATTAATGATGTTGCTAAATCATTCTCTTACTCTCGTTTTTGGCTCTTCGCGGACGACAGCAAAATTCTCAAAATAATTCAAACTTTACAAGACTGTTTTTTTCTTCAATCAGACATTAACTCTTTTAACCGATGGTGTAAAGTCAATAAATTAGAACTAAATATTAAAACATGCAAAATAATGTCATTTCATAGAACAAAACAACCAATTTCCTTCGAGTACCTATTAGAAAACTCCAAAATTGATGTAGTCAAGTCCATCAGAGATTTAGGAGTTGTTTTGGACTATAAACTGACATACAACGAGCATATAGATAATACAGTAAATAAATCACTGAAATTACTTGGCTTCATTAACAGAATATCCTCTGATTTTACTCATGTCCGTACAATAAAAACTCTTTATTGCTCAACTGTTCACCCTCTTCTAGAATATGCCTCCGTGGTCTGGTCTCCATTCTATGTCAATCGCATAAATCGCATTGAATCAGTCCAACATCGCTTGCTTCGAAATATAGCGTGGATGCTCGGACTACAGAGAGATAATTATTCTTATGCTGAAATAGAGTCAATGTTTAATATTTCTAGTCTACAAAAACGTAGAACTAATATTGACTCCATATATAAGTTCGGCATACTAAATGGTATAATCGATGTTCCATCATTACTGGGACAAGTAAAATTCAATATTCCGACTCGTAGATTGAGAAACAATGAAGTACTGTTCATCGATCAGCATATAACAAATTATGGCCTAAATTCTCCAATGACCCGCCTTTGTCGTATTGTTAACTCAAGACAAGATCTGGACTTTTTTGGTTTAAGTTTACAACGATTTAAACGAGCACTAAATAAATAGTCCAGATCTTGTCTCGATGTCCCTTATGTTTGTCAATGCTTCTTTCTTTTTTTTTTATTTTTAATGTTTTAAACTATTCTTTTATTGTAATATTTAAACCTTATAAATTGTATACATGAACAATGTCTGTTAATAAATAAATAAATAAATATGACGCAGGACCCCATTTTGTTTGTTATTGGATTGCAATGATGAGGGCACATATGAGCTTGCTGTGTGAACTGGCTATATGATGATAGACCCCATTGTATGTGGAGTTTTGAAGGGTGATGAGCGCACATATGAGCTTTCTGTGTGAAACAGCTATATGATGAAATATCCCACCTTGTGCAATGTTGGAATACAATGGTGAGCGCACATATGAGCTTGCTGTGTGAACTGGCTATATGATGCTATCTCCCATTGTAAGTGTAGTTTTGATAGATGGTGTGCGCACATATGAGCTTACTGTGTGAAACAGCTATATGATGGCCCATCTAGTAATCACCAGAACTGAAATGTTATTAGAACAGCACTGTGTTCTGTGTCGCTAATGGGTGGCCGTTAGTGGTGTTATTCTGGTTACTTTTCAGTACCCCTTCTTATTTTTCTAGTTGAACTAATTATTTTGTTTGCTTTATGTTGTGAGGTCACAATCAAGATGCAGGATGGCCGAGTATAACGATGGCAACCCCGTCAGGATGGCAACACTCAGACACTTCCGCCACCCCTAGAGTTAGTAGCCTGAAGCTCTGCCCTCTCTCTCTCCTCCTGCAGAACTCACCGTGTACGCATCGTTGTTGTGTTGCTCCGTACTTATTTTCTCTTGGTGTAATAAACTATGTTTTAAGAACTGCGAGTTTTATTAATTGGGATAGATCCTCTTAATGTTTACAATATGCTTCGACGCGCGAATCTTGGGATGTAGCGTGGGAAGAATGAATGTACCTATTTTTTGTATCAAACCTACCCCTCCAAAAGACCAAAACTTGTATTAAATAAATCCATACGCAGTCCTTTGGAGGATGAATTAGAAATGTAATCTCTCGTGGTTACTACATCCCTCTGACGTAATACTTAGTTTCAATATGCACAGTAGCTTTCAAATGTAACAGTAAAATGGTTTTATTAATGTCTTTTAAATAAAAAAATGAATATACAACATCTTTGGGTCTTTTCAATTGATCTGTTGGACTCCGAATATTTATTCTCTGTGTGCTACACTACATCAGCACATAGCACCGAACACGTCGAACCTTAGCGGCTGCCACAGACAAAGCAGAGATAATGTAGAACTATGAGACAAAGTAAAGAATGACTACAGCTGAAAATTTTAGCATACTTAAGGGGCATGTATACCAACATAATAATAAAAAAAGACAATCAGACTCTCCAAACCCACGAAATTTACAAATTCACGTTATTTTCTGAACACACCTCGTACAACCGATTTTTTTATTTTTTTATTTGTGTTCACATATAATTGATGGACAATATCTAAACATAACAAACTGTTAACAAATTACAACAGGGATGGAGAATACCTTCTTTAAGGTAATTTGTTGTAATTTGTTAGTCTTAACAACTCCCGAGGGGGTGAAATCCAGTCTTTTGCCTACAAACATTTGGACAAACTCAAATATTGTAATAACAAACTGTGATTATTGTACCAATGTCATATGTATTGTTTATTGTTTGTGAACCATTATACATAAAATAAAATAAATCAATGTTATGAACTAACCTAAAGCATAAACGAACAAGTTCCATACTATCCCATTCACTAAATATTAACTTACCCACTCCATTTGAACATCGCATACAACCATTTCAGCTCCCAAAGTGCTCAGTATAAATACTATATAAATCCTTTCAGCCGTGTATTTCAACATTTTATATTCAACTAAAAAACATGGCAATCGTGTGCCATTCATAATATTTATATACTATTCACAACCTTTAGAGGTACAAGTTTCTAACCCATATTCTGATAAAATTATTATTAAAATCGCTAAGACGCGTATGTAAGAATTACGTTTCTGTCCATGTTTGAGCATCCATATTTTTTTATAGATGCATATGCAACACATAAAAAAACAAAGTATAACTGAATCAGTAATGATGAATTCATAATTGTACACACTAATATACAACTTAACTTATTTAACCTCTGCGACTTAACTTTCTTGTCCTTATTATCATCATCATTCCATTTCCGCTCCTAACGGTGCATAGGGCGCTGCATTGGTACACCAAACGCAGCGTATCTTAATCATTTTTGTTGCTTGAAGGTAAGATGATCAGTCTTACGCTTCAGGTACCATTCCAGGGACTATTTAATTTACAAACAATGAAAAACAATACATAATACAAAGAAATATTTAATTAATAAAAAAAGACACTACTTGTTCATCATCAATGAAATGTAAACACTTATTAAATAAAATACATTTTACAACAGAGATGAAGAACACTTCAGAGAAGTCAATATAGAAGTCTAGGCATCTACATGGCTTATGACCTGTCATTGGCTGGTTTAAGTGGCCACTTTACACACTGTAACATTCACCATTCTGCCCATATTTGAACATCTATATTCCTTCAATTCTTTCATCTGTTGATGTTAGTGAAGTTAAAAAGCTGAAACCTTTATTAATGCGGGTGAGATTCATCTAATTGAATTATTTCACCTACATACTAGGCAACGCCTGAAATTTCTATACTTCTTCATGGACCAGGTGGATTTATCAACAATATTTTAAGTTTGTCTAAATTTTTGTAGACAAGGAATGGGTTCAACTCCCTGGGGAGCTGTTAACATTAGCATATTACAACAGAAATGAAGAACATTTAAGAGAAGGCAATATAGAAGTCTAGGCATCTTCAGGGCTTATGATCTGTCGTTGGCTGGTTTAAGTGCCCACTTTACACACTGTGTAACATTCGTACTTGAATGTTTTTCATCTCTGTTGTAATATGTTAATGTAAACAGCTCCCCAGGGAGTTGCATCCAGTCTTTGTCTACAAATTTTGGACAAACTCAAAATATTGTTGACTTATAAAATACATATTTAAATAAAATTAACAACTTAATTTTGTTTTTAAACACTATTTTTTTTCCACCGACCAGTTTCAAAGCAAACAAGCTTCTTCTTCAAGGTTTACGTAACTAATGACCTGTCAATGGCTGGTTAAAGTGGCCACTTTACACTCTGTGTAACATTCACTATTCTGCCAATATTCGAACATCTATATTCCTTCAATTATTTCATCTGTTGATGTTTGTGAAGTTAAAAGGCTGAAACCTTTATTTATACACCTGACTTCTTGAAATTATACTTGACGGTAGAGTGACTAGACTTTCAAAATCCACTCACAAAAATATTTTCCCTCTCTTTTGAAATAAATTGATTGTAATTTTTCATTTGTATTTTTTTTTAATGCATTAGTGGGTTTTGTAAATATCCCATTAGACACATTATATTAAATGTGATGGTTTTGTGCTCATAATAATTATTATTTTTTATTTTATGTTATATTATGCGGTGTATCCGCTAATTTAAAATACAATAGGTCATTATTTGCTAATGGCCCTTTCTTGCCATGCGATGTACCCTTCATTCGCTTTACTGTAACACATTAGTTCCAAAACAGCGGTCCGTAAGCACCGAGATATAATATACAGAGACCCATACAAATCCGAGCTAAAAAGTCGTCCCTAAAGGAAAGGGAATGACCAGCGGAGGGAGCAAGTATCGTCATGTCATATGATGTCGACTTTGACAAGAAAAACAAGTAGTACAGTAAAAAGCGCGGACTGTTTACATCGGTCTACTGTAAGTTCTATTCAGTGTGTCGCTCCCTTCCGCATACGCGTCACCTTTGTTTATCGTTTCACTACACGCCGGGCTAACTGAGCAAGACAGAGACAAGAGATAGCTTACGACTAGTAACATATGATCAAACATTTTTCAACAATAAAATACAAAACGATTAAGATGAAAACATTGCTTACCGGTGAAAGTACCGCTTTTTTTATCTTTTCCGGATCGATTTGTGCAGTATCATTGCGTACATATCGAACCATAATCAGCAGAACAACGTAAGCGACAACAGTGTTACTTTATTGCCTGCACAAGCGTTAGAAACATCATTGCTCTATAAAATTCACCTGCCGCATTTTAGAATATTTATTTATATTTATTAAAAGAAAACAACAGCCATTATAACAAAAATGTACATTTTTTACAAATAAACTAAAATTATAGGCCAATTTTAGTTTTTTGTATATTACTTCGCATCATTTCACTCGTAAAAAAATTAAAATATGTGTCTTTTAGCCTTTAAAATTGTTGCATATTATTTTTGAGCTAAGCAAAAAACGCCACCAAAAAAAAGCCTGTCAGCCACTATCTTAAAAACGGAAGGTATTTTTACAATTAATTATCTGATCCGAAGAAATTAGACATTATTTTTAAAAAGAGATGGGGCTCATGATGGTGGGAATCCAGAACTGAGATGATTCTTATTTAAAATAATGAAATCGATAATTGACAGCCCTGCTCTGCTTGAACTAATTTAAATTCGAATAGCTGGTAGGTGCACTAGAAGTAAGGAATTATTTTTTTGCAACAATTGCACCCAGGATACATAGGTATGGAAATGAATTAGAACAAATATTCGATATTTTCAATACAAATTCTGTTCATGAGTTAAAACGAATTCTCACTCGTTATTTATTAGAAAAATAATGGATTTATTTTTAAATATGATATTAATTTAACTTTGTTTCCTGGAATACGTGATTTTTATTTCTTTATTCAACATGTTAGACATAATTTAAATTGTACATAGGTGGATTTATTGCCAAATGGAAACTTCTTCCAACCAACTGATGATGATGATTTCACTAAATAAAGGTATTATTTAGTTAATTCAATTTAAGTTTTTTATTTTTTTTTATTTTATTGTTCAAAAAACTTATATTTTTTTAAATACTTATGTTGTATTATTTTTTTAATTATTATTATCTAGTTATTCTTAACTTTACTGTGTCATATTTATATTTAGAACATAAGATTTTCTCACGGTTATTGTTATATTTTATTTAGAGATGTTATGTTTCTTTTTTACTTTTTGTTTTTGTATTATATCTTCACAATTTTTTTTAGTTTTAATTATTCTATTATTTCATACTATGTACTACATGTTTATTGTGCACTGCTGTGATTATTTCTGTAAATTATTATTTTTTGTAAAAGGTTCTTTGAACCGTTGATGTATAAATAAATAATATAAATAAATAAATAAATTACTGGATTAGACATTACACTTATCAAAAACTTTTCTATATCATCAAAAATATTAGCTTCCGGTTTTTACATAAATTTAATTGCATTTGAAAAGTTGTGTTGAAACCAGGAAGCTATTTGTTAATCTTTATTCGTGGTACTACATGCCAGCAACTGTGCACAAAATACTTGTGCACAGTAGTGAAGTAATTAAACTTTCCTGGTTCCGATCGGTCAACTGTCGGAAGAAGCACAGGAATAAGGACTGTCGCAGATTTCGGGAGCACAATAAGAGAAAAGTATCCTGTATTGCCACGAATAAAGATTTAAAGACTATGCTCTTAGTCACATCTGATCTTTTAATTAATTCCCTCAGAGAGATTCCCAAAAAAAGTGAAGAAGTTTTGAAATTGATTGTACCACTTTCAATACCTCTTTCTCAGGTATTGAGTAATTTACCTCAAAATGAGGGCGATTACTCGATACCAGATTCGTCAGAATCGGAGAGTGACGAGTACGACTAATAATATTTTAATAATAACTTTTTCTTAATATTATTTATTTGTACTTATATATTTGTATTGTGTATTTTACTGATGTTTTTTGTGATTCGTTTAATTTAAGTCTTTATCTCCTAGCCTACATTCTCTTCAATCCGTGCCTCATGTCTGAGGAAGGTGATTACGCCTGACTCCAGGCATGGCTCGTCTGTGGACAGTCTCCCACCATCTGGAACGGTCTTGTGCTCTTCTATAGGCATTCGTCAGTGATGATTCTGATAACTCAGCGACTGTGCCGCTCCATCTTGTCGGATGACGTCCACGCGACCTTGTCCCTTCGACACTTCCCAGGAGAATAGTTTTCTCCAAACTTTCAGAGTCCCCCTGGAAATATGCCCAAAGAACTGCAGAATTCTTTTCTCGCACATGGATATCAGTCTTTCTCCTGTGCCCAGTTCATGGAGAATAGATGCATTCGTACGTCTGGTCGTCCACGGAGTCCGCAGCACTCGCCGCCAACACCACATCTCGATGGTTTCGATTTTTTTCTTTTCGGATTCCCTCAGTGTCCAACACTCCACACCGTACATGAACATGAGAAAACCAAGGCCTTCACCAGTCTCTTTTTGGTGTTAATAGTTATACTGCGATTCTTCTAGATCTTCACCAGCCGACTTATAGCACTTTTGGCAATACCAGCACGTCACCGTATTTCACCCTCACACCCACCGCCATCGCTGATGAGAGAACCTAGATAAATGAAATTGTTGACTCTTTACTAGCTCGATCAATGATCATAAGTTTTGTTTTGCTCATATTCATTAAGAGTCCCAGATCTGAACTAGCAGCATCTATTCGGTCAATTAGTTCTTTCATTTCAATCTCTGACGATGCAATAAGTGTGGTGTCATCAGCATATCTCAGATTGGATAACTTCCTTCCTCCAATTGTGAACTTACTTGTCCAGCCGTTAAGTGCTTTTCGAATAATATATTCACCATATATATTAAACAAGATGGGAGACAAAATGCAACCCTGTCTAACGCCTTTTCGAACTGGCCTACATTACATTACTGTTTATTGTAAATATTTTATTCGTTATTTTTAATTCTTGAGATGTATGCAGTATTTAGATTTTTTGTACAAATTAATTTTGAAAATTGAAGTTATTTTTTAAATTGTTTATTTATTAATAAATTTCATAAACGGTACATGTTTCTTAAAATTCTACACATATCTACTTTTACACATCTAGTAATTGTTACCACAATATCTTTTTTGTACATATTAATTTTGTAAATTGTAAATTGTTTGTATTTTTATCCCCAACATCCCAATTGTTTTAATGTAGCAGTTTTTAAAATAATTTAAATATTATAGTACTACTACTTGAGAGATATGACTTTTTTACTGTGATCTGTAAGTATTACTTATTATTTGAAGTTAGTATTTTACCCAAGTAATGATTTTGAAATAAATATTTTGTACAAAATATCTGTCAATAATTATTTGAATAGACCTTGTCATCCGTTAAAAATTATCAGAGAGCATAACTTTTTCTAGCAGTTGTAAGCTTTCTTTTCATTTCTCGTCTGGATAGGTAACTAATAAATAATGTTAACAATAAAATGTATGTTTTTTAATTATCTAGTAATTCGGCTATTATTTATAATGTAAAAGGATATAAAAGTTCCATATAGTTTTAAAAAATCTTAGAAATACCTAAAAAATAAAAATATGTGTTGATATATAGGGATTTAAAAACTTATTGCCATGTATAAATAAAAAAAAATATGCAAAAATGTACAGAAAGTTCTAATTAATAAATACATAAATCAATTCAATGCAATTTCATACTCGTATAAATTAATAAAATATTTTTAACGTACAAAAATAAATTATTTTTCTGGGTCAAATTTGCTCTGTTTAATTTGATGTTTTTTTTAAAAATAAAATGAAATATTTTCTTGTATAAAAAACAAATAAAATAATGTTTTCTAAGCTTGTTCTACGTGAATCACTGTGGCCCGGTAAAAATTGTACGACAAATTTTCTTGAAAATGTACGAAAAAAATAATAAAAAATATTTTTATAAAAACGCACTACTTTGAATGACTTTATCTGGTTCATATGAATCAACCTTTGATACGAGAGCTATAGAAGATTTCCGGTCTGCTTGCCTTTTCTGGACCAATGAGAAGAACTGAATGAGAATAAGCGGAAATAATACGGTATATAAAAAAATAAAAAAATATATTTTGGCTTATTTTTTGGTCTATTAACAAAAAAAATATATAGAAAAAACCACTGAACTTCCACATTAGTAGAGTGTTTTCAGCCACCAGATTTATTTCAGAAATACGAAACTTTAAAAAATCGTAGCGCTGATTATACGATATCCAGGGTGACTGAAACTGAACCCACCATAGCAAATTCGCATAAAGATGAGGTCATTTGCTAATTATCGCACCTTAATTTCCTTAACTAAAGTTTAATAGTTTAGGAGATATGTCAATTTTTACACTTTATTGAGATTCTTCCAAAATTTAACCTTCAAGCATTAAGAACTTGAAGTTTTTTCATTATTTTAGTATTTTTCTTATTATTAGTTAGTAGGCATAAACATTTGTGATTAAAATACGTCGAAACTTCCCTCAAACTAGGGTTAAAAAATAAGATCCTCAAAACTCTTTGAAAATAAAACTTTACAGTCAAATTCAACCTGAAATTTAGAAAAACTACGATGCTTTAATTATTTATTCTACTCTAAGTTAGTTCTCTAGTTCGTCACCTTTTTTTTTTAAGCGTCTTAAAATCATATTTTTACCCTAGTTTGAAGGAAGTTCTGACGTATTTTAATCAAAAATATTTATGACATACATCGAAAATAAAAAATTGACCAAATAAAAAAACCAAAAAATCTTAATATAAAAAACCACGTTCTAAAAGCCAGATTCTCAGCAAACGTTTTTATCTTGAGCCGGATAAGTTTTTTTGATTTTCAATATAAAATGGGAGCATATTACAAACTTTTGGTATTTTGTATTCAAGTGTTCTTTTCCCGTATTTATTTTAGAATTTAGGGGGGGCTAGTCCATCTACACTAGCAAACCGAGTATTATATACAAGCTCCAATTTATTTCTGTAATCAGATAGAGACGCATGCTGAGAAACCAGCTTGGACCAAATAAAGCTCTAAGGGATAAAATATTTATAGATTTATACAATAAGGATATTGGAATATCGTGTCGCTGACAGTACAATTTGTTTTCAATTAATAATTTGAGTTCTATACAAGGTTTATGTTTGTATGACTGGAAAATGCCCATGAAGTTAAATCGTATCTTATAATTGATTCTGAAAGTGACAAATAAATTATTCTTAAAGTACTATCAGGGACATAATATTTCAATATATACATTTTACCAAATATTGATCTAAGTCTGTTACACAATTTTTGTACATGAGCATCCCATTTAAAATGGCAATCGATAGTTTATCCTAAATATATATACTCACTAATATTTTCTAATATATCACAATTGCATCAACAAACATATTCCAATAATTAGCAAACGACCTCCTCTATTTGCGAATTTGCTATGGCGGGTTCAGTTCCAGTCACATGTATGAAAAAATGTTTTGGCTTACTTTAATAGTCTAATAAGAAATAAAAAAAACATTTAAAAAACCACTGGGCTTCCTCATTAGTAAAGTGTTGTCAGCCGCCAAATTTGGTAAATCTGAGTATTGAGTATTACCCACGTAGAGGAATGTCGCGCAAAGCCTTGTGATATGTCGCTTAAAATCATTATTTAAAATATTTTAATGCTTTTATAATATTTACCACAAACGCGAAAAAAGGCTCAAACATATGGTCGCATAACAGACAAAAATATCATGAGAATGCTTAAACTCTGAGCTACAGCAGCTGTGATTCACTTTAAATAATACTTACAAGTCCTGATTCCCGATACAAATATCTACCGAAGAAATATTCTACAAATCACAACTTACGACACCAAAGCAACTGTACGCTAAATCAATATTGCTTACAGATTCAAAAACTTATTTTACTACAATTTTCCTACAACACATTCAAGTAATATAATCATAAAAGATCCTCAACACAAAGACAACTTAAACAAATACAAACTATTTCTTGTGTATGCAGACAATTGGTAGAATTCCATATTTAATTTAGTAATGTATCCAAAATAAAACAAGTTTATTGGATTATAATTCTACTTTATTTTTTATAAAATAAACAAAGGGTATATTGTGACGCGTTTCGTCTTGTTAGGACATTTTCAAACAAACTAACTTAGATATTTACAAAGTTTCCTTGTATACTAAAAATAATTGCTATTTTATGTTTGTGGATTTCTATACAAGCCATAATTTATTTAATTTAATTTATTGGGAACATGACAAGTTTTTATATATTTAGTAGCTAATATACTTATAAATAAACAGTTAAACCTAGTTAATTCACCTTTACTTAATATTTTCAAAAAATAAAAACTAAATTATTTATAATTGTAATCTTGTAATTGTAAATTCGTTATTCCATATTATGTACGAGTTTAATATTTTTTTAATTATAAACCTACTAAATATATAAAAACTTAAAATTAAAATTAAATAATATTATAAAATCCGAATGTATTTTTACCTTAGTTGACATTAAACATGAATGAAACCTGTGTAAAACACATATGTAGAGTTTCAACAATAATTTTCAAAATAAACCTGTATAAATCAAATTAATATTTTTATTTTATTTTAATTAATTTTATTTTATTTAATTTTAATTTCAATTTTATTTTATTTTATTTTATTTTATTTATTATATTCTTGGTAAAAAGTCAATTAGAGTATAACTCTACTATCTGGTCCCTTTTTTACAAAATTTACATAAATAATGTTAAAATGTTCCAACGAAAATTTTTGAGATTCTACCTACACTATCTACATGTCTTTGCAAAAGTCTTTGAATTGACCTACTTTGGAAGATCGCAGGACAATAACTGACTTAATATTTGTATATAAAATTATCAATTCTAAATTCGATTGTTGTGAACTCCTGGATAAAATAAATATTAATATACCAACACGTAGGACTAGACAAAATACTCTATATTATTGTCACTCTTCTCAAACCAACTATCTTTGTCACTCACCTATACCGCGTATACTATACACAGACGAGGAAATGAATGTACAACTCATATCGACATTTTTAACTCGAGTCTGTGAATTCAAATAATCTCTTTATAAACATTTTATGATGTTCTATAGATCTATGGTAAAGATTAACGCTATTATTATTTAAGCTATTTATGCTAATGATATGCTGTTGACTTACTTTATGTTCACAAAATACTGACTTTTTTATATCTTTTGTATGCTGATATACATAGATGTATATACATTTTTCATGTTACTTTTAATTTTTTTTTATATGTCCATGTTTTATTGTTGTTTTATTTATTATTTTTGTACATCTAACTGGTCTCATTGTATTCTTATATTTTATATTATAAAAGGCACTTGTGCAGTATGATAAATAAAAAAATAAATATCATTATAAGAAATGCTCTGTGATAGGAAAAAAGTTTGGGTTCAAATAAAATCTTATTATTTAATAATAAAAAAATACCTTTTTAACATGACAATTGGAATCCGAGAGAACAAATCTATCAAAAAAAGGTTTTAATTCTGTATATTCACAAAAATTCTCAGTATGCAAATTTACACCCAATGTAAAGCGTTTGCCATCCCATTTCCAAAGGCGAATACGACCCTGAAAAAAAACAAATCCTCTAATTTAACAGCGACTTTTGGGTATATGAACTGAGTTTTTATGATATAATTATATGGTTATGGAACAGGCGACACTCCAATGATTGTTTGAGAACATAGCTTTGATAATCCAAAGGCCCTTTTTTCATTATATTATACGTTTGTCAGAAGCCATTTGGAATACGCATCTCAGATATGGAATCCCCAGTATGCCATATATATAAAAAGAATAGAAAATATTTCAAACAAATTCATAAAGTACAAAACCGGTATTTCTTATGTATCAACTCTCACTGCCTCCACCTACCATGGAATCACTTTTCTACAATACCGCAGATTGTTGGCGGACCAACTTCTGCTTCACAAAATTATGACAGGAATAGTTGACTGTACAGAGCTGCTTGGTTTAATAACAATACATGTGCCAGCCAGGATTTGTAGAAGGTACCAACTGTTTCATGTACCAATAAGTAAAACATTGTATGTTAAAAATGCTTTTTTTTTAACATACAATGTTTTAGTATTGGCTCATAAGTTAAGTAATGAGTTTTAAATTACATAATCCAGCTGCTTTATTTGATTATAATCAATTGTTATCTTCGGCAAATCTTTTAAATCTTCCCATGGAAGAATCCTAACTGACCTAATATTACTTTATAAAGTGATCAATTCTTTCATTGACTGTCCAGATTTCCTGGAGTTGGTGTGTTTCCGTGTACCTGGTCGACATACCCGCCACAGATCTCCTTTTTGCTCTGCAAGTTCTAGGACCAACTATCACATGCACTCGCCTATCCCTAGGCTCCACAGATATCGTAATCAGTATGAGGACAAGACCGATATATTTGGTTCTGAACTTGAAAGTTATAAACGAGTCTAATTTCTTTTTTTCTCTCGCATTATAATTCTTAAACATTTCTTTATATTTAATGTTTTCCTTTTTTGTTTTTTCATATTTGTGTTTTTATTTCTTTAATATTTTTGGTTGCTTATGTGTATTCCTACTTGTTATTATTGTTATAGTTATGCAATTTAATATTTTTTTGTTATGTATTGATTTATGTTATTTTTTTTCATACTTATGTTCGATATAATATGTTAAAGGCAATTTATGCCGTTAATGTAAAAATAAATCAATAAATAAACAATTTTCTAGTGATAAATCGGTATTATTTTCGAGTTTTTGCTTAAAACTATAATCAACACGAATAAAACAATAAAAATTGTGTATCGGGCACCATTTTTAATTTAGTTTCATTTTAGCATTTTTATTATTTAAGAAAGTCCGGTGCACTCAACTTCTCGGAAATACGTATTTTTATCTCGTTAATTCATCTTGATTTCGAATAATGAAATATCAAATCATAAATCATAATTCGAAATGCGGCGGGAAATGCATTTTTTACGAATTTTCTATAATTTCATATTATTATCATTATTGGCTGGGTATATTTTTTTGTATAATCAGGACAGAAAATAATTGATTAAGACTGGTAGACCGCAATAGGATCAGACTTTGGGAAATCCACCGATCTATTTAGGTAGTCTTTGAATTATTAGCATTTGGGTAACCAAGTCTTTTCAGTAATTTTTTAGTTTTGCTTAAGTGCACAAAGTGGGTCACACTGTCAAAACATGCTATATTCGTTTTGGACGTGAAGAAAGTTGTTTTCCCTTTAAATTTTCCATAGAATGCTCCTTTTATATACTCGTGTATTGTTTCTGATAGGTTGATCGGTTCAAATATCTTAAATCCCTGCAACATAAATAAAAATTGCATTGAAAAAAATACCGCTTCAATAAAAATAAATTCACTTATCACAATTACAAAATGAACGATGTTTCCAACTCCATGGAACCTTTGCCTTCTGCTGAGTTGGGAATGGCCATTAATCACATCACGATTTTTTTTTTTTTTTAAATAGTTGTTTGCGGCGATATCATACACTTATTTATTTGTATATGCAATTTTATATATATTTATATTACCCACATAAACATTAATATTCCCACCCGCACCTGTACTTGTCCCTCACCGCCTAGTAGTAGTTTAGTTAAGAATTGAGTCGTCTAGATCGCCGCCGCTTACCGCTTACCGCTCCGCACCGCGTAACAGCTCCCGCTACAGCATTACGCAAAACCAACACGAATTACGTGAGAAGTGAAGTGTCCCAGAGCCATCTCAGCCTCCAGTCAAACCACAAGATAGATCCGGAAGCTAGGAGATTCTTAAAACTTTCCGCTGGGATCCAAACCCGTCGCCTTTGTTCCTTTTCACCGCACCGCTTCGCATGGCCACATGGCCCTTTCCAATAAGTTATTATTCAAAATTCAAATATGTAAATACATTACTTTATAAAAATTAAAATAACATAGAAAATAACATAGTTTAAAATAAAAACGAAATTATAATACATGAGGGGGTTAAATGCAAAACTGCCACTGTGCATGATCACTGTTTTTGGGAAGGTCAACTAAACCAGCAGCAAAGAGACTAATGTGCAACTTATGCGTGGTATAACATTTAGCGAAATGATAGTGAGGTCACTGACTGCATAATAAATGCAAACAACGAATGTCTCGAGCAAGTAGAAGAATTGGTGTATCTGGGAAACATGTTTTCAAGAAATGGAAGAGTAGAAAAAGATGTTGAAAGAAGAGTGAATGCGGTCAACAAAATGAACGGAGCACTAAGCACAGTAATTTCTAATAAAAATATGTCAATCGAAGCTAAACTAGCAGTGCACAAC
Organism: Micrasema longulum; assembly: GCF_059751315.1. Lineage (NCBI taxonomy): Eukaryota > Metazoa > Arthropoda > Insecta > Trichoptera > Brachycentridae > Micrasema > Micrasema longulum. Next base: position 182,227 of record NW_028277326.1, read on the forward strand.
GGAGTTTTAGTCCCAACACTTATGCATGGAAGTGAAACATGGAACTGGCAGAGGAAGGATGAAAGCCGAGTGAACGCGGTTGAAATGCGATCTCTTAGACGAATGTGTGGGAAATTAATGTATGACAGGGTTACGAATGATGAAATCAGGCGAGAGTGTAAATCTGAGTCAAGTATAATTGATAAGATTAAGAAAGGGTCTCTGAGATGGTTTGGTCACTTAGAACGAATGGACGACGAAAGAATGGTAAAACAAGTATATATGGCGAAAATGAACGGCAACGTGAGACGAGGACGACCAAGGAAGACGTGGCATGATCAGATAAACCAAATTCTTAAGTCCGGTCGTGTCAAAAGCAGACATAACCGAAGGGCGTGTATGACAAGATGTATGAATGTGGAAGAGGCTAGGATTGTATGCCAGGATAGACGTGTGTGGCGGTCCATTCTCTCTGCCTACCCCTACGGGGAAATGGCGTGATGGTAGTAGTAGCAGTAGTAGTAACATTTGAAGGGCGCCGATGTTCTAAGTCATTTGCCGTGGGAACGTTAGTTCTTATCGAAAAAATAATAATTGAGATCTGGATCGGCTAGTGGCAAGCCAGTTCCTCGGAGCCATACATGTACGCAGGGCCATACACGAAGACTGCGATCTTGCGTAGTGAGGATATGAGGTAACCTCAACTAACGAGAGATAGAAGCAGTATAAAAATGTGATTGACAGAGACAAAATTAAAAAATATATTGTTCGAGAGATATGGCGTCGTCAACCGAAAAATAATGAGATGATCATAACCATTCCCAAAAGACCATATCTTGACCTCTCAATCGTACAAACATTTGCCTTCGGACTGAAATTATAAAATATTTGCTTTCGGGTAAAATTTCATTCTTTCGGGATGAAATATCTAAATAATTGCCTTCGGGGTTGAAATTTCAAAATATTTGCCTTCGGGGCACAATTTAAGTCTCCGGGCACAACATCAAAATATTTGCTTTCGGGGCTACAAATATTTGCCTTCGGGGCTGAAATTATAAAATATTTGCTTTTGGGGCACAATTTCAGACTTCGGGATGAAATTATAAAATATTGGCCTTAGGGGGTTTTAAGTGTTTCTTTAATTAGGTTTCAAGACCCATAACTGAAGGCTGACAGAACCAGCAATGGCGACTTACGAGGGAACCTGTTGGTCCATATCAACACCCATCTACTCCTGCAGGGATGCAGAAGAGTCAGGATGGCCGAATCGTTGCGAGGTTTTTCCTGCGAACGCTGGTACTACAGATCGCGTGGTACTAGCTATTGCGCCCGCAGTGCCCCTAGCGGCTGAACTGAAAACAACTGGTCTCGTGGTATACGGGCTGACGGCAACGTGGTTATTATAGGATTACGCAACATTGCAGTAACACCGTTGAAGTACTGAAGGTTTCTATTATAATTAAATACTGAACTTTTACTCTATCATTTTTACACGGATTCATGACACAATCGGGCATTTTGGTTTCAAATTAAATGTCAAGCCACGTCGAAATCCAGCTGGCAGTTAAAGAACGACTAATGCGCGTTGAGCATGCCTGAGTGTTTGGGCACAAGCTAAATATAATAATTGTATAGGGCTCATGGTGCGTCTATTAATAAGTCGATGGAAATATCGAACCTATTTCTATGCTTACGTAAAAATAACATAAAGTATAGTTTTGAAAGTACACTAAATAATATTTAATCTGAAGAGGAAACGCGGTCTGACTTTACTCTGTACAAACGTATTCCTATATTTCCTTTCTGGATTATTGCACTAGAGCAGTGATTGTTTTACATACGTTGGATATTTATCGTTGGCGTATCCCTCTTGATTCTTGTTAAAGTGTTTATTGTGGGAATTAGAACCATCCAAATAACCCTAAAAACACCCATTTTTATCTGCTATCTTCAAACGCACGGTATACAAATATAATAACAATTTTTGGAAAAATCAAAACACACCAATACAGAAAATTTTATTTTGATACTCTGTTAAAAAATAAGTTTAGTTTTAAGGTGCGGAAAACGGGATAAAAAAAAGTCAATTTTGTCTATTCTAGCTAAAGGTCTAAACAGTTGTGTAAGTCTGCCTTAAAAAAGGTATTACCTAGTTAGGCAGACAGTATGAATTAAAGGGAATATAGATATTTCATTGAAATAATTTAATTGTAAGAAATGGCCTGCAAAAGGAAAAAAAGTGTTCTCCTTTGTTGTGACAAATAAAAATTTATTATAATAAAATAAATAAAACAACATTGTTTTTAACCACTTATTATTTTATTTAATTACCTTTTTAAGGTGACATTTGGAATCCAAGTAAAAACCATCCAGATACGGTTTCAAATCAGTAAATTCGCAAACATTCTCAGAATTCAATGTAAAACCTTCTGTAAATCGATTGCCATCCCATTTCAAAACGCGATGACGAGCCTAAAAAAATACAAATCCCTTTTACTTTTGGCTATATTAACCGAGTTTGTATGAAATAATTACATGGTTACGGTAAAATTGGTATACCAAATATATTTGTATGAGAACAAACTCTAGAATGACTCTTAAATTAGTATTGAAAATACTCCAGGAATTAATTCATGTGTGCATGTTAAACCATAATGGGTCCGACATCCATATATGCAGTAGTGTTTCCATACACAGTCCCAACACCTGTTTCTGGATTTGTTATCAATTCAATATTTACATCTGTAGCATTGATTTTTTTCGGCCCCTTGCACATGGCAAGGTGTTCCCAAACTATATCATATGGACCCTAAAAAAAATATTTTTTATTTTAATGTGATACAGACAGAGCCTTAACTGTGTAAGTGATAGATAATTATTAGAACTATTAAAAAAAGAGAAGAAATTGTAAACAAAAAATAGGATGATTCTGAATAACAGGAGAGTGAAATGATTTAGTCTTCTTCAAATATGGAACTAAAACAACATAACTTTCAAAACACATCCAGACTAAAAACATCCTACCCGACAAACTCCATGGCTTCAGAGTCAACCATTCGATTACTCAGAGTTTTCGAAAACATCGCAGGAGGATTTCAGAAAATTCTGAGCACCGGCGCAATTTTCTGGACGTCGCAAAAGTTTTCGACAAAGTCTGACAAAGCGAACTTTTTACAAACTTCATCAAACCGACATTGACCCTCAACTATACGGACTTCTAAAATCTTTTTTAAAATACAGATCATTTAAAGTTGAATAAAAAAAACGCCTCACTGTGCAAATACCCTATTGAAGACAATTTTATGGACTATGTCTGACTGAGCAGGATTTCTTTCTTCATCGAAGTATTTCACGATTAAAATAAAGTGGCATAAAAATAATAAATATTTTTAATTAATTTGAAAAAATATGTTACTGAGAAATTTTTATATAAAATTATCATTTTCGTATTATTATTAAAAGTGTATGTTTGTTCTAAAGGTGTTGTCAGTTTGCTTTAAATCCACTTATTTGTCCTTAGCAATTTGACTTTGTTCCAAAGAGGTCTATTGCATCCAATCTACTAGTATTTGGGATTATATTTGCTTGTCAATGGTGGATGATTGATGGTCAATGGTCAAAGGTGGATGCCTTGTATACTGACTTCCAAAAAGCCTTTGATAAAGTCAACCATTATATTCTAGTTCAAAAAATTGGAAGTAATCCGCGTACATGGTAATCTTTTGCGTTGGGTGAAATCATATTTAGAAAATAGAAGCCAAATTGTTTGCATAAATGAATTTGAATCATCACCAATACCTGTGAGATCTGGTGTACCACAAGGATCAAATCTTGGGCCGCTTTTATTTTTAGTTTTTCAAATAAATTATCTTGGCTTTCAATGAAAATGCGATTTTTCGCTGTATGCTGACGATTTAAAGATATTCTGTAGAATTGAAACATAAGCTGACCAAAAAATGCTCCAAAAAGATCTTGATACTTTGAGTACTTGGTGTGATCTGAATAATATGCACCTAAATATACAAAAATGTTACAAGATTACATTTACAAGGAAAATAAATATATGTGATTTACGGTAATCATAATATGAGCATTAATTCAGTTAACACGATTCGAAATAGCTTTTGACTCCCACTTTACATTTTTCACTCACTTTCTTATTTACTTTCAAAGAAAAAGCCCTAATGATATTAGGATTCACATACAGGATATGTAAACCTTTTAAATATGTTTTATCGATCATTTGTTTAGACAATTAATCAGTTTGTAGTTATTTGTAATTTGGATTTGCAGTCTGGTCACCACATTACATAACTCACATTAATTTAACTAAACACGTGCAAAAAAAAAATTCGTCACAACCTAAAATTTAAATGCAACCTGGGCAGAGCCCTTCAGTCTTTTTATCAGCGCCTAGAACATTTTGGTCTAGATAAGTTGGAATTTAAGAGACAGATTTTAGACTTGATGTATCTTTGAAAATAATTGATTGTAATGTTAATTCTACATTTTGTTTAGAGAATGTACCTACCCCTGAATGTTGATTGAAATCGTACACTACATTTTATCTTCCAACTTTCAATAATAATATGGCGCACTTTACTGCATTACCACGTAACTATGCAAAAAGTATTACTGATATTGACGTCTTTAACGATAATTAAATAATTATAGGAGAACTGAAACGCAATGTAAAAAATCAAAGAGTCCCTTATGTTTAAATAATTTAAAATAACCTGTTAGTACAATTTATTTTCATAACTTTTATCATATTATTATAATTTAATAGCTAGTCAATTAAATATACATATATGTATATTGTATATATATTAACAGTAATACATGTAACAAAAATATAACAAATAAAATATACAGACAATAAAACCAATGACAGATATCCACAGAAATACATTTAATACACGTACAATACATACTAGTGTGTTTGTGTGAGTGTAAGTGAGGGAGAGGGTGGGTGAGTGGGTGTTATATTGAAATGAGGGTGGACATGTGTGTAAATATTGCATAAGTGTCGAACATATAAATATGTATAAAATATTAAAAATTAAATTAAATTAAATTAAATAAAATAAGACTTTATTATTGAAACTAAGTATAAGATAAAAAGTATGTTTTAAGACGCGCATTTTAAATATATTTTTTTAATAAACAAGTGGATTAATAAGGGGAAAGTTCAAATTATATTCACGAGCAAAACGTATAAGTGGAGAGTTCTGGGCATAGTTCGTACGAACTGCTGGCACATAAAATAGAGAGCTCGACGTGTGACGGGTGCGGTAACCGGGGACATTTAATGATAACTCTGACAAAAGAGCCGGCCTATCAAGGCGTCCACTAAGTATGTCATGAAGCACCCCCGTGTCTTATAGTAGACGGCGATCTTATATTTATACGGGGTGTTCTTTAAACCCTGTCCCATCCAAAACCACGATGATCAGTATGAGCAAGAAGACATATTGGCACATTGAAATATTTTTTTAGAACGAATAAAATTCAAAAAAATAAAATATCAAAAAAAGCAAATGGTTGCTTACTTCTGCAGGGGTGAAACGAGGAGTAAATATTTTTTAAATATGCTAATATGTCTTCTTGCCTATACTGATCATCGTGGTTTCAGATGTGACAGGAGGTAAATAAATATCACAATCAGCGAAGTCACTGATGATGTTGGCATATCTATAGGCTCATGCCATGAAATTTTTTCAAATGTTTTGGATATGAAACGCGTGGCAGCAAAATTTGTTTGATTTTTTAACAAACACAGCGGCGAATGGAAGTTGCTCATGTGTCGCTAAATGAAATCAACGACGATGCAGAATTACTGAAAAGTGGTAGAACAGGTGACGAAACATGGATATGACGTCGAACACGTCGAACCTTAGCGGCTGCCACAGACAAAGTAAACAATGAACACAGCTGAAAACTTTAGCATACTTCAGGGGCATGTATACCAACATAATGAAAATTGACAATCGGACTTTTCGAACCCGCAAAATTTAAAAATTCCTGTTATTTTCTGAACACACCCCGTAAAAAAACCTTTTTTTTTTTTTTAAAAAAAAAGAAGCATTAGCGTTTTTATAATTTACATAAATATTTCAATTTTGGTGACCATTTTCAACGAGTTGTAAATAACTCACTATTGAAAAATAGAAATCAAGTTGGGGTAGAGTGGGGTTCGAACCTCGGACCTCTGATCCGCGAGTTCGCAACACTAGCCACGGGACCACAACCCGATTCAAATTTTATATCCTTATTTGTGTTCACATATAATTGATGAACAATATCTAAACATAACAAACTGTGATTATTGATTATTGTCTGTGAATAAAATATAAATTTGATGTCGTTTTGCAATTTAAATTTGTTAGATAAAATATTCTTGGCAGTCATTGGATCATCGAATTGTATTTTAATTGGTCTATTACGATAGGTTGTAAAGCTACAGTAATCTTGTTGTTGTCCTCCGAAATTCTTAAGTCAGATGATACAGTTTCGACACATTCAGAAATATTATAAAGGATAACGTTTTTAGTGCGTTGTTTTCTCTCGTCCATCTCAGAAATCATTTCGCACATTGAGTTACTTGTGGATGACGAAGTGACGTAAGGTATCTTTTTATATTCGCTTAATTCACCTTTTAAAACTTCCATAGAGACTGCCATTTCTCCTACGGTTCCTAGCAGTTCGGAAGTTTGTGGGGAAATTTTAGCCAGTTTTTGGTAAACTTGTTACTTGGTTCATTAATTGTTTTTAATATCAGGTTAATTATAAACAATATTTTGAGTTTGTCCAAATTTTTGTAGACAAGGACTGGATTCAACTCCCTGGGGAGCTGTTTATATTAACATATTACCTTATAAGTATATGAAAATGTATTTATTTTTTTGTTTGAATTCTTTACAAGTTATTTACAATTTGCTTTTTAATTCAATTACTTTTATTAAATCCATTTATTTTTTTTTCTTTTTTACTATGTAAAGTTTCACTTTTTATTTTGCATGGCAGTATGCTTCTTATTGTTTCTAAATGTATACAAAAAAGCATTGTTTATCTTTTAAATTTTTACGCACTATGTTTGTAATTACCTGTATATTTTTTTGTAAATGCCCCTTGAGCGTATTGTAAAATTAAATAAATAAAAAATAAATAAAAAAATATTACAACAGAGATGAAGAACAGTTAAGAGAAGGTAATATAGAAGTCCAGGCATCTACATGGCTAGAAGTATAGAAATTGAAAAAATAATATTTTCAGGCGTTGCCTACTATGTAGGTGAAATAATTAAATTAGATGAATCTCACCCGCATAAATAAAGGTTTCATCTCTTTAACTTTACAAACATCAACAGATGAAAGAATTGAAGGAATATAGATGTTCAAATATAGGCAGAATGGTGAATGTTACACAGTGTGTAAAGTGGCCACTTAAACCAGCCATTGACAGGTCATAAGCCCTGTAGATGCCTGGACTTCTATACTACCTTCTCTTTTATCGTGTAATTCAGCGCACTATCATATTGAGCCATTATGAAATATAATAATTAATATTATAATATTTAAAACAAAAAAACAAATTATTTAGAATGTGAATAAAATGTTTAGGATCAATAGATAAACATGTGCCGCATTTATATAACAGGTGAGTTCTAGGATACTATTGGCCAGTTTCTCTTCCAAAGTAGGTAGGCAGCTGCTAATTGCTCGATTGATTGACAGACAGGCAGGTGCACAACATTTATCGGCAAATTTCTCGTTCAGATTTTAAGCAGCAATTATATTGAATGCGTAATAAATACTGAAGTTCTCGAATTTCAATTGGTTAAAGATAAGGAAGTACTCTTACAATTTAGATTGTTGACTGTGGCACCCACTTTAACTTGGTTTGACTTGTGTTTTATAATATAAATCGGGAGACAAATAAACGCGTGCACTCTATATTGACAACAGTGTAATAGAATTATATATTAATCCGCATCATTCCACTGGTAAAAAAAGTATTTTAGTGTTTAAAATTTTATTTATTTTATTTTATTGAAATAAACGGCACTTAGTGCCTTTTACATATTAGTTACAAATACAATTAAATATACATACATGTAAGCATAAGAACTACAGAGCATTCAAAACAATATTATTAATTAACAAATTAAGAAAGTCTAAAAAAGATAAACTACTCGTATATAAAAGAATAAAATATTACCAGTTATAGAATTATCGATAAAAAAAGATAATTTGGTATTAGAAAAACTAAGAAAACAATTTTGAATAACATTAAGTAAATTAAAAAAATATATGTATTATTATTTAAAACTAATACTTAGGTAAATAGTATATATTTATGTATAAAAATATAAATGATGTAAAAAAAATGATGAAGAGAAATATTTTGTACTTATAAATTAATTCAAGAAAAGAAACAAAAAAAGAAAAAAAAACACTAATAAAAAGTTCAAAACAATTCTTAACAATAGTAACAAATAGTTACATAGAACTATTACCAGTGCAATAAAGAAGAAGAGCCGTTCTACATGTACTAAATTTTATGTGAAATGAGTCACCAACGTCCTGGTACTCATTGCCTAGAGAGTGAAGTCTATTGATGACTGACTCAAATTGTTGACATATGACATATATGTACGAAGTATGTATGCTTTATATTTATGTATTTAATTGTATTTTTACATTTAATGTAAGCTTAATTTTTTTTTTCTTCTCTTTTCTTCTCTTTTGTTTTTTTATTTTTTTATTTCTTCAATATTGTTTTTTATTTATAGGAAAAATATTCGTAAACCATATTTGCCGCAACAAATCGGTTTCTTAGAACAGGCATTTGCCCATATAGGAACCGATTGCAACATTAGGCTTATTAATATTTCTGGCTTGCCGACCCTTCATATACTGAGCCTACTCCTAGTCCTAGCAGAATTTGCCAGAGTGTTTTATGTGCCATTTTGTAACATTGTATGTATAAACTAATAAATGAATAAAAATGAATAAATAAAATTACTTTAAGGCTAAGCAAAACAACGTCACCAAAAATAAACCTGTCAGAGCTATAGACAACACATCGTTACCGCCACTGGTGCACAATTCACTATCTGTCACTTACGATGTTCTCCCGATTATGGCTTGATATGGGCATTTTAGTAATTGGGAGGAGAAAAGTAGCCGGGGAATGCTCGCAACAGACGTAAGTCCGTTCTATCGAACATACGCCAATTGGCCGCAGGTTAAGGTTGGTTGTTATATTTATTTATTGTTTTAGCATTGTACATGTCTCAAATTACACAGTCTCAATTTTAAGTTTTATTTTATTTTTTTTTTACGATTTTTGAAAGAGGTTTAATTTTGTTTTTGATTGGATTTGTTTTTTATTTAATGACGTAAGCGTTTTTTTTTTAAATTTCATTTTTTTTATAAAAATAAATATTAGCGATCTTATAATTTAACTAAAAATTTAAATTTTGGTGGCCATTTTCAACGAGCTGTAAATAACTCACAATAAGAAAATGGAAATCAAGTTGTGGCAGAGTGGAATTCGAACCTCTGATCCGTGAGTCCGCAACACGAGCCGCGGGACCACAACCCGATTCAAATTATATCATGCTTTTTGAAGCTGAAAATTTGTTTTATTGATTTTCTCTAATGTGTATGACATATTTACAATATTATTCGTGGAAACTTTTTTTATATTTTTTTATTGTCTCATGGTTTAGGCAGTAAAATGCTACATGGGAAACTACGACTTTCTTATTGTGTCTCATGTTCGCTACATTTGCAGGTAAATTGGGATAAAAAAAAAAATAAAAAATAAAAAATTGAAGGATATTAATATGTCCACACATGTGGTATGCTTCCGTAACCTGAAACAGACTGAAAATTGTGTTGAAATTTGAAAGCGTTATATTAAATATATATAAAAAAATATAGTCAGTTGAAGTTGAAAACTGTCTCAAGTTGTATGATTCTGTGGTAAGAAAACAGTCAAATTGAGTTTTTTCATCATCAATCAATTTTTTTTCTTGCTGTCTTATTAGGTAGTCTTTGAACTATTAGAATTTGTGTAACCAAGACTTTTCAGTAATTTTTCAGTTTCGTTTAAGCGCACAAAGTGGGATATAGTATTATAACATGCTATATTCGTTCTGGACGAGAAGAAAGAAGTTCTCCCTTTAAATTTTCCATAGAATGCTCCTTTATAAAACACGCGTATTGTTTCTGATAGGTTGATTGGTTCAATTATCTTAAATCCCTGCAACATAAATAATTATTGTATTTTACAAAATTACCCATTCACTTATTGCAATTACAAAATGGACGCTTTTTCTAACTCCGCGGAACCTTTGCCTTGTGCTGAGTTAGGAATACCCATTGATAATGCATCACATGACGATATATTTACTTTTTTTAAAAATAGTTTTTATTCAAAATTGAAACATGTGAATTCATTATTTTTAAAAAAATTCGTCCCAATAAACCATTATTTATCACTGTCATCGGGTGAAAATAACATGGCTCAAAATAAAAACAATATTATAATATTACAAAGCCGCCGCTGTGCATGATCACTGTTTTTGGAACTAACCAGCCAAAATGGAGATGGGTCTATAATCTTTTTTGTATACTGGAGAGCCATTTTTAGGAAGTGGAATGATGAAAGCAGATGTCTATTGGGTTGGAAAGAAACCAGGTGTCTTTTACTTTATCCATTACTTAATTCATCACTGATTTAATTTCGATAGAAAGTAGAATACGTGATTCTTCTTCTTTTTCATTGACGACGGAAAAACAAAATTGAGGAACATTGGTATTTTGAGTATTGCTCATCTCCAGTAGCAAATACCGTTTTAAAGCTTTGTCAATCGCTACCGGAGGGAAAAAAAACTGCAAGTTAAGTTCGTTAAGGTTCAGCAAAGTACCTAGGTACCTACTTACCAATGAAAAGTTAGACCATCTTTTTTACGTTTATCCTAACGAATTTTACACGCTTTCATGACACAATCGGACATTTTAGTTTCAAATTAAATGTCGAGCTCACGTCGAAATCCGGCTGGCAACTGCTAGCCGGATTTCAGTTTTTGTATATTTGGATACGTTTATTTATGTAAATTGTTTGTGTAAATACATATTATTTAAATAAAAAAAACAGAGGCATTGAGGGGATCCTGAGGGGTGGGAACGACGTGTTGGCGTTTGTCCTGTCCATACATCTTCCTCCCCCCTCCTTAATCTGCATAGAGTTTGTATTCCTTAAGAATATTTATAATAACTCTCCTCTATGCGCAGCTGACAAAGAGTCCCCCAGGACTCCCAGGTGGGCTTTAGGATCTCCCTTCAATGCTGTCTTCGGGCGCACGGCATACAAATATGATATCTGTTTTTGAAAAATGCAAAACACACCAATACAGAAAATTTTATTCCGATACTCAGTCTATAAAAAGAAATAAATTGGTTCAGTTTTGAGGTGCGGAAAACAGGGTAACAAAAAGTCAATTTTGTCTTTTCTAGCAAAAGGTCTAACTAACAGTTGTGTCAGTTTGCCTTAAAAAAGGTATGACCTAGTTAGGCAGACAGTATGAATTCCAGGGAATATATGTAGGTATTCCATTGAAATTATTTAATTTTAAGAAATGGCCTGCAATAGGAAAAAAAAGTCGTAGCGAGCTCCTTTCTTGTGACAAAAAATACTCATTATTTAATTTAATTACCTTTTTAATGCGACATCTGGAATCCCAGTTAAAAACATCTCGAAGAGGTTTAAAATCAGTAAATTCGCAAACATTCTCAGAATTCAATGTAAAACCTTCTGTAAATCGATTGCCATTCCATTTCCAAACGCGATTACGAACCTAAAAAAATACAAATCCCCTTACTTACTAGCAGCTTTTGGCTACATTAACCGAGATTGTATGAAATAATTACATTGTTACAAAGATGTTAGTATTTGTATAAGAACAAACACTAGAATGACTCTTAAATTAGTATTAAAGATACTCAAAAAATTAATTCATGTGTGCATGTTATACCATAACGGGTCCGACATTCATATATGCAGTACTGTTTCCATACAAAGTTCCAACACCTGTTTTTGGATTTGTTATCAATTCAATATTTACATCGGCAGCATTGATTTTTTTCGGCCCCTTACACTTGGTAAAGTGTTCATAAATAATATCATATGGACCCTAAAAAAAATACATATTTCGTTTTAATGTGATACAGACTGAGCCTTAACCGTGTAAGTGGTAGATACTTGGAAAATGTGTGCTAGTGTTGTAGCCAATTAAATAAATATGGCGGTCGATCTCTACTAAATAAAAGATCTATAACACGTCTGGTTATATTTATTGATTCAGTTCATACTTTACATACAGTACAAGCACTAGGAAATTAACTTACAATATCGTTGGTTACACGGGTTGACAAGCACTGATTTTACAGATTGAGAGGCAGCGGAATTGTTGTTCACAACAGGGGGTGATCTCGGGTTCCGGGTGGCCAAAACACGTGCGTGCCTCGGACAACCGAACTAGCTCTTCCTAGTAATATGATGTCTCGCACCGTATTCAGAAGTTAGCGAAAGGGACGAACAGCCAGCATTCGTGTTAGTAGTCGATGACTTTATTTTTCACATGTGCACACATTTATACAGTGTTACAGAATCTAACCCTACGATTAACCTAGGTATGGAAATCGTGACGGCCCCCCATTCTTGCCAAGTATTCTCCAGAGCGGCCAACGTAAATAGGCACCCTCTAGCCAACGTATAAGCCACGACCCCCTCCGCCGTTCCTCCATTGCACAATCATGCGCCGACTGGAGTGGACGTGAAAGAGCCGCTAGCTTGACACGCTTCGCTCAGTTCGTCTTTTATACGGTGGCGGCCAGTTAGACTCGGAATTAGCATCGCAGACTCATACATATTTATCGGTAACATATTAAATACAACTAAATAAAAATTAAACATTTTACTAAGCATATAATAATAAACGAAAGGACTATGAAGTCAGCTACACTGATATTGATGTCTTTAACGACACATTAAATAATTAAAGGAGAATTGTAACGCAATGTATACAATCTAACAGTACCTTATATTAGTAACAACCTATAAGAAAAATGTATTTTCATATCTTTCATCATATTCATATAATTTAATAGCTAGTCAATTAAAATTAAAATGTATGTATACGATATGTCACAATCAGAGAAGTCGCCGATGATATTTTCAATAAAAATTGTTTGTATGTTTTGGATATGAAACGCGTTGCAGCAAAATTTGTTCAAAAATTTTATATTTTTTAACAAAAACAGCGGCGAATGGAAGTTGCTCAGGTGTCACTAAATGAAGTCAACGACGATGCAGAATTACTGAAACGTGTTATAACAGGTGACAAAACATGAGTTTATGGATATGACATCGGAACTAAGACTCAATCGTCCCAGTGTAGGCATTCTGGATGGCCTAGACGAAAATCGCCGAGCACGCCGATGTTATGGATTAACTACCTACATGGGGCACATTTTGTATTTAGTAAGCTGGTGGTAGAAATAACGTTCTCCACAGAATGAAATGTACCCAGAGTTTTGATGCATTTGGCACTTAACCACCTGGTAAAGCTTTTGAAATCAATATTAACATCCTACGGAATGCAAAAATCATGTATTTTTATTGAAAAGGGTCGATTATCGTATGCACTTGAAAACCATATTATAACGATGGCAACCCCGTCAGGATGGCAACACTCAGACACTTCCGCCATCCCTAGGATCAGCAGCCTGAAGCTCTACCCTCTCTCTCCTCCTGCAGAACTCACCGTGTCCGCATCGTTGTTGTGTTGCTCCGTACTTATTTTATCTTGGTGTTAGTTATCTAATAAAATGTATTTTACAAGTTAAGATTTGACCCAAGGCTATCACCAGATTCCTATCGCAGAGGGATCGATACCCAAGACGGCATTCATAACTCCAGATGGACAGTACAAATATCTTCGTATGAGTTATGGATTAGCTAATGCACCATCAGTCTTCTTGCGTACTATTAAGAAAGCTTTAAGCAAAGTACAAAAAGAAAGTATTCTGGTTTACATTGATGATATCCTGATCCCGTCATCATCAGTAAAGGAAGGCTTGGATTTATTGAAGATAGCATTGGCACTTTTAGCTGATGCGGATCTGAAAGTAAAGATTGAGAAGTGTTCTTTTCTATAGCAGAAGATTACCTATTTGGGTCACGAGGTTACCAGTGATGGGGTAGCCCCAGGAGAAGGTAAGATTTTAGCTGTGAAACATTTTGTGGCTCCGAAAAATGTTCATGAAATACGCCGTTTTGTTGGTTTGGCAAGTTATTTTAGAAAGTTTATTAAAGGTTTTGCTACCACAGCTCGCCCCCTCACAGGGCTAACTAAGAAAGATGTAGCATGGGAATGGGGCCCTACGCAGATTAAGGCATTCAAGTCCTTGAAGTCCGCGCTAGTTTCCAGACCTGTTTTAGCTATTTATGACAGAGAACTAGTCACTGAATCACATACAGATGCGAGCAAACTAGGTCTTGGCGGAATTTTTATGCAATATCAGTTAAGTTGAGAAATTAAACCAGTAGTCGAGTCAGTCAGTCACGTCAAAACAAGAAGCTTTCTATCACAGTTATGAACTAGAAACACTAGCAGTTGTTGAGTCCATAAGATGCTTTCGTGTATACTTGGTGGGCATTCATTTCAAGGTAGTCACAGATTGTTCCGCAGTTAGATCGACCTTTGTTAAGAAGGATATGGTACCACGTATAGCCCGTTGGTGGCTTATGATCCAAGACTATGATATGGAAATAGAATACCGTCCCGGTGACCGCATGCAGCATGTAGATGCTCTTAGTCAAAACCCTGTTCCTTTGGAAACAACTGTAAATATGATTGAGACAGATGATTAGTTACTCACCTTACAATTGCAGGATCCTAAAGTCACTTCAATCATAGAACAATTAAAAAGTGGTACAGCAAATAAAGACATTAAAAATGACTTTAATGTTAATAATGGGAGGTTGTATAGAAAGACGTTAACAGGTGACAGATTGGTCGTTCCCAGAATGGCTAAGTGGATGTTAATAAGGAAGTTTCATGATGATATAGGGCATCCGGGACTGAGTAGATGCGAACAATTAGTTAAAAGTGAGTTTTGGTTCCCAAAAATGACTAGATTTATAAAGAAATATGTTAATGCATGCATTGATTGTGCATTTGCTAAGGGTCAGTATGGCAAAAAGGAAGGAAAGCTCTACACGATACCTAAACTGGATGTCCCTATGAACACCGTTCATGTGGACCATTTAGAGCCTTTTGCCAAAAGTAAATTAGGGAATAATTATTTACTAGTAGCGGTAGATTCATTTTCCAAGTTTGTGTTTGCGTTCCCCGTACGAACTCTAAGGTCGGTAGAGACCATAAGATTGTATGAGATGTAAAGATATAAAATTAAATGAGATGTTTTGCAGTTTTGGGGTTCCCAGTAGAATAATCTCAGATAGAGGAAAATCATTTAGCAGTAGGCATTTTAAACAATTTTCAATTGAGAAAAAGTTTAAACATGTCCTTAATGCAGTTGCAACCCCTCGAGCAGGTCAAGTGAAAAGGATGAACAGGACCTTGTTAGAAGCCATGCGAGCTATTGACATGGATGCAAGATCTTGGGATCTGAGCATACCTGATATAATATGGGGCATCAATAACACCGTTAGTGCTAGTACTAAATACACCCCTTTTCAGTTGATGTTTGGACACAGTAGTAATTTGCTGGGTGACATGCATCAACAAGATAGCGCAATAGAGACTTCAGACAGGGAGTGTTTAATAATGGGTTGAAGAAACGAAGCTAAGAGAGCTATGGAAGTAGCTGCCTAACGTATGAAGGAACAATATGATAGACGTCACAAAGAAGCGCACATGTATAGGTTAGGAGATCTTGTACTATGGAAACATGGTTGTGTACAAGGGGGAGCGGGAGTCAATCACAAGGTAGATCCAGTGTATGGTGGGCCATATAAGGTTATAAGGTGACTAAAGTTCTCTCGGGTATTGATCGTTACGAGATAAGAAGCATCAAGGGGATGCGAGGCTACAAAAAGTTTGGTTTTGGCAGCGCCAGATGCTTTGAGACCTTACAAAGGGGTACCTGATGATTCCAGTGGATCTGACAGCCAAGGTAGTGATGTGGATAGAGACGATTTGATAGACCTTCTTAAAGGTTAGACATATATGTAACTACCTATGTATTCGCTGAGCCTGTGTATAATGACTGTATCATGTAAACTGTAATTTATACAATTCTATTCATTTTTATTTATTTATACATAACTAACAAAATATATTTTATACATTCTATATTAGGTAGTTATGGTACTACAATATGGTAGGTGCACATATATGATAAGTCACAGTATGTGGCGGTTATATGATGCAGGACCCCACTTTGTCTGTTATTGGATTGCAATGATGAGGGCACATATGAGCTTGCTGTGTGAACTGGCTATATGATGATAGACCCCATTGTATGTGGAGTTTTGAAGGGTGATGAGCGCACATATGAGCTTTCTGTGTGAAACAGCTATATGATGGAATATCCCACCTTGTGCATTGTTGGAATACAATGGTGAGCGCACATATGAGCTTGCTGTGTGAACTGGCTATATGATGCTATCTCCCATTGTAAGTGTAGTTTTGATAGATGGTGTGCGCACATGTGAGCTGACTGTGTGAAACAGCTATATGATGGCCCATCTAGTAATCACCAGAACTGAAATGTTATTAGAACAGCTCTGTGTTATGTGTCGCTAATAGGTGGCCGTTAGTGGTGTTATTCTGGTTACTTTTCAGTACCCCTTCTTATTTTTCTAGTTGAACTAATTATTTTGTTTGCTTTATGTTGTGAGGTCACAATCAAGATGCAGGATGGCTGAGTATAACGATGGCAACCCCGTCAGGATGGCAACACTCACACACTTCCGCCACCCCTAGGGTCAGCAGCCTGAAGCTCTGCCCTCTCTCTCTCCTCCTGCAGAACTCACCGTGTACGCATCGTTGTTGTGTTGCTCCGTGCTTATTTTCTCTTTGTGTAATAAACTGTGTTTTAAGAACTGCGAGTTTTATTAATTGGGATAGATCCTCTTATTGTTTACAATATGCTTCGACGCGCGAATCTCGGGATGTAGCGTGGGAAGAATTAATGTACCTATTGATTGTTTCAAACCTACCCCACCAAAAGACCAAAACTTGTATTATATAAATCCATACGCAGTCCTTTGGAGGATGAATTAGAAATGTAATCTCTCGTGGTTAATACGTCCCTCTGACGTAATACTTAGTTTCAAATATAACAGTAAAATGGTTTTTGTAATGTCTTTTAAATAAAAAAATGAATATACAACATCTTTGGGTCTTCTCAACTGATCTGTTGGACGCCGAATATTTATTCTCGGTGTGCTACACTACATCAGCACATAGCACCGAACAGGTCGAACCTTAGCGGCTGCCACAGACAAAGCAGAGACAATGTAGAACTATGAGACAAAGTAATGAATGACTACAGCTGAAAATTTTAGCATATTTAAGGGGCATGTATACCAACATAATAATAAAAAAAGACGATCAGACTCTCCAAACCCACGAAATTTACAAATTCACGTTATTTTCTGAACACACCTCGTACAACCGATTTTTTTACTTATTTGTGTTCACATATAATTGATGAACAATATCTAAACATAACAAACTGTTAACAAATTACAACAGGGATGGAGAATACCTCAAAGAAGGGAATTTTATTTTATTTTCTTTTATTCAGGAAACATACAGTACAGTTACAAAGTTCAATATTTTACACAATTAGACTTAATTCTAATGGACCAGTGAAGTTTCCATATTAAAAAGCAATTATATGTAAGGTTAATTATGAAAGCATAAAAAAGAGAAGGAAAAAGAAAACATAAATGAAAGTTGTTTAAAAATTAAAATTTAAGTGAAAAAAAGATATTTTAAGGTTTGTAGTTTGTAGTGAGTATTTACAAATGGAAATAATATTAAAAATTAAGGAAATTTGTAAGAGTAATTAAAAATTAAGAATGGAAATAAAGAATGAAAAACATGCTCAGATGTAAAAGTAAAATAAAATAGTAATAACATTTTTAAAAAAAAAGGAAAAACATAAACACATATGGAATATGGAAGTCTAGGCATTTACATGGCTTATGACCTGTCAATGGCTGGTTTGAGTGGCCACTTTACACACTGTGTAACATTCACCATTATGCCTATGTTTGAACATCCATATTTCTTAAACTCTTCCATTTATTGATTTTAGTGAAGTTAAAGAGCTGAAACCTTTATTGTTGTGAAGAGATTCATTTGAAAGAATTATTTCACATACTAGGCAACGCCTGAAAACAATTTTCCAATTTTTAAACCTCTTCTTGGACCAGTTGGTTTTTTTTACAATATTTGAGTTTGTCCAAATGTTAGTAGACAAAAGACTGGATTTCATCCCCTCGGGAGTCGTTAAGATTAACAAATTACAACAGGGATGGAGAATACCTTAAAGAAGGGAATATGGAAGCCTAGGCATTTACAGGGCTTATGATCTATCAATGGCTGGTTTGAGTGGCCACTTTACACACTGTGTAACATTCACCATCATGCCTATGTTTGAACATCCATATTTCTTCAATTCTTCCATTTATTGATTTTAGTGGAGTTAAAGAGCTGAAACCTTTATTGTTGTGAAGAGATTCATTTGACTGAATTATTTTACATACAAGGCAACGCCTGGAAACAATTTTCCAATTTTTAAATTTCTTCTTGGACCAGTCGGATTTATTACAATATTTGAGTTTGTCAAAATGTTTGTAGACAAAAGACTGGATTTCACCCCCTCGGGAGTCGTTAAGATTAACAAATTACAACAGGGATGGAGAATACCTTCTTTAAGGTAATTTGTTGGTCTAAACGACTCCCGAGGGGGTGAAATCCAGTATTTTGCCTACAAACATTTGGGCAAACTCAAATATTGTAATAACAAACTGTGATTATGGTACCAATGTCATATGTATTGTTTATTGTTTGTGAACCATTATACATAAAATAAAATAAATCAATGTTATGAATTAACCAAAAGCATAAATGAACAAGTTCCATACTATCCCATTCACTAAATATTAACTTACCCACTCCATTTTAACATCGCCTACAACCATTTCAGCTCCCAAAGTGCTCAGTATAAATACTATATAAATCCTTTCAGCCGTGTATTTCAACATTTTATATTCAACTAAAAAACATGGCAATCGTGTGCCATTCATAATATTTATATACTATTCACAACCTTTAGAGGTACAAGTTTCTAACCCATATTCTGATAAAATTATTATTAAAATCGATAAGACGCGTATGTAAGAATTACGTTTCTGTCCATGTTTGAGCATCCATATTTTTTATAGATGCAGATGCAACACATAAAAAAACAAAGTATAACTGAATCAGTAATGATGAATTCATAATTGTACAGACTAATATACAACTTAACTTATTTGACCTCTGCGACTGAACTTTCTTGTCCTTATTATCACCATCATTCTATTTCCGCTGCTAATGGTGCATAAGGCACTGCATTGATACACCAAACGCAGCGTATCTTAATCATTTTTGTTGCTTGAAGGTAAGATGATCAGTCTCACGCTTCAGGTACCATTCCAGGTACTATTTATTTATTTAGTTTACAAACAATGAAAAACAATACATAATACAAAGAAATATTCAATTTAAAAAAAAGACACTGCTTGTTCATCATCAATGAAATGTAAACACTAATAAAATAATTATCATTTTACAAAAGAGATGAAGAACATTTCAGAGAAGCCAATTTAGAAGTCTAGGCATCTACATGGCTTATGACCTGTCATTGGCTGGTTTAAGTGGCCACTTTACACACTGTAACATTCACCATTCTGCCCATATTTGAACATCTATATTCCTTCAATTATTTCATCTGTTGAGGTTAGTGAAGTTAAAAAGCTGAAACCTTTATTAATGCGGGTGAGATTCATCTAATTGAATTATTTCACCTGCATACTAGGCAACGCTTGAAATTTCTATACTTCTTCATGGACCAAGTGGATTTATCAACAATATTTTGAGTTTGTACAATTTTTTGTTGATAAGGACTGGATTCAACTCCCTGGGGAGCTGTTAACATTAACATATTACAACAGAGATGAAGAACATTTAAGAAAAGGTAATATATTGTAAGCGGTAAAGTTCAGTGTAGGTTGAAAAAAAAATATTTGGTCCCAGGTGGGCGACATTATAGAGATAGATTATCAAAAATCAATAAGCAAATCTTTAAGATTAAAAAGAATAATGCAGATAACTAAATAAAGTACCTACAAACAACTTACCATTTCACCAATTTCGCTCAATTGGCAAGAACATGAGATTTCTCCCAAAATATGATTATGTTGTATCGATTTAACTTTATACATGAAATCAAAAACGTTATCTATAAAATACCTTACCGTAAAATGGAACAAATATGACTTAAAGATCTGGATTTTATGAAATAAACAACTCGCTAGTGAAATACAAAATTTTAATAAAAGGAGCAATTCTCTACAAATGTACTAAGATTAGTTAATATAAAAATTCAGAATTCTGCCTAGCTAATATGAGTAAGTGGTTAAAAATAAGTTTATCTAAGAAATAAATAGTTGTAACGATAATTATGACAAGTGAAATAGATTCTTGATTGTTTTCTTCTCGAGATGATATGAAATAATGTTGATTTTACAAAATAAAATCCGCAGATGGGATTCGATTTAAGATGTCTTCGGTTGGTGTATTTTTACTCGGGGTTGCTTCAGTTGATGATTTCCCAGAAGATTATTTGTCGACATTTTAATTCAGTAAATGATCGTCTGCTTCCTTGCATTTATAAATTTGTGTCTCATGATCTTGAAGAAAACTTTAAAATGCTGACATCGACTTTTCCAGATATTTACGAATAAACTTCGTAATAATTAGTGTTCCATTCGAATCATGGAGTAAATATACTACATTGTAAAATCTTTATCATCGGACAAAATAGATAAAAGATGGAGTAAATAAAATAAAATAAGGTGAAAAAGGTAGAGAAAAAAAGGAGCGTTACGTTGAACGTTCCCTTTCTTGAAGGACTACATTTTTGAAATGTGCGATCGCCTCTCTTTGAGTATTTGGGCGATAAATGGACTGTTCGTCTCGAGTTTTCAAATGGAAAGCAATCTACTTCTAATGCACGGATATCGTATGGATGAGTTACTACCGCGCCCGTCAGATGGCGCTAAATCAGGGAATTTAGAATTATAATCCAGGACTAAAATGCTTTCAAAACGGGGTACGTTGGACATGTTTTTTACAACGTTACAATATAAGTTTAGGCATCTACAGGGCTTATGACCTGTCGTTGGCTGGTTTAAGTGCCCACTTTACACACTGTGTGACATTCGTACTTAAATGTTCATCATCTCTGTTGTAATATGTTAATGTTAACAGCTCCCCAGGGAGTTGCATCCAGTCTTTGTCTACAAATTTTGGACAAACTCAAAATATTGTTGACTTATAAAATACATATTTAAATAAAATTAACAACTTAATTTTGTTTTTAAACACTATTTTTTTTCCACCGACCAGTTTCAAAGCAAACAAGCTTCTTCTTCAAGGTTTACGTAACTAATGACCTGTCAATGGCTGGTTAAAGTGGCCACTTTACACTCTGTGTAACATTCACTATTCTGCCAATATTCGAACATCTATATTCCTTCAATTATTTCATCTGTTGATGTTTGTGAAGTTAAAGGGCTGAAACATTTATTTATACACCCGACTTCTTGAAATTATACTTGACGGTAGGAGTGACTAGCCTTTTAAAATCCACCCACAAAAATGTTTTCCCTCTCTTTTGAAATAAATTGATTGTAATTTTTCATTTGTATTTTTAAAAAATGCATTAGTGGGTTTTGTAAATATCTGATTAGACACATTATATTTAATGTGATAGTTTTGTGCTCATAATAATTATATATTTTTATTTCATGTTATATTATGCGGTGTATCCGCTAATTTAAAATACATTAGGTCATTATTTGCTAATGGCCCTTTCTTGCCATGCGATGTACCCTTCATTCGCTTTACTGTAACACATTAGTTCCAAAACAGTGGTCTGTCAGCACCGAGATATAATATACAGAGATCCATACAAATCCGAGATAAAAAGTCGTCCCTAAAGGAAAGGGAATGACCAGCGGAGGGAGCAAGTATCGTCATGTCATATGATGTCGACTTTTACAAGAAAAACAAGTAGTATAGTAAAAAGCGCGGACTGTTTACATCGGTCTACTGTAAGTTCTATTCAGTGTGTCGCTCCCTTCCGCATACGCGTCACCTTTGTTTATCGTTTCACTATACGCCGGGCTAACTGAGCAAGACAGAGACAAGAGATAGCTTACAACTAGTAACATATCATCAAACATTTTTTAACAATAAAATACAAAAAGTATTAATTAAGATGAAAACATTGCTTACCGGTGAAAGGTTATACCTTTCCTTTTTTTTATCTTTTCCGGATCGATTTGTGCAGTATCATCGAACCATAATCAGCAAAACAACGTAAGCGACAACAGTGTTACTTATTGCCCCCTGCACAAGCGTTAGAAACATCATAGCTCTATAAAATTCACCTGCCGCATTTCAGAATATTTATTTATATTTATTAAAAGAAAACAACAGCCATTATAACAAAAAAGTACAATTTTTACAAATAAACTAAAATTATAGGCTAATTATAGTTTTTTTTATATTACTCCGCATCGTTTCACCCGTAGAAAATTAAAATATGTGGCTTTTAGCCTTTCAAATTGTTGACATATTACTTTGAGGCTAAGCAAAAAACGCCACCAAAAAAAAGCCTGTCAGAGTTATAGACAAAACAGCGTTACCGCCGCTATCTTAAAAACGGAAGGTATTTTAACAATTAATTATCTGATCCGAAGAAATCAGACATTATTTTTAAAAAAAGATGGGGCTCATGATGGTGGGAATCCAGAACTGAGATGATTCTTATTTAAAATAATGAAATCGATAATTGACAGCCCTGCTCTGCTTGAACTAATTCAAATTCGATTACCTGGTAGGTGCACTAGAAGTAAGGAATTATTTTTTTGCAACAATTGCACCCAGGATACATAGGTATGGAAATGAATTAGAACAAATATCCGATATTTTCAATACAAATTCTGTTCATGAGTTAAAACGAATTCTCACTCGTTATTTATTAGAAAAATAATGGATTTATTTTTAAATATAATATTAATTTGTATTTCTTTATTTGAGATGTTAGACATAATTTAAATTGTACATAGGTGGATTTATTGCCAAATGGAAACTTCTTCCAACCAACTGATGATGATGATTTCACTAAATAAAGGTATTATTTAGTTAATTCAATTTAAGTTTTTTTTATTTTTTTATTTTATTGTTCAAAAAACTTATATTTTTTTAAATACTTATGTTGTATTATTTTTTTAATTATTATTATCTAGTTATTCTTAACTTTACTGTGTTATATTTATATTTAGAACATAAGATTTTCTCACGGTTATTGTAATATTTTATTTAGAGATGTTATGTTTCTTTTTTACTTTTTGTTTTTTGTATTATATGTTCACATAATTTTTTAGTTTTAATAATTCTATTATTTCATACTATGTACTGCATGTTTATAGTGCACTGCTGTGATTATTTCTGTAAATTATTATTTTTTGTAAAAGGTTCATTGAACCGTTGATGTATAAATAAATAATATAAATAAATTACTGGATTAGACATTAGACTTATCGAAAACTTTTCTATTTCATCAAAAATCCATCAAATTTCCTCAGTGTCCAACACTCCACACCGTACATGAACACTGAGAAAACCAAGGCCTTCACCAGTCTCTTTTTGGTGTTAATAGTTATACTGCGATTCCTCCAGATCTTCACCAGCCGACTTATAGCACTTTTGGCAATACCAGCACGTCACCGTATTTCACCCTCACACCCACCGCCATCGCTGATGAGAGAACCTAGATAAATGAAATTGTTGACTCTTTATTAGCTCGATCAATGATCATAAGTTTTGTTTTGCTCATAATCATTGGGAGTCCCAGATCTGAACAGCATCTATTCGGTCAATTAGTTCTTTCATTTCAATCTCTGACGATGCAATAAGTGTGGTGTCATCAGCATATCTCAGGTTGGATAACTTCCTTCCTCCAATTGTGAACTTACTTGTTCAGCCGTTAAGTGCTTTTCGAATAATATATTCACCATGAACAACCCTGTCTAACGCCTTTTCGAACTGGCCTACATTACATTACTGTTTAACAGCGCCCTTGATGTGATTTTCACAAAAACGGCGCTATAGAAATTATCCAAATATATATATATATATAATAAATAAAATGAATAAAATGAATACAATGAATAAAATAAAATAAAACAAATAAAACAAATAAAACAAATAAAACAAATAAAACAAATAAAACAAATAAAATAAATAAAATAAATAAAATAAATAAAATAAATAAAATAAATAAAATAAATAAAATAAATAAAATAAATAAAATAAATAAAATAAATAAAATAAATAAAATAAATAAAATAAATAAAATAAATAAAATAAATAAAATAAATAAAATAAATAAAATAAATAAAATAAATAAAATAAATAAATAAATATTTACATTTCAATAACTATGAAGAAGCTGCAGTAGATCACGAAATCGATACCTTACAATCTAGAAGAATCATCAATAATACCGTCTTCCTTTACACAATATGCAATAACAACTTAGATTGCCCTCAACTGCTTGAGAAAATGGAAATTGGCATCCCTCAACGTACAACTCGGCTACTACAATTGTTTCATGTTGGTATTTCAAGCACGAATAATAGTAAGAATGCATCCTTTCCCAGTATTATAAATAATTATAACACGTTTTTCACTGCAATCGATATATATTTCCTCACTTTAAAGAAATTTAAAGAAAATGCCAGAACCCTACTTGAAAATAATCACTATCATAAAATCTACCTGCACCTACTTAACATTTTAGTTTTTTGTACACTTAAATATTTCAATTGTTTTCTCTTGTGTGAAAGAAGATATTAAATGATCGCAATCAAAAGTTTTATATCAATTATTGTATTTAGGCCAAATTAGATAAGTACGTATACATTATTATTTTGCTGTTTCGGTTTACATAAATTGGTAGGACAGAAAATTTTGATAAATAGGTATTCAAACATTGTTTTCCTGTCACTGTCTTGCAGATGCCTCCCCAATACTGTGAGAAAAAGACAAGTGCATGCCACACTTTTTGTTAGAATAGACAAAATCTATGTTTCGTTGTCCCGTTTTCCGTGCCTCAAAACTGAACCGATTTTGACAGAGCATCAGAATAAAATTTTCTGTATGGGTACGTTTTGACATAGACTTAATAATAGTCCAGAAACCGTATACGCACATCAAACAGAAGGCGAATCAACTACTCATAAATGAGTAGGTTTACGTTTTGACCAACTAGTTTCATTTTAGACGTCGCTCAGTACGCAACTCCTGATTTGAATTCAACTATGCCGAGTTGTGTCCTTTTGAAGTTTAGAAATACTGCTAGGATCTTAAAGAAACAGGATGCAATCACATTACATCTGTAATTTGCAAATGAATGTGTACATAACAAATGCATTACTTAAAAATTGAATTATTTTTCTATCTGTCAGATTGTCGAAGAAACAAAATGGAAATTTCGTTAGTGTTGCCAGGGTAGATTTTTTTTTACCCTACTTTGCTTTCTAATAAAAGAACAAATGAAAATTAGACCTAGGATTAAACAACGCCGTGGGGGACATTTGAACGACATTATCTTTAAAACAGTCAGTTTTATGTCAAATAAAATTTGTTTGATATTTTAAGTTCAAAGTTCATTAATTATATAACTCTTATTAAATTACCCTTTACTTACCTACTCTGTTGTGTCAATCAATGTTTCCGCGTGCACAATAAAATTTTAGAGAAATCAACAGATTACTTTTTTTTTTACCTTCCATTTTGTGTTAGGACTTTTTTTTCCCACCAAGCAACATTACCCGGCGACTTCACGAATACGCGCGGCGAAAGTGTGTCTAAGTGGGGGAATTATTGGACACAGTCCGATGTATTCAAATATGATTCTACGCTCCTTCTGGACTATTCTTAATTCTATGCGTGTTGCATTTTTCTAAAATAAATTAATTGAATTCTTCAATTTTTTTAAATTATCTTTTTATTTATTATAAATTCTTTTTTGCATTCACAGTAAAATTAGTTACAAATACAAAAAAAACTTTTACATTAACATAAAAAAAACCCACAAAGGCATGGACTGCGTGTGGGTATACATTGATATCAATAAGTTAAAAAATGAGTGGTGATATAAGAACACAATTTTTCTGTCACTAAAAATGAGAAAAATATAGTAATAGCATATTATATTTATTAAAAAAATAAGGTATTTAAATCCGTGTTTTTTATCAATTATTTAAAAAAAAAAATCGAAATATATTCAAATAATTAATATGTTCTAGTCTTTTATATTTTACTTTCTGTGCTGTTACATTTTTATTTTTTTTAATAAATACCTTTATTAGCATAAATAAAACAATTAACAATACATTCAGTATAAAAATGGGACACGTAAGGTTGAACTTGCCAAAAAAGAGTCTGGCTCTTGTGTTTGGCAAGTTTACAAAATAACATTAAAAAAAAACAAAAAATGCAAAACAAAATAATAATAGAATAAATAAAAAATCAAACAATTTTTAAAAAATTTAGAAAATATAACACTAAAAAATATTTTTAAAAAAACACAAAATTTATAAATTTATAAACACAGGCATATATTAAACATACATCTCCATTTTCAAAATACAGTTAATGTTAATTATGTCAAGAAGCTTTTCTTTAATTTATCCTTAAATTTTCCGTAATTTATTTCTTGACGTAGATTTTGTGGTAAATTATTGAAAAGCTTCCGCCCTATGCAAGTATGATGATTTTTGGCTGTGGTAGTTTTAGTTCTCTGTAGAGCAAGGCATCCTGTTCTTAACCTTCCCGTAATACGGTCCGTTGGGAGGCTCTCCTTATGCACCTGGAGCATACAACACTTTCCGTAGATATCCTCCACTCTTAAAACATTAAATTTTTTGAATAGTTCGGTAGTTAAGAACAAGGATGGTTTATAAAGTATTATTTTAATGATTTTTTTCTGTAGAACTTTTAAGGGTCTAAGATGAGCGTTATAAGCCCCTCCCCATCCAACTATTGCATATTGAATGATCAACTGTACGAGAGCATAATAAACTGTTTTCAATTGATTCGTCGATAAAATACCTCTAAGCTTTAAAAATATGTGGAATAATTTTCTTAGTCTTTTGCACATTGAATCTATTTGTTCTTTCCATTTAATATTTTGGTCGATTATTATTATTGTAATTGGCTTAGGCCGTATATATAATAAATAAATAAAATTGAGGTACTATTTATTCGTACCGCAATTTATTCTACACCTTCCCTGGCGAACCCCTGATACAGCCCTGTTTCACAAATAAAATAAAATACTGAAATAGAACTGATGCACTTTAAATTACTATGCTAAAAAAACATTAAAATAGGCCATCAAACTATTTTTTTGCGATGTTCATTATGGACACAATAACATTTGTAAAACATTAACATTTCGTCGTACTTAAAAAAATATTAAAGTAATACTTTTTTTTTAAAACTGGTAATTTGCATACCAATGCTGCATTTGCTGTACAGAATTTTAGAATCGACGTCGGATTCTTTTCACCTCTGCCTAGGATCATCAGAACATTTAAAGAAATCTCCCTAAGCAGTGCAGTTGACGTGTTCCTACAGCAAAGGCAAGCATTCCAGAAGCAAGCGGTGTTATCACTCCTGGGCCGCGATTATGATGGGAAACTAAGGACGTTATACCTTCACCATGACGGTATAGTTGAAGATAAATTTTCTCGAGTGATTACGAAGATACACTACCGACCCCCCATCTTCAAGTTTTGGGTAGGTACATCAATGTGTAACAAAGGGAAGCTTACGTCACGGTACACATATCTACGTAGTAAAGTAACATAGTTTCACTATGACGTCATAATTGAAAATAAATTCTCCAGAAAGATTACGAAGATACACTACCGGTCCCTTAACCTTCAAGTTTTGATACATTAATGATCAAGTTCATTGGTTTGTACAGATAAATTTCGTTACTCATTGAGCATATTCAAGACCAAAGTACTACAGGCGACCGACGCGTCTAGTCAATAAATCTTCGATCGTATTTATGTATGCTTAAAAGTTAGCCCGTGTTATGTTTTATATTTTTAGTTTATAAAACCCTTTTCAATTTTCAACATTTTGAATAACTTTACTTTAAAGTTTAGTTTACCGGTGTAAAAAAATAAATAAATAATAATTATGTTTTATTTGAATCCTACTATGCCTTATATTATAAACATCATATAATAAATGTATGTATTATGTCTTAATAGTGTATTATGTTAACTATGTAACTTTATTTTTAAATTTTAAAAATATTTTTTTTAAATTTTTATATTTGAAAAAATGATCATTATGTTTAATGTGTAACTTTTTCTTATTATATAGTATGTATAATGTAAAAGCCCCATGGGCGTCAAAGAAAAGAAAAAGAAATAAATAAATAAAATAACATAAATAAAAAACAATGCGTACTCTTATTTAATGTATCCATTTCATTATTGTTGTACATGTGAGTTAGGGTGAGTATATATATTTAGGGTGTGTGAGTGTATATATTTGGTATATATATTTACACACGAAATGTGATCCCATCCTTACACCTCAAAACGACACATCATGGCATAGTTGAATTAAAATCGGGAGTTGCGTACGGAGCGACGTCTACAAAGAAACTAATGGGTCAAAACGTAAACCTACTCATTAATGGGTAGTTTAGTCGCCTTGCGTTTGATGTGCGTATGCGGTTTCTGGACTATTCTTAATTCTACAGTCTGAACGTTAGAATATTCCGTCTTTTGATCGTGGTAACACGATGTTACATCACAGTGCGCAATGGAATTAATTACCACAGTGTTTAAGAGTTAAGTAAATAAAATACACACCAAATACGTATTGTATATGTAATAATGTAACAATAGAAAAAAGTACTTCTCGTTTTTGTTAATACAGCTTACCCACCACATACCGCACACCGCATCTGAGGACATAAGTCTCCTTGGCGGTGCCCACATACACGGAAAATTTGCTCGTTGTCAAACGAGAAAAGCTGCCCGAAGGAGCTCTCTGAAATCTGGTAGCCTTAGCATCTTTGTGCTGAAAGAAAGTAATCCAGAAGTACATAATATGTACTTCATTGGATTGAGAAGAGAGGGAAGTGAATTCTTCACTGACTGGGATTAAATTGATTGGACATGATCAATTCGCCGAAATGATTACAAAACTTTTTAAAAGCCTTGAAATTCTTTTTAGAAGCCACCAGATCTGTATATCCGACAGAACCTATAACAGGGCCACGGATAGTAGCGAGAAGCTCCATTCGGTAATCATAGAGAAGGGGAAAGGGACAAGACCACAGTTTGTTTTTTGTTAATACATAAATACCTATTTATATCATTGTACAAATAGACATATTGTATGAAAATATCAATTATTTCCTAATAAAATTCATGGTTATTTACTTCCAGTGAAATTAAATGGTGTAAAGCAGAGTTTCTCAACCTTTTTAAGCCGGCGGACCGATGAAAATAGGGAAAAATATTGCGGACCGGTAACGCAAGTATAAAATCATTTATTTATGTTTTTTCTCCTGGTTTTTAATTTTATATTACAGGTATAGAAATAACAAATACTTTCTCGGGAAAAAATATAGGAATACGTTTGTATGAAGAAAAGTCAGACCGCGTTTCTTCTAGATATTAAACATTATTAAGTACAATGTTTGATTATGTCCAAATGCTTGCAGACTGGCTGGATTTACTCCCTGGGGAGTTGTTGATATTTAAATTTATTTCAACTACTAAAAAACATTCCAAAATAATAAATGGTTTATATATTGTATAACTTTATAATAAATTAACTAGTAGGTAGTCATGTTATTGTTTATTTTTGCATAAAAATGTCTACCTTAAAACAGGTTGTACCTTGTTAGGCAGACAAGACATAATGCAGAGAAATCTATTACCTAAGTATGTATGTATTAGATAAAGAAATTGTAATTTTTGTTAATAAACCATTGTTATTGTTATTAAATCACCTGCTCCTCAAACATATAGTTTACTTTATGTTTTTTTTTCTTTTTGTGCGTTTTAAAATATATAAATAAAGATGTTCAGAAATGAAACACAAACATAAATATGTAGCGTTTAAAACTTAGTGATTTCTATCTCGATATTAAAAAGTCTTCTCTGTATATTTTCACATACATAAAAATGAAAAAAAGTATATTATCAAGTGTCCCGGGCACGAGCAACCCCCCAGTGAGGTCACATTATTTTTGATATTTATTATTGTTCATAATGTGAAAAAAAAAGAATAAATGATTTAATGAATATAATTATATTTTATAATTACGCTTGTAATCAGCATTATACTAAAATTAATAACATTCATTTCCTCACCATTTCCTAAAAAATCCACATAAAATGATAAATAATCTGATCTGTCGAAATTCCTAACATCCTCTAAAGTAAATACATTTTTAAAAGATCCTCCAAATAAACAAACGAAATGCGTGATCAGTTGAGGCCAGTTTTTTCAATCCAGATTATTAATATCTTTTGTTCTCTTTTTTAAAAACTTTTACATTGAATGATTTGAAGAATATTATTTTATTATTATTTTTTATTTAAATATTATAATTATACATTTTTACAGTTTTTTAAATTTCAACTGTTATATTTTTACTAAAACTAAAATCCCACCGAGCCACTTTCTGTAGCTTGTTGATTTAAGCCAGGGGGTACACCTACAATGCGTATTGTTTAAAATAATCAAATATACCCGATTTAAACAGAGATTTAATAAATCCTTATGGGTTAATTAATAATGAAGTGATATTAGTGAGCATGAAGTGTCGGGTGAAAACTAGTTTTTAGTGTAAAATTAAACTAGATTTTTGGACTGGGATTATTATATTTTTCATAACATTTTACATTTATACAAACATATTGATCGTTTACCAGTTATTCCACATTCTATCATAGTGATAGATTCCAGTTCGCGCAAACCAATTATGCGAAATCCCTTCATATTTTTTCTAAAAACGTCAAAGATGCCGCGTTCTACGTTAAATCAGACGAATGAAAAAAACTGGTGGTTATAAATGTCAACCATATTCTATCCAGGGAAAATATTTCTTTATTTAATAAAGAAAGTTTTTAAATAATATTGAAATGTTTAAGTTATGAAAACCAGAGACTTTTATGTGTGGAAAAATAAGTTTTTGCAATCGGCTAGTTTCTTATTTTACTAGGAATGGGCTGGCCACGCTTTATAAATATTTGTATTTATTATTCGAGTGAAATACATTCGTTGGAAATAATATTTTTATTTTTCCATAAATACTAATAGAATAAAATATTAATATTGATATAAAAAATAGCGGGAAGCTGTGCATTATCACTTATATGGACCTTTTGCCATTGGATAAAAATCCCGGCTTGAATTCCAGGGATGGTCAACATGAAACGATAGTTTAATGGGTGGTATCACACTATAATATTTAATCATTATTAAACTAGCACCTGAAGCGTTAGATTGATCGTATTACTTTACAGGAAAAGGTTGCCATAAGCTGCATTTAATTTAATCTTACAGCACCTTATGTCAAAGATGACAATTTCTATAAAAAAACACGTTTGAAATCAACAGGTTGTCACTGATTTTTAATTTCAAATATATATGTAGGAAATATGCATAAATGGACAATTTTTTCTTTTTTGACGGTATGTCGTTCTATCCTCTCTGTTTACTTTTTTGTACGAACATTATGATGGCAATATACTTAATTAGTTGTAAGAGTCTTATTGTTAATAGTATAAATTCGTAGGTATTGATAAAATATTGATATTTTTAAACAAAAAACATAAGAAATGAGAAAAAAGAATTTTAAATTATTTAATACTTCACAAAAATATATTACAAAATTGAATTTACAGTGTATTCCTCACTGGGAAAACCCTTGCCGAGGAAGATATTTTACAATTTTATTTTTGTATGATATACATATTTTTCCTTAGTGAATTGTTTTAGATTTTTTACTTTTAGAATTTTTTACTTTTAGTTTTAGTTTAAGAATGTTAACTGACTATTTAAAAAATTACAGTTTAAATAATTTGATTTATTTCCAGTCATTAAAATATTTTTTATTTTCATGTTACAAACTTTTCTAAATCTGTAAAACGGACCCTTGCGTGCAGGTGTTCATTCGCAGAATGTCTAGACTGACCATATTCACGCATTGGGCTCGCGGCGAGCACGTGTAACGAGGGTCAGTCTCGTTGAACAGAGTATAGTAACATAATTAATCTATTAATATTTCATAATTACGCTTGTAACCAGCATAATATTAAAATTAGTAACATTAATATTCTTGCCATTTCCTAAAAAAAATCCACATACTGGAATGATTAATAATCTGATATGTCGAAATTCCTAACATCCTCTAGTAACATCTATAATACCAGTAGTCTAAAAATGATTGATTGTATGCCTGTCATGAACGGGCCTGTTTCACACGTATCGCGCTTATCCACTCGGTCCCGCAAGATTAGGGAGGGTTGACACTTATTTATTATTTTCTTTTTTGATTTTATTTATTTAGTTTCTACTCGCGGGTGAAAGTTTTACTAAAAGAAATCGAGTGGAGATAATTCGGCCTCGTTGCGTACTGTTTTGTGTGTTTACTTGCCTATTGATAAATATATATTTTTTTAAAATATTGATGAATCCACCCTATGTTATTTTTTGGGAGCGTGCTATGTTGAACAATCGACTAAATTGACTGATAGGAATTTAACGTCTTTTTTAAAAGTAAATATACTCATTTTCGTCTGATAAAATTGGTCATTTAAAGATCTTTCGGTATAGCACCTTTCAAACACTGTGTATAAGGGAGAAAGAAGTTTAATTTTCTCGCTCATAACTCTAATAACATTCATTTTGAAACATCAAAACCATTGAATTAAGAATAGTCCAGAAACAGCATACGCACATCAAACAGAAGGCGACTCAATTTCTCATATATGCGTAGGTTTACGTTTTGCCCCATTTTTAATATTTTTTTTACAATTAACATAAATTATTAAACAGAGAATTAAAAAAATTAAACCTTGTTACTCAACAATGAAATACGTATTAATAGTAAACATAAAAATCCCACAAAGGCATGCCTGTTCGTGGGTATACAAGAAAATGTTAATGAATTTTTGCCCCTATAATTAATAATGGACAGTTATAATATTTTTGTGTAACATAAGAAAGAAAAAATAAGATATTCTGTAAAAGATAATATGCTATTTTTTTATAGTAATTAAAAATAAAAAATATTTGAAAAAAACACAAAAATATTCCTTATTATTAAAGGGCAACAAAATAAATCATAGAAAAAAAGAGTTCGTATCTTTAGTTTGAATCCCGGATAGTGCGTGTTTTTTAAAAGAAAGAAAATTTGTTTCTTTGTAGACGTCGCTCAGTACGCAACTCCTGATTTGAATTCAACTATGCCGTGTTGTGTCCTTTTAAAGCGTAGAAATACTGCTAGGATCTTAAAGAAACAGGATTGCATCACATTTTATGTGTAATTAACAACGAATGTTTAATTGGCAAATGAATTACTTAAAAATTGAATTATTTTTCCATCTGTCAGATTGTCGAAGAAACAAAATGGAAATTTCGTTAGTATTGCCAGGGTAGATTTTTTTTTAACCCTACTTTGCTCATTTAATAAACAAACTAATGAAAATTAGACCTCGGATTTCACAACGCTGTGGGGGACATTTTAACGACATTATCTTTAAAACATCAAATATTATTTACCATGATATAAAAATATCCGTTTTGTGTCAAATAAAATTTGTTTTATATTTTAAGTTCAAAGTTCATAAATTCAATTACTCTTATTAAATGACCCTTTATTTATCTAACCTGTTGTGTCTTAAGTCTCAAATTATCTCAAATCTCCACTGATAGTTATGTTTAATAATTAGGAGAAAACTAAAATATTTTATAATTAGGTACGACTAAAGTAGTTATTTTATTACAGAAAAGTACAGTCTGTGAAAAAAGTGTATGCATTTTAATATTTGTTGATTGTTCTAGCATTGAACATGTCTCAAATTACACACAGTCTCAATTTCGAGAATTAAATTTGATTTTTTTTACGATTTTTGAAAAAGGTTTAATTTTGCTTTTGATTGGATTTTTTTTTATTTGATGACGTAAGAGTTTAAAAAAAATGTTATAAAAATAAATACTAGCGTTCTTATCATCTACCCAAATATTTCAATTTTGGTGGCCATTTTCAACGAGTTGTAAATAACTCACTATTAGAAAATGGAAATCGGAAAAGTTGTGGTAGAGTGGGGTTCGAACCTCGGACCTCTGATCCATGAGTCCTTAACACTAGCCACGGGACCACAACCCGACTCAAATTATATCGTGCTTTTTAAAGCTGAAAATTTGTTTTATTAATTTTCTGTAATTGTGCATGACATATTTGCAATACTATTCATGGAAACTGTTTTTTTAATTTAATTTATTGTCTCGTGGTTTAGGCAGTAAAATGCTATATGGGAAACTACGACTTTCTTATTGTGTCTCATGTTTGCAACATTTGCAGGTAAATTGGGACAACAACAAAAAAAGAAAAAAGAAATTTAAGGATATTGTCTGTCTCAAGTTGTATGCTTTTACGGTAAGTAAATAGTCAAGTCTTGTTATTTTTTTGCTGTCTTATTCGATAGTCTTTGTACTATTAGAATTTGTGTTACCAAGTCTTTTAATCAATTCTTCGGTCTCGTTTAAGCGCACTGAAATTTGAACACCTCATTTAAGATGGGATTTCAAGGTTAACGTTGCTATTTTTAAGTAAAATTTTAATCAACCTCTACTCGATCAAAACTCAAACTTTATATGAATGCCTAATGCGGCCCTGACATATTGCCCATAATTAACAGTCATTATCAACAGTAAACATACTTTAATTGACAAATTTATCTTTTAAATTGAGAAAAAACAGTATCTGAAGTAAATATATTGATACAAAGAAAGTTTTTAAGTAACAAAATACACGACTTGGGACAATAAATGCCAAAAATCAATGTAAATCATGGGAAAATATTCGGAATCAATTACCTGTGAAAACTGACTCCTTTAACACCTTTGACGCTCATACTGCTGCAACCAAACATACTGCAATTCGCCATAGTTGATTTTTATTCATTATAACGTAAATATCCAAAATATTTATAAACAAAGCCAAGCACAGCCACAATAGCGTCCGATCGAACCGTTATGATTATGTTGTAAAATAAAACAAAATGGCCACCAATTGGTTGCTAACCAACAAACCAACATCGCTTGCGTTCTATGAAACATAGTGATAAGGGCTTCTCTCTAGGTTACGCATTATTATGAATGACACTTAAATAGTATTAAAAATACTCCATGAATTCATTCATGTGTACATGTTATACCATAATGGGTCCGACATCCATATATGCAGTAATGTTTCCATGCAAGGTCCCAACACCTGTTTCTGGATTTGTTATCATTTCAATATTTACATCTGTAGCATTGATATTTTTCGGCCCCTTGCACATGTCAAGGTGTTCCCAAAATATATCATATGGACCCTAAAAAAATACATATTTTATTGTAATGTGATACAGACTGAGCCTTCACCGTGTAAGTGGTAGATACTTAACTATTAAAAAAAGAGAAGAAATCGTAAAAAAATAATCGGATGATTTTGAATATCAGGACAGTGAAATGATTTTGTGTTTTTCAACTATTTTATTTTATTTATTTGGGATTTTTACAGCTATTTACATTTAAAAAAAAGGTAGAAATATATTGAATATAATAGAACCAATTAAAAAAATCACTGTTAATCTAATAATACATAATATACAAGAAAAGTTATACATATAGTTATAGTTTTAGATTCCAAGCTTATATTTGAAATTCACATTAGTGGAATTATTAAAAAGGCATACAAAATGCTAGGTTTTTTAATGCGACTTTAAAAACATTAAAACATTTATATTGCTAAACAGGATGTTCTTTAAACCATGTCACATCCGAAACCACAATGATCAGTATGAGCAAGAAGACATATAGGCACATTAAATTATTTTTTTAGAACAAATAACATTTAAAAATAAAATATCAAAAAAACAAATGGTTGCTTACTTCTGCAGGGGAGAAGTGAGAGGAGCGCGGCGCAGCATCAGACCATATTTTTTATTACAGGTGTTTTTAAATTAATGAATTTATAAAGTTAAAATGCTTATCTTTATATACATATAATTCCACTGTATGTGTTATGTCACTGAACTCCTACTAAACAGCTAAACCGATTTACGTGCGGTTTTTAAAGAAATATAGATCTTTGCTCTGCGCGTGTTCGTAGATATTAAAATCTACAATCTAATATGTAAAAAGAAGTAAGGAACATAAATGTTTAATTCATCGATCTACCGGGGTTGCAAAATGCATTTACAAAAAAATTTAAAGATGTTGTTTTTGTATAAAAAATTTTTGTTTTTGAATGTTTACAAACATTTGTTTGCATTGGGTTTTTGTGGATCTCAATTAGATTCTTTCCTTAAATTCCTTAAAGTTTCTACCCATTTAGTTCTTTTCATTGGATTTTTGGTATTTTTGGTAACTGACGTCAACAACGATGCAGAATTACTGAAACGTGTTATAACAGGTGACAAAACATGAGTTTATGTATATGACATCGAAACTAGGGCTCAATCGTCCCAGTGGAGGCAGAAAAATAAACAAATAAAAAAAAAAGTCTACAATATTTTAAGTTTGTCCAAATTTTTGTAGACAAGGACTGGATTTAACTCCCTAGGAAGCTGTTTATATTAAAATATTACAACAGAGATTGAGAACATTTAAGAGAAGGTAATATAGAAGTCTAGGCATCTATAAGGCTTATGACCTGCCATTGGCTGGATAAGTGGCCACTTTACACACTGAGTAACATTCACCATTCTGCCGATATTTGAACATTTATATTCCTTCAATTATTTCATCTCTTGATATTTTTAAAATTAAAGAGCTAAAACCTTTATTTATGCGGGTGAGATACATCTAATTGAATTATTTCACCTACATACTAGGCAACGCCTGAAAATTTTATTTTTAAATTTTTATACTTCTTCATGGACCAGGTGGATTTATTAACAATATTTTGAGTTTGTCCAAATTTTTGTAGACAAGGACTGTATTCAACTCCCTGGGAAGCTGTTAATATTAACATTTTACAACAGAGATGAAGAACATTTTAGAGAAGGTAATATAGAAGTCTAGGCATCTACAGGGCTTATGACCTGTCAATGGCTGGTTTAAGTGGCCACTTTACACGCTTCTATATTACCTTCACTTAAATGTTCTTCATCTCAAGTTATAATTGTCAGAACCTTAAACGACTTTTGTCCTTCTAGATTGCTCCAAAGTAATGTACAGCGGACTTCTCTACAAACTTCATCAAACCGACATTGACCCTCAACTATACGGGCTTCTAAAATCTTTTTTAAAAGACAGATCATTTACAGTTAAATTAAAAAACTCCTCATCCACCATAAGACGAATGACAGCCGGGATTCCCCAAGGCTCCATACTCTTCCTCCTTCAATATAACGGTGTAAGTGGCCACTTAAACCAGCCAATAACAGGTCATAAGCCTTGCAGATGCCTAGACTTCTATATTAACTTCTCTAAAATGTCCTTCATCTCTGTTGTAATATTGTACCATTGTACCATTTTTAATACAATTTACAAGTTTTAAGCGCATATTTTTTTCATACTTACGCACCCATACACACGCACCCTCTCCCTCATTCATTCCCACACGCACATGTATCCTCTCCCTCATTCATTCAGGCATACACACATTCACATACACATGAATACAAACGTCACACAAATACAATTACTAAACTTCTTTTCTTATATATTATGTGTCATTATATTTACAGTGGATTTTTTTAATTGGCTTTAGTATTAAGATTTTTCTAATTATTTTGTTTATGTAATAGCTGTAAAAATCCCAAATAAAATAAAATAAATAAAATAAATAAAATAAATAAAATAAATAAAATAAATAAAATAAATAAAATAAATAAAATAAATAAAATAAATAAAATAAATAAAATAAATAAAATAAATAAAATAAATAAAATAAATAAAATAAATAAAATAAATAAAATAAATAAAATAAATAAAATAAATAAAATAAATAAAATAAATAAAATAAATAAAATAAATAAAATAAATAAAATAAATAAAATAAATAAAATAAATAAAATAAATAAAATAAATAAAATAAATAAAATAAATAAAATAAATAAAATAAATAAAATAAATAAAATAAATAAAATAAATAAAATAAATAAAATAAATAAAATAAATAAAATAAATAAAATAAATAAATAAATAAAGTATGTTAATAAAATAAGTCATTTAGAGCATGGGATTGAGCAGGATCGGTTAACCTCGTATAAGAAGGTTGATTCAGGTATAATTCTAGGTATATATTTGACTAATTAGATTGTTATTTTGAGTAGGAATTTTCTGTTATGGCCGTTAAAGATATATTTAATTCCATATTTTTGGCTAGTATCAGAAATAACATCAATTAACCTGTATCTCAAAAACGAGAGCTGATAGAATAAATCTTGTGGCGTTTTTGAAATCAGCACATTAAAAATCAATCGTTGGATTTCCGGCACCAATTTTTTTTTTCATTTCGTTGGCCTGTGACTTGATGAACAATATCCAAACATAACAAACTGTGATTATTGTACCAATGTCATATGTATTGCTTGATGTTTATTGTTTGTGAACTATCATTATAAAATGAGATTAAAATAAATCTGTAATATTAACTAATCTAAAGCAAAAATAAAACAAGTCCATACTATCCCAGCCACTACATATTAACTTACCTAAAGCAAAATAAAACAAATCCATACTATCCCAGCCACTACATATTAACTTACCTAAAGCAAAATAAAACAAATCCATACTATCCCAGCCACTACATATTAACTTACCTAAAGCAAAATAAAACAAATCCATACTATCCCAGCCACTACATATTAACTTACCTAAAGCAAAATAAAACAAATCCATACTATCCCAGCCACTACATATTAACTTACCTAAAGCAAAATAAAACAAATCCATACTATCCCAGCCACTACATATTAACTTACCTAAAGCAAAATAAAACAAATCCATACTATCCCAGCCACTACATATTAACTTACCTAAAGCAAAATAAAACAAATCCATACTACCCCAGCCACTACATATTAACTTACCTAAAGCAAAATAAAACAAATCCATACTATCCCAGCCACTACATATTAACTTACCTAAAGCAAAATAAAACAAATCCATACTATCCCAGCCACTACATATTAACTTACCTAAAGCAAAATAAAACAAATCCATACTATCCCAGCCACTACATATTAACTTACCCATGATACTAAATTAAGATCGCGTACAACCATTTCAGCTCCCAAAGTGCTCAGTATAAATACTATATGAATTCTTTCAGCCGTGTATTTCAACGTTTTGTAGTCAACTAAAAAACATGGTAGTTGTGTGCGATTCATAATATTTATATACTATTCGCAACCATTAGAGGTGCGAGTATATAACCCATATTCTGATAAAATTATTATTAAAATCGCTAAGACGCGTATGTAAGAATTACGTTTCTGTCCATGTTTGAGCATCCATATTTTTTATAGATGCAGATGCAACACATACAAAACAAAGTATAACTGAGTCAGTAATGATAAGTTCATAATTGTACAGACTAATATACAACTTAACTTATTGGACCTCTGCGACTGAACTCTCTAGTCCTTATTATCTTCATCATTCCCTTTTCGCTCCTAATGGTGCATAAGGCACTGCATTGGTACACCAAACGCAGAGTATCTTGAACGGTTTTGTTACTTAAAGGTTAGATAGATGTCAAAAATGTCAATCTCTACGTTTTCAATGTTGCTATACAATCTGCACATTCTTGATATTGGAGTGAAGAAGGACACATTATTCTTTAAGTAATCTACTCATGTAGAATGTTTTTGAGTCCCTAAAGGTATGACCATTAGGAACACTAATTTTTACATTTTTTGAACAGCTTGAACACTCCAGATTGCAAATCTGGCGTCCATGCAATAACTGACCGAAATTCGGTCAAAACCTATTCTAATGGACATCAGAACAGATATCAAGAAGCTACGATGCCGATACCAGGACGTGGACATCGGCTGGATACGGGAATACTGCGGTATCCTTGGCAACGAAAAGGCGGAGGAAAAGGCTCAGAAGGCTACGCTCAAGAAGACAGCCCCCGATTTCACCGATTTCCCGCTCAGCTTTGCCAAAAGAAAAATAAGAAGCGGGACCCTTAAACTCTGGAACGATCGTAATTTGAGTGAGACTTCCGGAAGTATAACTAAAATGTTTTTTCCGAACATTTTCCATGCCTATGATTTCAGGAGAATGCAGAAAACTGGCTCACGGGTCATGGTGGGTTCGTGAGAAACTTGCTTCGCTTCAAGCTTTCCGAGATCGACAGCTGCCCATGCGACGGTGAAACTCCTCAAGATGTCCCTCACCAGTTGATGCATTGCCCCTTTTTCAGCTTTCAGAGACAATAACTGAGGAGGTGCGATGCAGAAGCCTGGGTGAAAATCTACGCGACATCCCATCGGTGATGGGTAATAAAGAACTTACACGAGAGGTAGTATCATACATGGTCAAAATAGTGCAGGCAATTGGTAAAATAAATCAATGTAGGGAACGAAATGCCGGACACTCTTCTAGTAAATCGGAAGGCCTGTTGTCTACTGTCAATAGGCCGGCTTCTCCTGAAGAATTTTGAGTGGTTTCCTCTTCACATGAGCAAATACTGAGAAGTTCCCGATTGGTTCACTTAAGCATACCCGTCCTGTTCCAAAAAGTTTTAGAAAAAAATAAAGATATATAATTGCAGAAAAATCCATTTGTTGAAATATAAACCTTGTATTTCATAAGCAAGGTAAATAATAACGCAACTCCGATATAAACAATTAAATTTTAAAAAGTCAGGGATAGCTGACTATTATTTTTTTCAATTGCAGATTCTTCGCTATTCAATGCTAACCACTTTCTAACCGAACTTTTTGGGTGGATATTGAATATATTATATCTGTAAATTTTGTGCGGTTTAGGTAGCATTATTCTGAGTGACAAATTTTTCTTCATCGCATTTAAATTACTCTGAACAAATAAAAAAGTTGTGAGGCCCAAATGAGCGATATTTCAAGGTGCTCATGATTTAAACCAACCGCGGCCCGAGGACGACCAACTGAGGCCCTAGAAGCTGATCAACTGAAGCTCGTAGGGCCGTAAAACGAGGCCCGAAGGGCCGAATTCCCTAGCGATAGCCGACTGGTACCTGCTTTTATAAAATAGTAATCTTTTTTAGGCATTTTAAGAAAAAAATCACATTTACCTAGCAAAAATAATAGTAGTACAATGTGTAAATTGAAAAAATATCTTATTTGTAGCTAGTATTGGAATAACGTTTCTAATATATGTATATTTTCTTTGATCAAAATGATTTAATTTATATTCTGCCTGTTATAATAGCAGATAAAATTACTGAGTAAATTATATAAGAAATGTGTATGTTTTTTTATAAATCTTTGAATAAATAAAAAAGTTAACAATTAATTTTTTCAATACTTAACATTATGTACATTTGTATATTTTCAAGGTTTTGATTGAATACTGACGTAGAATATATTTAGCCAATAATTAAATTGTATATTTTCTCTAAATCCAGGCCATTCAATCAAAAGCCATTCTTTGTATCGTTTGACAGGACGAGGGCGAAATACTATTTTTATTGCTTTAAAATGGGATGGAGATATGACGAACGAATGAACTTACGAACCGAAATTGTGACAGAATAAGCCTTCTGTTTTTTTTGCATGAATGATAGTTATACAGGTTTATCAAATATTGTTTTTTTTTATTTCAGTGTATAAAAAAAAATCCCCTGTAAATGATAATATTTTTTTACATTATTATTATTAAATAATTTTAAAAAAGCGATGTTTTCTGATTTTTGTTTCGTTCCCGCAAAAGTGTCAATTGAATACATAAATACATCCATCTCTATTGTTGGATACCGTAAGTATCTATACAAACCTGTGTAAGTATATCGTAAAATGAATCACGTGAATTAACTATGCTTTAAAATGAAAAATGCGTTGTTACTTAAAAATCTCTATGTACCTAAATAGAAATAGGATGTTATGATAGGAAAATTTAAAACGAGTCAATTTTTAGCTGAATCTTTGTATGATTTTATTTTGAAAAATAGATTGGTTTTTTGTTATTAAATGTGAAAACACGATAAAGAACAAGCATATAATTAAAGTGTCGAAGGTATAAGTATTTTAATGATAAGGGTAATCTTATTTCATTCTGAGTTAGAAATAATTAATTTGCCAGGTAAGTATCTATGTGACCCTCGGTGCAGAAACAGTTTGTGTTCGAAAATTGCAATTGTATGCGTTAGTAGTCTGGAACTATTTTGACGAAATTTTTTTCCCACGCGCGGGTGATGTGCCCTTAATATAATGGACTTTAGTCTGTTGGGAGCATTCCTGGGCCACTTTTGAATTTTTGTGTCTCCTCAAAATGACAAAAATGCCTACATGTACGCTAAGACACTGCATAAATTG
The DNA here is from genome assembly GCF_059751315.1 of Micrasema longulum. NCBI lineage: Eukaryota > Metazoa > Arthropoda > Insecta > Trichoptera > Brachycentridae > Micrasema > Micrasema longulum. The sequence continues at coordinate 225,391 of NW_028277326.1, forward strand.
TTCTGGAAAAGACACAGAAAAAGCAATGGTATAGCCAAAGAATTAGAATAGTCCAGAAACCGCATACGCGCATCAAACTGAAGGTGACTTAACTACTCTTAAAAGAGTAGTTTTACGTTTTGACCCATTAGTTTCTTTGTAGACATCGCTCAGTACGTAACTCCCGATTTGAATTCAACTATGCCGTGTTGTGTCGTTTTAAAGTGTAAAAGTACTGCTGGGATCTTAAAAAAAACAGGATGGGATCACATTTCATATGTAATTAGCAAATGCATGTGTAATTAGCAAATGCATTACTTAAAAATTTAATTATTTTTCCATCTGTCAGAATGTCGAAGAAATAAAAAATGACATTTCGTTAGTGTTGCCAGGATAGTATTTTTTTTACTCTACTTTGCTCATCTGATGAGAGAACAAATGAAAATTGGACCTCGGATTAAACAACGCTGTGGTGGAAATTTGATCGACATTATCTTTAAAGCATCAAATATTATTTAACATGATAAAAAAATATCCGTTTTACGTAAAATAAAAATTGTTTTATATTTTAAGTTCAAAGTTCATTAATTCAATCACTCTTATTAAATGACCCTTTACTTATCTACTATGTTGTGTCAATCAATGTTTCCGCGTGTGCAATAAAATTTTAGAGAAATTAATAAATTTGTTTTTTTACCTTACATTTGCGTTATGATTATATTTTTCCCATCCGGTAAAATTACGCGGTGACTTCACGAATGCGCGCGCCAAAAGTGGACCAAAGTGTAGGGATTTTCGGACACAGACCGATGTATTCAAATATGATTCTACGCTCCTTTTGGACTATTCTTAATTATATGTGTATAACCTTTCACCAGTAGTTTATGTTTTCATTTGAATAAATATTAGTTTAAAATAGATATTTTACTGTTAAAAAACGTTCTATTATTATGTTACCAGTAAACATCCAAATGATTTCGCCAATTCCCCTTCTCCTTCGTCTACACGTGTATTTTTCCGTATATGTAGTAAAACGGTTAACAAATGTGACGCGTATGCGGAAGGAAGCAACATACTGAATAAAATTCTCAGTAGACCGATATAAACAGTCCGTGCTTTTTACTGCACTACGTGTTTTGCTTGCCAAAGTCAATATGATATAACGTGATGACACTTGCATCCCTCGCTGGCCATTTCCTTTTCTTTTTGTAGGGACGACTTTTTAGCTCGAATTTTTATGGAGTGTTGTTTCTATATATTATATCTCAAAAGCTGACATACACAAATATAATATCAGAGAACAACATTACCACATTAAAAAATCAAAGACAAATGTAGGACAATAAATAATTCTATACAATGGACTAAAACATTACAACTGACTTCTTGAAATTTTACTTGACAGTAGAGTTGAGAAAATGTCGATGTTTAAGGGTGCGTAGGTATGTGTGGCTAGACTTCCATAATCCATTCTCAAAAATGTTTTCCCTCTCTTTTGAAATTAATTTATTGTAATTTTTCAATCGTATTAAAAAAAATGTATTAGGGGGTTTTGAAAGTTTCTCATTAGATACATTAAATTAAATGTGATGTTTTTGTGATCATAATAGTTATTTTCATTTTATGTAATATTAAGCGGTATATCCGGTAATTTCAAATACATTATGTCATTAATTGCTAATGGCCCTTTCTTGCGATGGTAAGGTATTTGAACAATTTGGCTGTCATTTTAGTACTGGCAGAAGCCAACCATTTTAAATCTCATTTACCGAATTAATACAAAAAATATATTTAGGATTAAAATTTAAAAAAACCTCCGGCACAATTCACTATTTGTCGCTTACGTTGTTGTGCCGATTGTGGCTCGATATAGTCATTTTAGTAATTGCGAGGAGAAAAGAAGCTGTACACACGGTTTGCCCCTGCGTCATACCTACCTTGTTTTATTGTTGACATTATATCGTATTTACTGCATTTTGTGGTTACCTACCGTATTATATGGAACTCGTTGCACATTATTCATTCAGTGTGTATCAATTAAATTTTAAAATAAAATGCTTTGTTTTCAGAATAGGGTTTTGAAATGTACCATACTTTTAAAAAATACAATTTATAACATTCCTTCAATTGAAGGAATATATATGTTCAAATGTGGGTAGAATGTTGAATGTTACGCAGTGTGTAAAGTGGCCACTTAAACCAGCCAATGATAGGTCATAAGTCCTGTAGATGCCTAGACTTTTATTTTACCTTCTCTAAAATGTTCTTCATCTCTGTTGTAATATGTAAATGTTAACAGCTCCCCAGGGAGTTGAATCTAGTCGTTGTCTACAAAAATTTGGACAAACTCAAAATATTGTTGACAATTTATAACATTTCTTGACTTAAATTTTGACAAAAAGGTTTCGAAAGGAGGTATTAACTTTTTATTTTTTTTAAATAATCAAACTTCTTGCCAAGCTCTTCCTGTACCCTTTTCAATATAATTAAAAGTTTTAAATTATCATTTTTTATACTTACGCACCCACACACACGTACTCTCTCCCCCATTCATTCACGCATACACACATTCACATACACACACATGAATACAAACGTCACACACATACAATGAGGAACTTCAGCCCTACGGAAAATGGGATACAAAATATGTTTTCTTGCGCGGGGTAAAAATGAGAGCATTAAATTATAGAGCAAAGTTTCTTGAAAATGTACGGAAAAAATAATAAAAATGTTTTTAAAAAAACGCACTACTTTGAATGACGTCACTGGTTCATGTGAATCAACCTATGATCTGAGAGCTATGGAAGATTTCCTGTCTGCTTGTCGCTTCTGGACCAATGGGAAGAACTGAATGAGAATATGCGGAAATGAACCTCTGACGTTACACGCGGAGTTATTTAAGAAATACAAAACTTTAAAAAATCGTAGCGCTGATAATACGATATATAAAAAATGAAAATGAAAAATTCAAAAATAATTTCATTCAATTCTTCAATTAAATGTGTAGTATTCCTCGCCTAGAGATGGCAGGCGTCGTTTTCGCTCGGCCGGTATCACCGCGCCCGAGGAAAATCAGAGTTGTTGTTGAAAGCAAAACGCCGACTTGACTATTTTGGTTTCTCTTTGACTTGATCTTCAAGATTATAAACGCTGCATTGTGCTCGCCAACCAATCGTGTCCAAAACTAAACGCATCGCTTAAAAAGGGTATATAAAATTGAGGTACTATTTACTCGTACCGGAATTTATTATACACCTGCCCTGGCGTATTCCTGATATGGCCTTGTTTCACAAATATAATAAAGTATTGAAATTAAACTAATGCGCTTTAAATTACTATGTTTAAATGACATTAAAACAGGGCATCAAACTATTAATTTGCAATATTCATTATGGACACAATAACATTTTGTAAATCATTAATATTTCGTTAGATAGGTACTTAAAAAGATATTCCAGTAATACGTTTTTTTTAAATAGGTACTTTTCCGTAATTTGTATGACAATGATGCATTTACTGTACAAAATTTTAGAATCAACGTCGGATTTTTTTCACCTCCGCCTAGAATCCTCAGAACATTTAACGAAATCTCCTAAGACAGTACTGTCGGTGTGTTTCTACAGAAAAGGTAAGAATTCCAGAAGCAAGCGGTGTTATCACTCCTGGGCCGCGTTTATGATGGGAAACTAAGGACGTTATACCTTCACCATGACGATACAGTTAAAGTTAAATTCTCTCGAACGATTACGAAGGTACTTCACCTTTAAGTTTTGGGTAGGTACATCAATATGTAACAAGGGGAAGCGTACGTAAGGGTACACATATTTACGTACTAAAGTAACATAACTTCATTATGACGTCATAGTTGAAGATAAATTCTCCAGAGCGATTACGAAGATACACAACCGATCCTTCCACCTTCAAGTTTTGACAACTGCTAATGTTGTAGTTCGTAAAAACCATTAGATTGGTTTCAACCGAGCGGCCTTTCCTGAACCCATGTTGTTCATTAATAATAAATAGCTTTCGGGAAGTGACGATTCTACATATGATAATTTCATTTACCTTCGCTGGTGCAGAAAGAACAGCTACAGGTCTGTAATTTTTTACTGATGACTTAGATCCACTATTATGTCTGTGTAAGTTTTTTAAGTCTTCCATATTTCTGGGAAGACCTCCGTATTAAAAGAAAGATTATACAAAAAACAGAGTGGTTTTTTTATCAATTCCACACAACTTTTTAGGACGAATGTCGGAATAAAATCTGGTCTGAGAAAATAAGTATTCCTTATTTTTTTAATAGTGTCAGCCACATCTTTCTTATTGATATTTTTAACACCAATAAACTGTGCACTGGTCTGCGAACATTAACATCCAGAAGCGGAGGTTCATTGCCATAGACTGTTTTAAAATAACCTGCAAACGCCTCAGCTATGTTTGCACCCCGAACCAATTTTTCACCCCATGTCATGGAGTTAACATTCTCACCATCCGCCTTTTTTGACCTTACGTAGTCCCAAAAGGTATTTGGATCATGAATAATATTTCTTCCCATGTTGGAAATGAACTCCCGGTACGCCAATCGAATGCTACGTCTTACGACAGATCTGTAACACCCAAACATCTCATAATGACCACGACAGCCAGAAGCTTTCCACTTTTTTGGGAAGCAGGAATCAAATACACTTACGACAATACAAGAAAAATATTGTACCGCTTCATTTGTAACTGATATTTTATACATTTCGCCCCAGTCGATACCGTCCATGAGAGGGTACAGCCGGTCAAAGTCGCCTTTATGAAAGTTCCATCCTCTCCGACTAACCGTACCCTCTGCGGGAACTCTGGATCGACGGGGGCGATCTGCAATCAGATTGTAACAAAATTCAAGTGCGGGATGGTAACACCAGCAAAGCAATAGAATCGATGTCTAAAACACTAAATTGCGTGTCAACATGGACAAAAGAGTATGGTTTACTAATAAACCCGTCTAAAACACAAATTATGTTTGCAGGTAGTCAAAGATTGCTTAGTAAGCTAGACATACCTTCACTTAATCCTCTTATTGTCAATGGTACCAATATTCAGTACAGGAAATCCGTAAAAAATCTAGGAGTACTAATGGATGAACATCTCTGCTGGCGAGCTCATACTAATGAATTAAGCCGCAAAATATTTTTCAGTCTACACTCACTTAGAAGGTTGCAAAAATTCTTACCCATTAGTACTAAATGCACTATTGTACAAGCATTACTACTACCCATTCTAGATTACGCTGATGTTTCCATGACTGATTTAAGCTTTGAGCAACTCGATAAACTTGAACGACTTCAGAATACATGCATAAGGTACATTTTTGGTCTTAGGAAATATGACCACATTTCTGTTTATTGTAGGCAACTGAAATGGCTCAAAATTAGACAGCGGAGAGACTATCACTCCCTCTCACTTCTGTTCAATGTACTTCATAGTCCTAACGCTCCTATATACCTGTGTGAAAAATTTCAACGCTTATCAGTTCATGGTTTACCTCTTCGTTCTCATTCTCAAGGCACTCTCTTAATACCCATACACAATTCCTATTTCTTCTCTAACTCATATAGTGTCCATGCGGCTCGACTGTGGAATCATCTCCCATCCACCATCATGTTACTACATTATCTCTGTTTAAATTACGTCTGAAGAAACATCTCCTTTCTCTTCCTTAATCTCTCCTCCTTTCCTTTTTCCTCTTTTCGCTTTTTTCCTTTTTCCCATTGAGTAATAGTTTTGATTTAAGGTAATTTATAAACAAATACGTTTATTTCTATTTTAATATATTTTTTACTTTTTAATCTTTTTTTTTTTTTCCATTGAATATGTTCTGTAACTTGAATTATAAAAATAAAACTTTTATTTTATTGGTTGGTTGGAAGAAATTGCCATTTGGCAATAAGCCCGCCAATGTACAAATAACATTATGTACAAAAAGTTAAATAAATAAATAAAATAAAAAAAGATAATTATCTTCTCTTGCAAGTGGTGATAATGACCGAAACACACCAATAACTCGTCTACTGAATATTTAGTCCAATGTTCTACTCCCAGAGCTCAAAATATCATTATACTGCGAAAGACCCAACACTGAGCACAAAAAGTAAGGATAGCCTCTATACTTTTAATGTTTTTTTGCCGATTGCAGGTTAAAGTCCCCCAATATAATGACACTTTTGTTCCAAAGTAGTTCTAAACTGGATAATACCTTGTCGAAAAACCGTTATTAACCGTATCTTATTCGCCATGTAATAAATACGCATTAAACAGCAACCCCGTGTCTTCTCTGTCCATCTCTAACTGGGGTAGGGCTCCAACTCTCAATAACCTATTTTCCACAGGGGTACTGGAAAGTTTTTTTTGTAACGAGTACAGTACGAGCCAGTTTAAACTTGTTCGTTGAGTCGTACGCGCGTCCTTTGTGATTTACCTTCCTTTACAGAGTTGAGCAGTTGATAAATGTTCTTTTTTAAATTTTTACCTTTTCTTTAAAAAAATGGCTTAAAAATTTCAAGGTAGAAAATTTGTGTCTGGAAGATGGAACCTCGATCTGGTAGACGCGTCAAACTTTATGATGAAGTGTTGACATAAGAAATCGAGTTAAACCCAGAATTGACGATTCAAGATATGTCTGACTGACTCCAATGTCTCTGGTCAACAGTACAAGACCACACGAAAAAAATTGGTAAGGTCTGGAGAGAAGGTTTATGGGTACTACACAACCTTACTGAAGAAAACAAAATAGTACGGGTAAACACTCGGTCAGCGCTCAAGATTAAGGTCTCCGCTGAACCTTTTCTCAAACGAATTGTAACGGGAAATAAAAAAATGGATGCTGTACGATAACAGAAAATGTAAAAATCAATAGTTATCACCAAATGAAAACGCCAAGCCAACTTCTTTGCCAAATTTGACCATACGAAAGGTATTATTGTGTGTTTGGTGGAATTTTAAAGAATTACTTCACTACGAGTTGTTAAGCCCAGGGGGGACCGATACTGCTGATGTGTATTGTGAGCAACTGAATCGCTTAAATCAAAACATAATCAGAAAGCGACCAAATTTAGCAAATAGAGGCGTGGTATTGCTCCAACATGACAACGCACGGCCGCATGCTGCCAGGAAGACACGTGGAAAAAAAATCAGACCTTGGTTGGGAAGTTTTACCACATCTTCCCTACTCACTGGACAACGCGCCACCATACTAGATATATGTATTAAAAAAATTGCCTTAGTTTAATAGTCTATTAACAAATAATAAAAAAAAGAAAAACCACCGAACTTCCTCATTAAATGCTCTTATTTTCACCGCGTGAAAGAAAACTTGAGCAATTTAAATTATTTGTAAAAAAAAATGGCTACTTGATTTGGGCCCCAGGAATTGTCTTGAGATGGTCACCCCACCAAAGCAGTAGACTTGTTTATTTAAAATTATTTTTGCATTTCATGTTTTGTATTTGTATCCACACAATGTCTCTATGAATATATGTCATATACTCGTATATTTGGCATTTGTGCGGATGTTGGGCCACCGGGAGCTGACAGTAGCTTGTTACTTGACCTAATGTCTGCACAGTAGTTAAGTATGTGAGCTGTACTAATAATATAATTTTCTTTTCTTTTTTTTTCTTACTATTATTTATGTACGTGGATTTATTTATCTGTGTGGATTTAAGTATGAATATGTATTATTTTATGTATATTTTTTAGACACAATAAGTAATAATTAAATCAGGTAAATGAATGCCTCTACACGGGTTGTGCCCAGTGAGGTATTCATATTTAAAAAAAAGTGTTATGTAAAACGTGAAATAAAAAAAAAGAAGATTTTTTTTTTTTATATCCAACTATCCGACCTTTCTCAGTCTTTATCCACGCGGGCACATACTTAATTCAGTATAAACCTAATATTTATAATGAACTATATAATTATAATCATGTGCTTATCAAGTCATGGAAGGTAATCAGTTAAGATTATCTATTTCTCTATCTATATTATATATTGTACAGCATGTTTTTTTAAAGCGTACGACAGACTTTAAATTAAGATGTTCAGTGCTACGGAAGATTGGATACTAAAAATGATTTTTACAAATAGTAAAAATTAAAGCATTTAATTGTACGGCGAAGTTTCTCGAAAACATGTAAAAAAAAAAAAAAAAATTAACTACTTTGAATTAGGTCATAAGTTCTTCCGAATCAACCAAAGTTAGTGTTGTGATAGATTTCCGGTTTCTGGGAAGCCAACTCACCAATCAGTGAAACTCACCGACGAAAACTTGTGACGTTACGGCAGAGTAATTTCAAAATTAAAAAAATTTAAAATTAAAAAATCGTAGCTGATAATATGGTAATATTTTTTATTATATTTTTATATTTTTTCTATTACTCAATATATTTCATAAATGGTACATGTTTTTTTATTCTGTACAAATCTTCTTTTATAAATCGAGAAATGTTATAACTGTATTTCTCTAAAAAAAGAGACAAGCTTGGACAAGTTGCTTCGTTGCTTGGAGAGTGACTTACATTGTTATGGTTATTTATTTATTAGACTTTATGTCATTTTGAATATACGAGTACATGAGAAAGAAAAAACTTATAGAATATAAAAGGAAAAACAGAAAATAATAATACATTCACACTAATTCAAATTGAACGCAGTTTTTACACTTGTTAAAAAAAATTCTGTAAATAACTTTGAATTTATTTATTGATATATTAGTTTTAATAGTTTTTAGTTCATTGGGGAGATTAAGATCCATAATTGGATTTTATTGAGGGGTAGAGACCACGGTATGAAATTGCTTCGGGAATAAATATATCATTTCGACGCTGTCTTCATTATTATCCATATACGTAGATGTGTATAATATCATCTTTGAATGAACTTAATAGTGATGCATAATTATTTGTAAATATATATTTTAACTTTATTATTATGTTTATTAAATTACATATTCTACCATATATGTAGATATGTTACTATTATTAGTTTATTGTATTATTTTGTATTTATTTTTACTATCAATTAATTACCGAATTGAATTATAATATTACTATAAATTATTAATTACATATTGCCATGTATTATTATATAACTTTTCTGCATTCCATTTTTCGACATGTAATTTTTTTTATTATTTATATTTTTCTATTATTACTTTGTTTATTGTTTTGATTATTTTGTATATTGTTTTAATATGTTAATAAATGTTTTTGATTTATATATAGAAGAGTTTCGACTTAACACGGAATTTTCGAACACGTCGGGACATAAAAAAATATAATTGTGCTCTATAATAAAATTGTGTATTTTGAGCATTAAATAAATAAATGTTGAGACTTTTGACACCTTTGAAGACAAAGCTATTTTGGCCATGACTTGTGTGGAATTTAGGGATTTGAAATACGTATTTTTTAGCTTTACCCTCAGCAGTCAATTAACAAGTAAAAAAATATAAAAAACCACTGAACTTCCTCATTTAAATTAAAATTTAATTTAATTTTAATTTTCTTTTAATTTATTTTTTATTTATTTAAAATTTATTCAAACCACAAAAATATTCTATATTCCACTACGAAAGGCAGTCGAAGCAGAAGCAGACCAAAATTAAGATGGCTGGATAATGTGGAAAGTGACATTAGAGCAATTGACCTGACGAACTGGAGAAGAGCCGCAGGATGCAGGGAGGAATGGAGACAGATTCTGGAGGAGGCCAGAGCCCAAAACGGACTGTAGCGCCACTAGGGAATGCAATCCCGCAAGATAATTTCGATCCAGGTATTTGCGAGACCGAGCCATCTGAGTCCCGCTGGATACAGGTATTAGCGAGATCCAGCAGCGTGAACCACGTGTGAACTTTGACCTAGGAAATCAATCGTAACAAATACCTAATAGACCTCGTTTTCGTGGTTTTAATTTTAACCCAAATCAAACAAGCTTTTTGGTACATCTCAAGTGGTTTAATTATACTTTTAGACATAAAGATTAAGGCATAAATTGACATTATAATATAAACATCAGAAACGTTAATATAAGTTTTTATCGATGGCCATAAGTTGACATCTCGTAACTGACATTTCAGAAATAGAGCTACTGACATTATTGTCACTAGTCAATAAACAATATTAAAAACCTGGAAAGTTCAGTTTACTTTGATTTATCTAAAACAACCAATATTCAATGAATAAATCACTGCGTTGCGTCATAATTACAAGTTGTAAAGCTGGGGTTTCCCGGGACAGCGGTGCCCGTATCTTAACGGCCGTAGGAACGGTGATGCGGTGGACAGCCGTCGCAACGGTGACTAGAAGTGGTTTCCTAGAAAAATGGTGTTGATAACATTAACGGCCGTTAAGATACCGGCACCGCTGACCTAGGAAACCCTAGCTTTAGCCAGTCCACGGGCACCGGGCACGGGCCACCGCGTGCAGAGTAACGCGCGTGATTCACGCTTCTCTGTAATCCCGCCAGTCCAGCGGGATCCCGCTAAATTTTCGACCGAGATTAGTCCCGCAAAATGTTGCGGGATTCCGGTATTTCGGGATCCCGGGATACCGGGATTACATTCCTGGCATAAGCGCCACTGATGATGATGATTCTTTTAATTAATTAATATTATAACGAACAAAAGTTCCGATAAAAACAACACCATTATTCACGATATAATCATATTATAACTGTAACATATTAACTTATCATTATATTGTACTAAATGCGTATGAATATGTATTCTGCTTATAACATTGGTCAATCGAGTGTTGTTTTTTTAATAAAATAATTTTTAAAAAACAGTTCTGTTTTAGTTTTTAGTGATGTCAGTGTTTTATTAAAAAATAGGTAATCTACAATGATGTTTAATTAAATAGATACGTTACTGACCCACCTTACGTGCCTAAAGTCTCTGGTGGATTTTCATCATGATCAGACGTGGTGGAACACAGAAATATGACATCGAGTGTGACAAAAAAATGCTTTTTGCACTGCAATTGTGAATAACAAAACACATTCAATCAATTTTTTTTCGCAATTGTGAATAACAAAACACATTCAATCAAATTTATTGAATAAGTAGATAATAAATTTAAGCACTTCTTTTAAAATTTCGACAGCACAGACTCAAAATTTAATTTTTTACTAGCATTTTTTTATTTTCTTTTATTCAGGAAACATACAGTACAACTACATAGTTTAATAGTACACAAAATTAGACTCAACTCTAATAGACCAGAGAATTTTCCATATTATATTACATGCTAAGGTTATCAATTAACTATTTTGATATTATATTATTAAAAACAAATATATAACTGAAATATATATAAAAACATATATAAAACTTAAAAACATACATATAATATAAGGGAAAAAAACATATGTGAACGTAATTAAAAAATTAAAATCAAAGGAAAAAAGTTATGTTAACAGTTTCTAGTTAGTATTTACATAAATGGAAATAAAATTAAAATGATTTATTATATAAACAAAAGACGAGTGATATATTCATCCACAAATTTGGAAAATCCAATGACCAGTTTCACCAACTCATTAGTTAACCCAAAAAAAAATTGATGATGATCCTTAAGATAAAAATAATTTTAATTAGTTTACTTTCATATAATTTTGAATTATCTATCCTTACCGCTGTTTTGTATAAACACTCCTTAATAAAGATACCAGTCTCGAAGATGTCGCAAAAGCGATGAAACCGTTTACTGGATATTCCAAATTTGTGGATTAAAGTATCACTCGTCTTTTATTTATATTATAAATTACAATGAACTTCCATCAAGAATTTTCACTCACAAACTTAAATGTTTTTTTTTATACTAAAATGAAATAACAAAAAACTTACTAAAAGTAATGTTAATATCGGTTTTCATACGTATTATTATATAACTTTTCTGCATTCCATTTTTCGACATGTATAAATTTTTATTATTTATATTTTTCTATTACAATTTTAATTATTTATATTTATCAATTATTAGTTTTGATTATTTTTCATGTTGTTTTGATTACTTGTATATTGTTTTAATATGTAAAAAAATATTTTTGATTTATATATCGAAGAGTCCCGACTTAACACGGAATTTTCTAACAAGTCGGGACAAAAAAAACATATAATTGTGTCTATGATAAAATTGTGAATTTTGTGCATTAAATAAATAAATAAATTAAAAAGTAAGAATCAAAATAAATAAGAATAAAAAAAAACAATTACAAAAATGAAATACATATAAATACTTGCACAATAAGTTTTTCTGGGTTATTATGCCGTGTGTCGTTCGTACTCTCTACCGACGTTTCGGATCGCGTTACAGCGTCCATCATCAGGGTTGATGTTATTTGTGTATGAATATGTGTTACGTTAGGTACTTAGAATTTTTACCGTGTCGTAGTCGTTTTTGTGTGATGTTATGTATTTGGGACTTGTACCGTGTCGTAGTCGTTTAGATTAATGTGTACCATTATGTATAATAATATTATTTTTACGATTTAAAATAATTAAATAAAAAATTTGGTCAGTGTTTTTGACAAAAATGTGGCAGCACTAAACATTCAACTTGTGTTCCATCCAACTTAACCTAACCTAACCTAACCTAAAATGTATTCAATAAACGTGAAGCAGTGTAAAAAGGCCCGACATACAGCTTTGAATGCAAACTGGCGTAGACAGTTAGTCTTTTTTACTCTACTACGCGATTTGCACGACAATATTCACGCGACAATGCTCATTTTTCTGCACATAATTTCAAACAGTCGTTCTATAAAGCATTATTTCTATTTAATTATACGTACCTCAGTGTGTATAACTGTGTTCCAGAATACATTTTTTTTTTCAGTCAAAAGTTAATCTGTCAAATTCTGGGAATGCATTTGTCAAAGGAAGGCGTTCGTCGAGAAGAAACTGAAAGAAATATTTACCCTTTCGTTTTGGAAGAGCCATGTGATCACAGGGAAGATGACGAGTCTTCCTACGAAGAACAGAAATTACAATTCAGTAGGAATGGGTTCAAATCACAGTTCAGTGAAACAAGCCTTAGTACTCCCAGGGCCATAAAATGGAGTTTGATTGCTCTGCTGATAAGTTCATTCTGTTTTATTATTGTAAATCATGCGGACCAACGCTTACCAAAATCTGTCTCTGCAACAAAAGAGGTAAATACTTATTCATATCGCGTTTTAACGTACTCAAACCCGCTTCCACTCCCACAAAGTCTACTGTATACCATTGAGTCTTTCTACTTTTTTATAATACTTTTCTGTGTATCGAGTTGTGGTCCCATGGCTAGTGTATCGGACTCACAGCTAAGAGGTCCGTGGTTGGAATCCCACTCTACCTCAACTTGATTCCCATTTTCTAGTAGTGAGTTATTTACAACTCGTTGAAAATGACCCTCAAAATGAAATATTTGGGTAAATCATAAGAACGCAAATATTTCTTTAAAAAAAATAAAAATATATATATGTTTACTTATCTACTCTGTTGTGTCAATCAATGTTTCCGCGTGCACAATAAAATTTTAGAGAAATGAACAGATTGCTTTTTTTTACCTTACATTTGTGTTATGATTATTTTTTTAAGTAGGACATAGTGGGGGGATTACTGGACACAGTCCGATGTATTCAAATATGATTCTACGCTCCTTCTGGACTATATTAATACTATAATATTAATTCTATGATCTTACCATTAATAACGTTTGTCGATAATCCTTTTTTTACTACGTGTTTTAGTAATGTCTGAAATGTAATAGGTTTTTTCATTTTTTATAATAAAATTGTAAAAAAACAAACATTTATAAAAAGCAAACAAACTCATTTTACCTTCCTTTCTTCCTCCCAATTTTGGTTTCTTTTCCTAGCAATTTTCTCCATTACGTCGAATACAGACTCTCAGCGTTAATTTGACGTTTGTTCAGTATGTTGTTTTTTTGGTAATAAAAGTTACTGCGCATGCGTTATTATCAGTGTTGCATGTTTAAAAAAATGAACCATGGAATAAGTCGTGCATAGTTATACTCGATTGTAAATATTTTTACAAGTAACCTTTTTCTTATACAGTGTATAAATAGTTACACCGGGTAAAGTTATTCCTTGGTTTATACCTTTTTTGAACTTTGTATGAGGAAATCTAATAAGTAAGGCCATTAGGTGCCGAAAGTAGGTAAACAAAATATAAAAAGTTAAGAGTGATTTTTACAGAATCTAAATTCTCCATACTTGTTTCCAAGCCGGTGTAGTCTGATGATTAGAGAATTCACGAAATAATTATGTCTACCAGACGCTGCAACAAAGATAGACTTCAATCTTGTACATTTATTTGATGCTTGAATACTTAGCGGTCTAATTAAATCGTGGACATCCAGTGTGGCATTTGCTATTTCATAAAAATTGATAATATCTATACATTTTTTTTATGTATACTTAATGGTTGCGAATTATCTGGGTATGCATTGGTCAAGTATTGTCACAACTTCTACATCCTTTGTACCCACAACCACTTTTTACTCCCCACGCCAGTATCCTTTGATCATCCGCCACATTGAGATCTCGTGTCGCACATCGCGCGTTTATTTTGCTGAACGTGGGCTGCATAAAAAAAAATAATACGACCAACCACGAGTGTTAAGCGTGCCTACCCTTGTGTTGGTGCCGCTCGCAAGTAACCAGTCAGACAGAAGATAAGGTTAGTGGCCTCCATTCCTAACCCATCTCATTTTTTGGGGTTGTGATCGATTAACACTGCATACCGCATATCGAGGATACTCACGTATTTCATTAAAATTGAATACAGTCTAATCCAATAAATAATATCGTAGAAGCCCCAGGGCTTCGCCCTTCGCTGTTTTTCACCCCGCATCCGCGAGGGAATTCGTTTTCCCATCACTAAATGAAATAAAATAAAATAATTTTAAAGCACAATATGTACATTTTTTTTTGGAGATACTAATTTTGGTGCAGTTAGAAAGTCCGTAATATGTATTTATTGCATACTGCATAATAGTGTACGCGGCTTACTTACTTTAAATCTGAAATTATACCGTGCAATATGACATGTATTTTTTTGTATTTTAGAGATCTGCAATATTCTGTGCCGATAGATCTGCCGAGTCGCTTCATCGCCTCACAAAATTAGGGCCAAGAGTAGTAGGTTCAGAGGAAAATGAATTGATCGCCCCAAATATTATAATAGAAGAACTGCAACTGGCCCGCAACGATGCTCACACATCACAATCCCTGTTATTTGAGGTATCTGAATTTTTGTAGTTTTGTTTTTTCTACAAAATACTACACCACAATCATTCCTACTTAATCTATTATTTTACACGTCTTTGAACATCTTTTTCTGCGTCCAGGCGGATGAAGCTTACAGTTCTGCGTGTGAAATAGACCCAAAACCCTGGACTAGTGTTTTTCACTCGATATCGTAATAAAAATCCTGAATAAGGAAACCAAGTGAAGATATATGTGTAATGGTTGGCGTTTTCACCCACCATTCTCGAGGTCGTGGGTTTCGATTGCTTTTAGGGTAGACTTGAAATATTGATTTTAAAGGTCGTTTAAACTGCGATTTTTTTGGACAAAGCGTAGGACTAATAACATTACCTTCATGTAAAAGATGATAAAGATACGCCGCATTTGATTTAACAACGCCCTACGCACCACCGGGTGCGAGTTTGATGTTGATTATTATTTGTATTATTTTTAATGATGAAAAATTTACATTTCAGGTACAAAAAGGTTCCGGCGCTTATACGTTAGATTTTAAACTGCCTTTCACGAATGTTTATGAAAACATTCAGAATGTTGTAGCCATATTGGTGGGATCAAACTCAAATCATAGTATCCTACTTAACTGTCACTATGATTCTGTCCCAACGAGCCCAGGTATTTATACAGATATTTTTACTACACACACATAAATTCCCTTTATTTTACCAACAATATTTTAAGATTGACTAAATCTAACATTAAAAAAAAATAAAAAAGTGAAAGAAAACAGTTTGTAGGGGTAAATAATTCCATCTCAAACAGCATTAATATATCTTCGGGTGTACCACAGGGTGCTCACTTTGTTCCTTTGCTGTTCAATCTATTTATCAATAATCTAAAAAATATTTTTCTTCATCATTTTAGCTGTTTGCTGACGACACTAAGAATCTCAAACAGATTGACACTCTTCCGATTGTTATTACAATACGATTTACTATCTTTTAGCACCGGTGCTCATCCAATAATCTACATCTCAACTTAAGTAAGTGCAAGGTTATGGGATTTTTTCTTCTGGAAAATCCAATCATATATGACTACTCACTGAACGATGAAATATTATCATCTGTGTCTAGTATACGTGATTTAGGTATTATACTTGACACTTAACTTTATTTACAATTCATATTAAACATGTTATTAACACTTAAAACTCCTTGGATTTATTAACAGAAGCACAACTGACTTAAAGTATTGAATCAGTTCAACGTCGATTTTTAAGAAAGATAGACTGGAGGTTGGGCTTATCCAGAGACCAATATACGTATAATGAGTTAGAAACTAAATTATTATGAAAATAAAACTTTGTTATTAGTGTTACACAATTTTTGTGATATAAAATTTGACGGGTAATATAAAACTATGGTAGTAAACACAGAATATTGTTCACAATGTCATAGAATTTAAACAAAAATAAACAACGAAAAAAGATTTAAAAATCTCCCGAAACTGTAGTAGTGTTCTTGCAAAAGAATAAAAATTGTGTAACACTAATAAAAAAGTTTTTTTTCATAATAAATTATAAAGAAGTGTTACGAAGTGAATGCAGATTCAATTAACAGTAGGAACTAGCTTAAATAAATCTGCTCTTCAAGACCGTTGAAATAAATTCGACCTTCTAGTCCTATTTAAAATTCTTAACTCACTCTTTGATGCGCGTGAACTAATGAGCTCAATAAAATTTAATATCTCAACTACAACCTTAGACAAAACTTACTCTTTCATACCGATACCCATGGAACTAACTGTGGTTTTCATTCCCCTATGCCCAGAATTCTTAGGTCTGCCAACAAACATACCAATCTTGATTTCTTCGATAGCAAGTTGTCTTCTTTCAAACGATCACTGAATCAAATTAAATTACAAACACCTCTCTCTCGCTTCCCCTCCCACCAAGTCAACTATATACCATTGTGAGTTTCTACTTTCCTTTATAATAATTTTCTATAAATAAATATGTGCTTAAAAATGCCCATTGGGCGTATATATAAATAAATAAAATAAAAATCTTGATTTGTACTTTATTATCTTCACTTCAAGGTAGGGTGTCTTGCAGGGAACTTGTTTGCACAGGACAGGTACAGTCTATACAACTCGGCCAATCGAACTTAACTAACAAGTATTTTTCTATTTTAGGGGCATTTGATGATGCCATATCTTGCGCTGTAATGTTGGAGTTAGTTAGAACTCTCTCCCAATCTTCAGTTCGACTTAAACATAATGTTGTCTTCTTGTTTAATGGAGCTGAGGAATCAGCACTTCAGGTTTGAAAGAATGCTTTTTCTATATTTCAGTCTTCGCTGGCGTGCTTCGTCTTTCAAAAACGGAAATAAATTTTATACGGTTTGGTCAAGTCAACCTAATGTTTTTAATTTTTAATTCTATGACATTTGTAGTGCTCAATACTGTGCTAAAAATTTATGTGTGTGGTAATTTATATGCGCACACTTTAAATTGTATGATTTCACATCGTAAGTGAGTTAAAAATGTGTTTATCTGTAAATATTTTTGGTTTGTATATTTTTAAAAACATTTTAGAAATTATATGTCATACAGTTCGTATTGTCGTGATACTAAAAAGATTAATAATTAATGTTCTAAGCAGTAGGTATAAGAAAATTACTTAAAATTAATTGTTTGATTTCAAATTTTTGAACATCGTTTTGCTACAATGGTGGCAATACTCATTATTGGAAAATTTTCAGGGTTCTCACTTGTTCCTTCAGCACCGTTGGGCTTCTGCAGTGCGAGTATTCCTCAACTTGGAAGGAGCGGGTCAGGGAGGGAGGGCCATACTGTTCCAAGCTAGTCCAGAGAATCCTTGGATAATCAATGTTTGTATTTAAATTGACAAAGGAATAAGGAAACTGATACATCAGTGTATGCAAAAAGGGTAGAGATAATTGACCATGGGCAATCATAATCAAGTGGAAACCATTGGTAAACAAAATAAGTGTTTGAAAGCCAAAGAAAAGATGGGCCGATGACATTGCCTCGATAGCCGCTATAACATGGATGATGAAAGCGGGCGATAGGAAGGAATGGAGACGTTTGGAAGAGGCCTTTATCCAGCAGTACAGTGGAGTGGAGATGAAAATAATGTGTACAAGATCATAGACACCCCTATTATCTTGTACACATTATTTTCATATTTTTACAAAATCATTCGAGCCATTTAGAGATAGGTTGACCGTAGATTGGAATGAAAAACCAAATTTGGCAAGTTATAAGAAAGCATTTCTTGGGAGTGAGGTGGAATGGTAGATCTTCCAGGGATGACCCTGCAAATTTATGTTCTGGTTGAATTACGAGTAATACACCTCTTGCAAAGCCTATTTTAGTGACCATTTAGGATCTTAGATATTATGCTTTTATATTTTCTTCTCTTTATTTTTTTGATTATAGAATATTAGTTTACCGTGCATGATCTCCTGGTTCGATTTATTGAGATACAAGATACAATCCGTCCGAAGATTATCCCGATTTAATATTAGTTAATTATACTTATTTAGAATAATTATTAAATGATACGTGATGATGAATTCTTAGAGGAGTTATTTTTTCCACCTAATTTACAGGGTAAGAATGATTTTTAATCAATAATTTTGGAGATTAAACATCACGTATTCGTTTGGAGGCTGTCAGCATGGAAGAAAGGTTCTTTGTTTTATAGAATTTTTACAGATTTTTGACGCCTTTTGTTGGCCAGTCTTGCATTTCGTGCGATGTTCGGGCACATGACTGCCCTTCGAGCTGATAGCGATATAGCCAGGCTTCATGTTACTATTATCAAATTCTCAGCAAAGTCAGATAAAAAATTCAATTAACCATTTTTTCACTGACGCTTGTATATTTCATAACTTGAACATGAATTTTAACCGAACCTTTTTGGTATATTTTCTAGTATTACGCTCGGCATGTTCCTCACCCACATGGCCTTATAATAGCAGAAGAACTATTCCAAAGTGGTATTCTTCCTTCTGACACTGATTTTCGGGTTTTCAGAGACTTCCAGAAAATTCCTGGTATGAATTAAACAATCAAAATATTTATATTTATAGTTTTTTTTGTTTCACACTATGCATCCCATTTTTCGACTGCAGGTCAGAACATATGAAGCGCTGAGAGCCAGAGGAACTTAAGCGACATATTTTATTTTTCGTAAAATAGCTTTGAAAAAATTCATTACTCTTTTCAAAATATAAAATGACAGTAAATTTAGTTTCAAGTTTTATTATAGGCACGATAGTAAGTGGGCCTTAAATCCTAGTATTTTTTTCCATCAAACTACATGCCAGGATTAAATTGATGTCAAATGTCGCATAAGCTTCTATGGCTCTTAGTGCCTCATACACATAATAATAATATACCAGAAGGCACGTAAAATCAAGTTTGCATACATGGTATCATGTCCGAAAGTCTGCAAAATGCAACCCCCTTCCCTGTCCGACATCCCATCTGCGCGCATGCGTGAAGTGGGCGCGTAATGTTGCCAGACCGCAAACAATATATTATCATACCACAAATATAATATAATTTTGTGTTATGTTATATTTTACCGCAAAAAAAGTTTTACTGGCTGGACTTTAAAAAAAACAGATACTTTTATAATGCAAACTTTAAAAAACATTGAACAATCACGTAGTTATTAAATAAATTAAAACCAATAATGTTTGAGTATGTCCAAATGCTTGCAGACTGGCTGGATTTCCTCCCTAGGGAGTTATTCTTATTTAAATTCATTTTAACAGAAAGAGAAAACATTTTTGAGAAGGGAATAAGGAAGTCTAGGCATTTACAGGGCTTATGACCTTTTATTGGCTGGTTTAAGTGGCCACTTTACACACTGTGTAACATTCACTATTCAGCCCATGTTCTGTAAATGCCTAGACTTCCATATTCCCTTCTCAAAAATATTTTCCCTCTCTGTTGAAATGAATTTAAATATAAATTGATACCTTTTAATATTGTGCTAAGGATTATTAAAAGAAAGCCGGGTAAAAAATTCTACTGCCCTGGCAATACTAGCAAAATGTCCGCCTTGTTTTATTTAACAATCTGACAGACAGTAAAATAATCGAATACTTAAATAATATTATTTGTGAATTGGCTACTTATAGACATGCAATGCGATCCCACCCTTTTCACTTTTAATTCCGCCAGTATTTTAACATTTACAAACGACACAACACGGTATAATTGAATTTAAATCAGCAGTTGCGTACTAAGCGTTGTCTACAGGGTAACTAATGACCAAAAAATAAAACACTGATTTATAAGTAGTTAAATAGGCTTTAGTTTGATGCACTTACGCTGTTTCTGGACTAATATAAAGAAACGGTTTTTTGGCATGTTCCTTTATTTAATTCAGAAAAAAGACTACATATTGAAAAACTTAACGATTCTGACAATATTTGACCTGATATATAAATAATTTTACATTGGAATTGTTTAATCAAATTATCATTCTTGATACAAATAGAGCACAATGTTTGGTTCTATATATTTTTTGTCTTGATGTTTAAGGTTTGGATTTCGCCTTTTATCAAAATGGTTACTTGTATCACACCAAATATGATCAAGAGAAGTTTGTTCAACCAGGAAGTATTCAGTTCTTGGGAGATAACATTCTTGCATTACTTAGGGTGCTTGGAAACGCCAAAGAATTAGAAAATCCTAAGGTATTTCTCTCATTTTTTTGTAGAATCTAAATATTTTAATGATTATAAAACAATATATTTATTCATTATAATTCACATCAAAACGATACATGTACTTATTGACAACATGTTTTGATCATCTCTCTGTGAAGAGAGTTCAGCCTGTGTAAGAGTAAAGGGGGATTCACATCTTGGTTTGCGATCTCAAAAGGCGTGAAAAAGGGATGTGTAATGTCACCATGGTTGTTTAATCTATACATGGACAACTGTATGAAAGAGATAGAATAAATGGGTATTCGAGCAAAAATTGATAAGTTTTCAGTAAGCTGCTTGTTGTATGCTGATGATGCAGTTCTGTTAGCAAGCAGCAACGAGGATTTGCAAAAATTAGCCTGTAGAATGAATAGTGTATGCCTGAAGAGCGAATTGGCGATGAACGAAAGTAAGTCAAAAGTGATGATATTTAAAAGGGGAAGTGAGGTTACTGACTGCACAATAAATGTAAACAACGAATGTCACGAACAAGTAGAAGAGTTTGTGTACCTGAGAAGCATAATTTCAAGAGATGGAAGAGTAGAAAAAGATCTTAAAGGAGAGTGAATGCGGGCAGCAAAATGAACGGCGCATTAAGCACAGTAATTGCTAATAAAAATATGTCAATCGAAGCTAACCTGGCAGTACAAAACGGAGTTTTAGTCCCAACACTTATGTATAGAAGTGAAACATGGAACTGGAAGAGGAAGGATGAAAACCGAGTGAACGAGGTTGAAATGCGATCTTCGACGAAAATTTGTGATAAATCAATGTATGACAGGGTAACGAATGATGAAATCAGGCGAGAGTGTAAATCTGAGTCAAGTTTCATTGATAAGATTAAGAAAGGGTCTCTGAGATGGTTTGGTTATGTAGAACTAATGGACGACGAAAGAATGGTAAAACAAGTCAATATGGCAAAAATGCACCGTAACGTGAGACGAGGACGACCAAGAAAGACGTGGCATGATCAGATAAACCAAAATCATAAGTCTGATCATGTCAAAAGCAGACAGAACCGAAGGGCATGTATGACAAGATGTATGAATGCAGAAGAAGCTAGGAATGAATAAATCAAATACAACAAGAACATTATTCAAAAAACGCAAAGAACATCAATACAAAAAGAGCAAACATTGAATTACATGAAACAAACAACTCAAATAATTGAAAAGTCATCAGAGTTTCTGACTCTAATCTCTCCCCCCAAACAAAATCTAGTCCTGGACCACTCTCTTGAAATAGATTTTGTCCTCGAGATCTTAACGTAAGCTAAGAAGAGCGTACTCTTCCAAAATATTTAACACTCAGTGCGATGAAAGCAATGCCTTATAGTAAAAGTCGTGCGGGTTTTAAGTATTACATGATTCATATTCTAGGAAAAATTAAATTGAAAATTTTGCTAAAAATACTCCTCATTGTTCGACTATAAGTGTATCAATGCTTCTTTTATGTAAAAATGTCTGACATTCAGCGCCCTTATATACTGGAACAACTGTTCTGATGGTGGAATAAGATCCTTGCACAACCCCACCATATTATATATACTCAAAATCATGTTATTTCAGGGTGAGCCTGGGAAAATGGTCTATTTTGACTATCTTGGATGGTTCATGGTTCGCTATTCTGCATCAACTGGCATTGGCATCAACATTATTGTCTGCCTCTTGCATACCATCAGTTTAATTATATTTATTGGACGCCTTAAGCAATGTAAGTTGTAAAATCTTTTGAAATAAAATGCTTACCTAAAAATCAATGGAATATTGCTACATTGTTATAATTGTTTTAGCAGTAACAGTATTAGTAGATTATTATTTTCATAGGATTCAATGAATCACTTATAAACGTTAATAAAATTACAACTTTATATTAAAATTCAATAATTAGTAAATGAAACCTAACACACAAATTAATTTACATCAACACAATTTAAATCGCAAACTAAAATAATTTATTGTGTATGCAAACAATTGGTAGAATTCCATATTTAATTTGGTAATGTATCCAAAATAAGTTTATTGGATTATAATTCTACTTTATTTTTTATAAAATATACAAAGGGTATATTGTGACGCGTTTCGTCTTGTTAGGACATTTTCAAACAAACTAACTTAAATATTTACAAAATTTCCTTACATACTAAACATAATTGCTATTTTATGTTTGTGGATTTCTATACAAGCCAAAATAAGTGGAGTAATTAAAATTCAATTAGGGTATACTGAGTATATTAAAGGAAAATTTTGGTTAAATTGGGGAAAAACCTTCCATTATTAAAAGATATTTGTAAATTTTATAAAAAATAAAGTAGAATTGTAATCCAATAAACTTGTTTTATTTTGGATACATTGCCAAATTAAACTAAAATCAATAAACCAAGCTATCTTGTCCTGCAAATAATCTTTGAATCAATAGTAGCTCTTTCCAAGCAGCCTTTGCTTGACAAATTCTTTTTTTTTTTTTGGTAAAGCCTGAATTTTAAAAGGTACTTAGTTGCAGAATCGTAAGGAGTTTGAGGCAAAAGAATTATTATTTTTTTGCAGTCTATTAGTGGGCACAACTAGCATATCTTAATTTCTCGTTTTGAACCTATGGAAATCTCTGTAGTTCTCTCTAATGTACATTAATTAATTTATTTATGTCAGTTATTTCTTTCTTTTTTTTCAATCCATGTTCATTATTTAGCTTTTAAAGTTATCTGTAAGTTCTGACATTGCACGGATTGTATTCAAAGCCATGTATTTATTTTAAATGAATAGTTGAGTTGCCACATTATTATTTTTTCAAAGACCTAGTAAATTTGAATAGTGAAAAGGATTCAGAAAATATTCAAAAAACAAATTTAAAGATGCAGACGAAAAGTTAAAATGAAATGACACACTTTAAAAATAGTTACATCCTACGTTCAATTAACTTTATTTTTATTTTAATTTTCAGGGAAACGTCTTCCAGGTGGATGGGGCCCACTCATTATACTAAGAAGACCTCTCCAAGGAATCTCATATTTCACAAATAATTTATTAAAACCCATTTCTCGAATCTTGCAGCCATTCAAAAAGATATTAGAGCCAATAGAAAGAAAATGGGATACTTTTATGTCGGGAATCCCTCATATATTAGTAAAAGACAATCAATATAATTTTGTTTTAAAGCAAGGTAATTTTCAAATAAGTTAGCCTCAAAACTTGTAAATTTTATATAAGCACCATTCAATCGCTTTAATTGGCTTATTTGTCTTAAGTATGTCCAAATTATGAAGGTAAGAATTCTCACAGAGGGTTTTTCAAATCAAGATATTGCAGATATCTTCCTTCTTCTTATTAGGCTAAGTGTTGTAATATATTTTTCGTTACTTCCTTTCATATCGTCTCTTCTCGTCTATCGTCCTGCTGATGAGCCTGTGGTGGGCAAACACCAACAGGCGTGAGGTTGGCAGGTCCGAACTCTGCTTCGGCCCGCAACGCGTAGTCTACTGCAACTTCAGCCCGAACGAGGCTACTAAACACCGTAAATCGAAAGTACTCGACACATTTCATCTTGACAGTTGCCAGTGCTCGCTATTGTAAATTCCTTCTCTACGAAATAATAGGATGTAACTCGTGTGTAACTACTTAATAAATAACTTCAATTGTAATCCATCTTACTCATTTAATCTCAAATTAACCCACGCGCACGCATCCTATAAATGCAGCGGACCAACTTAAATTATACTTAAAGACATGGGGGTTTTTAGGAGAAAGCTCATATCATCGACGGTTGTTACAAAACTAAAATTATAAATAGAAAACCACAGTTTTTGGTGAAATAATGTAAATCAATAACAATCAGACTTCTTGAGGTCAGTAAAAAGTTTCGAGAGGTCTTGAAACCATGTCGCTCACTACCATAAGTATTCACAAAATTAAGTGCATTTAGCGGTCTATGGAAAGACAAATGTTGGGCGTGTTAAGAGACCAAATAAGGAATGAGGAGACAAGACGCCGTACAAAGGTGACCAATATCGCAGAAAGAGTAGGAATACTAAAATAGAAGTGGGTGGTTCATGTGGCGAGACAAGAAGTTGATAGGTGTACCCTCAGAATATTATATTGGAGACCCTACAAAAATAGAAGGAAAGTAAGGAGACCACAGAGGAGATAGACTAACGACATCGTTGAACTCCTGAGAAATGGATAGAAACAGAGGGCTCAGGCAGAAAAACATTGAAAATTTTCAAAGAGGCGTATGTCTAGCCGTGAAGAGAAATAAGCTTTTAAAAAGACGAAGAAAATCCATCAGACTTATCATTCAATGAATGCAATTATTCTTTCAACCAGAGACCCATCTCTGTTTCACATGAATAATGCAAAAGGTCCATTGTCGTAGGATTTCATCCAGTGTCTTTCATTTGATGATCCGAAACTCTTGTTTACGCAGTGATTTTCCCCCTGTAACCTTAAACTGAATGAAAAGATAGTAAAACAAAGGTTCAAGTGAAAACAATGTTCTTATCCCTTAACGCATCACGAAATATGGACGTACATTGTACGCCGTTGCTTGTCAAAAATCTTCCATAGAATTTATTCATTAAAAAGATTTGGCAATGCCATCGATGTGTTGACTAGAAAAATGTTGATTTCTTTCATTTTCAAAGAAAATATGAATTATTAGCGGATAGATTAAACAATAATTTATCATTTATTGTAACAAATTAAATGCCAATCTTAATGCATTTTCACTTGTCCAATTTTTCTTTTTAGGTTCGGTCATCACTGAGATAATTTTCGGCGCAGTTGGAAGAGTTGTTGGGACAGTTGCGGGCCTATTAACTACCATTTTAATGGGTGTCTTAGTTAGCAAAGTGTCTCCCTTAACCATGCCCTGGTTTTCCAACACCTGGTTAGTGTTGCCATTCTTCTGGTGCCCCTTCCTAGTGGCTTATGGTTTGGTCATTTTACTGGTTGAGCGATGGAGAAGAGATAAGGTAACCTTTGTTTTCATTTTCAAGGTATACACATCCACTTATCCAATTTTTCGAAAGATCATATTAATATTTCATAATAATAATTTATAAACCACTATACTGAGGGGGTAATCAGAGAGGATGGAACGCGATATCACCAGTGGTTTAGTCCTAAATAAAAAAGTACCGGAGCGAACCGCCACCACTATTGTGAAGTGCGAGGGTGGGAATTAAATTTGAAACGTCTTCAATTAAAAGCCTTGATCTGGTCCCATCACAGTTTTTTACCAACTGATTTATTTTCACTGTTAACATTTATGTTGTGCTCTTCAACTTTGCTTTTCTTAGAAAAATAGTTATTGTTTGTTGTTTACGCTTTTCACTCATTTTATGTTTGAGATATTAGAGGTATGAAAAAACATAAAAACAAATACAACCCCTTTAATAACTGAAATTGTCTAAATCCACTCTGATTTGCAAAAAATTCACTTACAAACAAATAATAATATAAAAAAATCAAAGCGTACGCTGATTACTTAAAAAAGAATGAAATTTAAAATATTTGCATACTATTGTAATAAAACACGATCTTTTGTTCTGCAAAGATTACAATTTACAAATTAAGTAACTCTTAAAAACCACGCGACGCGACGACACCTTTATATGACTCGGCATCATGAAAGTTTTCGAAATACTAATTGTTTAAACATAAAATCTGTGCTTTGTTAAAACGTGTACTGAAAATAGGATGTCACGCAGAAAAAAATGTTACGAGAAAAAGTCGATATTTTCAAAAGACAGTTTTTTCACATAATTGGTAGGTAAATAAAACATGAACATTTAAAAGCAGTATAAACTCCAACCTTTTATCGCTGGCAGAAATCTTTCAAAAGAATCATAAAATTAGATGGTACCTAGTTCAAACTTCTGTTTTGAATAGATGGGATGGCAGCATGTGCAATGTGTAATGAAACATGTTTATCCCTTTGCCGGTTATCGGCAATAAATACGTTTGTTATTGTTTCGAATTGTTTGAAGAGACTTAAGTAGACATATTATTGAAACGTTTGTTCCTGGTCAGAGCCTTAGCGCCGCTCCGCTCAGATAAAAAGTGCCGTAGCGCCGCTCCGGTGCGCTCCGGCCCGACTACACCATTGCATATCACCCTGTATTTACATACATACCTTCGTTCCTCTACATTCATACAGCCAGTATATTTCATCTGTCTTTTTGTTATTTACAGCACAATCTGTCGACAGCTAAGACAACGCAGTTATATATAGTAGCCAGCCAGATACCCTGGGTGTCAGTTCTATTGGCACTGACTTGTATGGGAATAAGATCTGCGGCTTTGCTTATGATTCCCTTGCTGTTTTCCACAATGGCCAACCTCATCATACAACTCTCTCCAGTTCACAGAAAAAGTAAACAAATGAATATTGTTATAAACATTTCAAACTTTATTATTGTTATCAAAAACATTTTTCACTTTGTGGTATGACATTTTACACTTATTTGTTTATAAATTTGTATAAACCACTTAATTTTTATTTTTTTTAATTACACTTTGACCGGTTTCAAGGTTACTACCTCATCGTCAGGAATTTAACTTCGTGAGGATGAGGTAGTAACCTCGAAACCGGTCGAAGTGTAATTAAAAAAAAAAAAATTAAAAAAAAATAAGTCATTTATACAAATTTATTAACAAATAAGTGTGTTTCAAACTTTGTTTAAATAATTCATGTTTTATCTTTGTTTTAAATCGCCACTTCATAATTCAAAAAATTTAGAGGTTGTGAAGGAGATTTATGAGAGCAAAATTAGTTAAATTTTTATTTACGCCCATTGAGTTTTTACATATATACTGCGCCGCGATAGAGAACGCTATCTTCATTGGCACATATCGAGACGGTATAAACTAACATATTTATAAACAAAATTTTGTATGTTTGTATGAACATTCAAAGTGTCTTCGTCGGTAATCTGAAACTGAACATGTTTAGAAAAAAAATATATACGCATAATATATATTTCATACAGAAAACTTAATTTCACTTAGTTGATAAAATTGAAGATAAATTTTAACTTCACATGAGAATACGGATCCAGGGCCGCGATTATGAACTAATTTCGATATGTATGTACGAAAGTGTGTATATTTGCATGAAAATTAAAAGAACCTTCGTTGGTAACCGGTAATTGAACATGTTAAGAAATAAAATTGTAGGCATATTCTATTTTTCATACAGAAAACTTAATTTTACTTAGTAGATAAAATTAACTTCCGATTAGAATATGGACCTAGGGGTGCTATTTTGAACCACTCTTGTGGCATGAGAAAACAGTTTTTCTCGTGTATTTTATACGTAAATACACGAGATAATACGGCCACGAGAGCGTTTGGAATACCAGCCCAGGTGTTTGTTAAACCCCGTTACATCCGAAACTAAGATGATCGGTATGAGCAAGAAGACATATTTTTGAAAAAATAGGTCAATTTAAAAAAACAAATGGTTGCTTACTTCTGCAGGGGAGAAACCAGGAGTGTGGAGGGGAGAGTCAGCCCGCTTCAAAATTCGAGTAACAAAACTGACATAAACATTCCTGATTAACACAGTATGTATGAGTTTAGCACAATTTCAACAATAAAAAGAAATTTCACAACATTTAAACAACGAAACATTAACGCCACAATGCGATCCGATTTACAAGCATTTATCTCACTGTGACAGTGTTGGGTTATAAGATTTTATGTTCATTGATATTCCACATCTATTTAATATCAATATTTCACTTATAACATATAGATATATATATATGTATATATTTCACCTATGATTTATTTAACAATGTTTTATTAATTTGCCAGTCATCTCCTAGATAATTGTTTCATTGTAATTACAATAATCAGTGACACTTGACACTAATCAAATTCAACGAAATTCACTGGTTTGTACCGATTGTTACCTTATAAGCTTTGCACATCATGTGCACATGGTAGAAAATTAATAGTAAAACTTAAAATTAATGTTCTAAACGAAAGAATAAAGATCTCGGATATAATTTCGCGTCCGCCTTCAAAAACTAACAACCCGCACAAACTTGACACATTTGAACAATTATTTTTAAAACGATCGCAAGATGGAGCTGGCGTCGCGACTCACGACCAATCCCCATTTTAGAGATAAATGAAATACATCGATATTTTTTTCGATAAAGTACAATAACTCCATGCGTTATATTTTCTAAAAATAATATTTTGCATTTATCCGTAGGAATTATTACACGCTTTTATTTAAAAGGTAAGACCTGTATTGATCCATGAACATAATAAAGAAATTTCACGGTATTTCATTTTTAAGATTTTTAAAGTAATAGAGTGTGAAATATTATGAAATACTGTGGAGTAAAAAAAAATAATTTCTATTTCAAATCCGTTCAATTTTTTATAGAACTACGTCAAGAATCTTGACGTCACAGTTATCAATGCCAAACATGTCGCGTTTTTCTAGTGACACATATTTTTAAAAATTTATTTATTAAAGTTATAAATGAAAACATTTCTCCCCAGTATCAAGATTGATTTTGTATATACAATTGATTATTCTTAATCGTATGTAGTATGTGATATTTCCCTTTTATGTATATCCTTGGTAATCATCGTTGTATTATAAATTATAACTTTTTTATAAATTTATTTGGTTACATCCGGTCATGGTTTTCCAATGTTTGAGTAACATATTGAATATTTCTGGGCTCAGACACCTGAAATTCCTTTGTCCAAATTCAGAGTTTGTGGTAGACCCCATGACTTATTCTCTAGTTTGACTTTTGATTGTGTGGGAGTGTTCCTTTTGATATTTGGTAGAATAATTTGCTTTCACAAACATTATTATTCTAAAAATATATAATGGCCTTTTATCTAAGGTCCCGAATTCCTCAAACAGCTTAACGCTAGGGTTCTTGAAGGTTTTTTTAACAATTATTTTAATTTTCGATTTTTGAGCGGATTCGAGAGGTTTCAATATTGATTTATTAGTGCCTCCCCATTCTATTATGCCATAAGTTATAATTGGGTTACATAAAATATAGCATACTTGTTTGAGTTTAATTAGGAATTAGATGTTACGTTTGCAAGTGTGAATTTATAATTTTTATTCATTAGAATCACGCTAATTTAAAAAAATTTCATCATGGTTTTCCTTTCCTTCTCAGAATATGCATTTTAATATTTATCGCTGCATTCAGTTTGTAAATGTATTTTTTTTTTTAGTAAATCAGTGGGTTTGGGTTTATCTCACTCTGCAGATTCCATCACTTCTATTCCAAATGTATATAGCCCTGATTATATACAGGGCGCTTATACCAATCATGGGCAGATCTGGAACCATCAATGGAGATTTATACATTTCTATTGTCTCCTCAGTACTAATGATCTATTTGTTGAACTTTTCTGTGAGTATAAATAATTTATTTTAATCAGCCCTCTATGGGCCTCGGTCTCCTCGAACATTGGTTGCCATATCCCTTTATCCTGTCTTGTACTCCTCCAGTCCCTGGTGCCAATAGCATCCACATCCCGCTGTTCTCCATCGAGTCATCGGAGTTTGGGTCTATCGACACTCCATCTACTTTGGGGATTTGTGTGAAGTATCTACCTATGCTGTGTTTGGGGTTTTTTTTCAGAGGTGCAGGTTGTTCAGAATAGAGCGATCAGAAATGTGTTTCACCGACCGTATGATACTCATGTAAGGGTCATTTATTTTGAAACAAAAATCATGCCTTTTAGCATGCTTTCTTATTTCGATATAACTAGCACTATCAGTAATACAACTCTCGACTAAATGCACAGTAACATAAAGCCCGCTTTCAATAGAGACATCCATCAGCACGGTACTCGATCAAAAAATAATATTTGAAGTGGATCTGTGAAGTCTACGAAGTTTTGTACTAGATCTTTACAGTACATCACTCAGCGCCCTTGAGGTGATTTTCACAAAAATAGCGCTATATAAATTATCCAACTATATATATACATAGGTTTCAAAGAATTTAATAAATTTAAAGTACCAATTTCAAAATATAGAAACAGGACGTGCAAATTGAAGAATTATTTTTTCCAGAAGTTCTTCGAATAAATAATGTAAGTTGATCCAGAGAATGCGCATCTTGAACATATAACTTTTAATATTTACCGTCTGGCGGGAAAACGAATTTCTTTATGCTTTTTCATACTTTTTTAGCTTGTATTATGTAAATGTAATTTTAATACGCTTTTGATATTTGTTTAAACTTGTATTGGGTACATGAATTTTGGTAATTTTAAAAACTTTTTCATTCTTGTAATTTTTTAACATTTGCACTCTCATACTCGTTCAGTTTGTATATATACATACATACATGTAATTTTTAAATATAAAATTTTTTTAAATTTTTCTTTTATATATTGTATTATGTATATATCATTTTTAATTTATTTCCATACCTTGTATTATGTTTATCTTGTAGTTTTTGAAACTTTTTCATACCCTTATAGTCTAAAATATAAAAACGTCTGTAAATAAATATTGTTATCTGCATGTCCCTTAACGAGTTTTTTTATTAAAACTTCTTGAAAATATTATATAAAATTATGTTTAATATGTTTTCAATATAAATTTTAAAAAAAATAAAAATCTATTAGCTCCTTACTCTTTTTATCAACGTGCCGTGCCCATTGGAGCCTCTCCATTCTAATAAATTGCACTATGTTGGACTTATTGTGGATATAAGAGAATCTGAAATCCAAAAAAAGTCAACGAGAAAGTTCATAGATTTTGGAAAATAAAAATAAAAAATGATAATTGACTATCAAGTATCAAGCTAAGACAAAAAAAAATATTACGTAACATGTTTTTTTTTTTTTTTGTGATTTTGAAAATCCCAACCGAAATTTAAAAATGACGCCGTTCGCGGCTACACGATCATTGGCCGGTGAATAATGAAAAACACACATTCGAACGGTAAAACAAAACTGACAAGAAGAATATTATAGTTTCAGTAGGTATAGTAGTTTATTGTACGAACCAGTAACTTTCTATGACATCACTAATGATTTAAGTCAAAGCCAAAACTTGATAAGATTAGTTTGTAGAAGCCACAAATCGTTAGTTTTTGTTTCTGACATTTGAAAGTTGAACCCTGTACAATTATAATATGTACCCCAAATACGCTAAATGTCGAAAAGCATGGAAAATGATGACCGGAAATCTGTTGCCAGTTGCAATCATAATCGTCCATGTTGCCACAACAACACAACAACGCTATAATTTATTGGCTTTTACAAAAAAGTAGTTACATTAACTTATGACGTTGCAAAGCAGTTTATATTTTTTAAAACGGATAATTTTTCCCGAAATTTTCATGAAAATTTGCCATACAATTAAATACTCTTATTTTTACACATGTAAGAAAACATTTTTTATGTCCTGTTTCCAGTAGCACTGAACTTCCTTGTTACTTATGAAATAATGAAAGCACTAAAATTTAACAATATAATGAAAGCACAAAAAGCCTTACTAAGAGTAGCCAACAAAAAGCCTTACCAATACTCTGCAGACAGAATTTTTACAGATTTTCCAATACTGGACATAAGGTAAATACACATAAAGACAATTTTAAGACATTGTCATCAAAAGCCTGACAGACATAATGACGGACAACAAATTTACGACACTAGGCAAAGACAAAAAACAATACTTCTGCTCCCAAAGAAAAAACAAATCACGGACAAAGGCGCTATAATTTTCTGGCCCCTAAGCTATACAACCTTTTAAGTAAGTATATATTAGTAAGCAAATTGAAAAACAATGCTCTAGTCCATAAATCGGATTGCTAAAAGGACTAGACAGGAAGCTGAGGAATATGTTTCATATATCAGATTATAATTATATTTTTTTGAAAGTTCTTTCTCATTTTATTAATGTAGGTATGTTTTAGAATCTTTTTACATATTTCTTTTGAATTTTTCATATTGAATTTTTACACAACAATTGATGTGAAAGTATGTACTATTATGTAACAAATAAATAATACGCTGACACTCCGGAACGTGCCCGTGGGCCAGTGGAGTGGCTACATCCATAAATAAAAAGGAAATATCATTGAATGTACCTATTATGTAAACATTTTCTTTTGTAAACTATGTATTTATCTATTATATTAAATATTGGATTAAATTCTTGCTCATTTGCATGCATATGCATATGCACTTATTTATAAAAAAATGTTTTATATACCTTCATTTTTTTTTTTTAATATATGTGTATTTTGTACTTTATCATCATCATCATCATCATCAGCCGTCTCTTGTCCAATGGTGAACATAGGCCTCCCCCTTTAGTCTCCATATTTCCCTATCCTGAGCCAACCGCATCCAACCACTTCCTGCAACTCGTCTTATGTCATCAGACCCTTGTCACCTTGTCTGAGGCCTGCCGACACTTCTTCTACCCGTTCTGGGTCGCCATTCCAGGACTTTTTGGACCATCTAAAGTATGTGATTCTGGCTATGTGACCAGCCCAGCTCCATTTCTGGTAGGCAGCCCCTATGGACCACATCGGTGACCTTTGTTTTCGCTCTAATCCATGGATTTTGTCCTTAAATTATTAATATTGTAATCCCACAGCAAGCACAAGAGGTTGCTTCTTTTTTGGTGTGGTATTTCGCTTCGTTTTTTGTTTCTGTACTTTTGCTTTATTATGTATTTATTTTTGTAAACATGTTGTTACTTTGTATTTTATTAAATAATTTAAAAATATAATAATTAAAAAAAACAAACTTCACCAGAACATTCATTCCTTTAAAAAAAAATGCCTTAGAGAAAGCACTTAGCCTATTTTTTTCTTTTCACATCAGGAAATAGCATGATAAATATTTGTTTTATTTTAATATTTGTTTTATTCTATGTTTATTCATTTACATATGTTATATTTTTCTTTTTAATACTAGTATTTTACACGTATCTTAATTTTTTTAAATTATAAATGGTGTATTCTGTAATTTTTTTTTGTTTTTCAATTTTTAATTACTAACGATACATTTTCAAATTTGTATTTAAGCTTCAATTTTTATTATTATCGGTATGTTTTATAATTTAAAATAATTATGTCTCATTTATTTACTATTAATGGCATATTTTCTAATTTATTTATATGATTCAATTTTTATTATTATTACTTGCATGTTTTCTAATTTATATTTATATTGATTTTTTCTAATGTTATTATTATTCTTTGAATTTATTAAGCATCATTTAATTATAAAAAAAATATTAAAAAAACACATGAAAAAAATAAGGTCCTTCCTAAACACAGGAATTTCCCAGCTAGTCGGGTCCTGAAACAAATAAACTCTGTACATTTTAAAACTGTGAAATACATTAATAAATAAATATAATTTCTAAAATTCTGAATATAGGATCTTGTACTGTGTCTAGTACGAAGGCCTGGTATTTTGTTGGCAATGCTGACTGCATTGACTCTTATTTTGCTCCCCGTATCACTCTATACTTCCCTCGGGCACCCGTACAGGGGAGGACCTGACAAACCAACTCCACAACGCTACTGGATTATGGTAACTTAAAATATATTTATTTTTTTACTTTTCATTGATAAGTGAGGAATCATTGTACTTGTTTATTTATTTTTTATTCATACAATGTAAATAAAAATAATTATTTGATATTATCTCCAAAATATGTTAAGAATATTATAAAAACTGTAAACGTTGTAAACAATTCACCAGTCTTGAAGATGCCTACTTAGGCGAAAGCGCTCGTTGGTCAAAATAATAAAAAGTAAAACTAAACCAAGAAGTTTCATTGATAAGTTCATTTATAATTTTATCACAATCTTAACTATGAAGTTTTATCAAGAAATATCAACAAAAAACATCAATATTATTACATAAACATACACATTATACAGGGTGTTCATTAAACCCTGTCACATCCGAAACCGCGATGATCAGTATGAGCAAAAAGACATATAGGCACATAAAAATATTTTTTTGGAACGAATAAAATAAAAATACCAAAAAAGCAAATGGTTGCTCACTTCTGCAGGGGAGAAACGAGGGGGGGGACTGATACGCCAACAACTGCGCGGCCGCGCTCCACTTACTTCTCTCCTGCAGAAGTAAGCAACCATATGTCTCTTGAAATATTTTTTTTTCTAAAAAAAATCTTTGTTCCAATTTTTTTTTTTAATATGCCTCGATGTCTTCCTGTCCATACAGATCATCGTGGTTTCGGATGTGACACGGTTTAAATAACATCCTGTATTTCAAAAGGCATCTGAACAACACGCGTAATAGTATATAAATCTATGCAATATCTCCTGCAATGGTCTCTTCCCTTAGATTAGACAAAATCCAAACTTGTACACTCTTTCTGAAAATGGCTTTTGTTTTGGAAAACTTAATATGTTCATTTAGGAGATTAAACACTCTAGGGGCCACAAAAGAGAAATTCCTCTGAGCAAATGTCGGAGTCGTACGTGTTTTTGGAATGAAATAATTCAAATTACAGGAATTTGTATGAGAACCTAACTGGGGGTCCGAATACTATATCGTGGTTATACAAGTAAAAGTGACCATTTGCAAAAATGACGAAATTGAGATTATTGACTTTTTGACATCGTATTAGCATAATGCTTGACTGGTAAAAATGCCAAGTCGATCCGACACTCCAAAAAAAATTATTTGTAAAATATGTGATTATTTCATTGAAGCTCACAGATATTGACAAGTAAAACTGACTAACACACATAGTCACTTTTATTAGTAAATTTGAAATTTAAATAATTGACCAAGTAACAGTTAGTCAATATTACTTGTAGGTGATGTCATCAGTGAAGAGTTAGTTAGAGTTAGTAGTTAGTAGTTAGTAAGTTACTATACTTTTTGTATTTGACAGATACGGTTTTTTTTATAAAAAGTTCATTAATAAAATTTATTCTTTAGATTATTACGTAACACTTCTTAATTAGTTGTTATTTTTAATTTATTTTGTATTTCCGTGTTCATTTAACCTTCATAAATACAAAAAAATGGATTATTGAAATAAAAAAATCCCAAAAACATAATTTACAGTTATAAAATAAAATAAAATAAAATACTACCTCCCTCAATGAACGAAACAAAAATGATTATCTGCAAAATTTCATGTCAAATTTTACAGGTAAAATTTACTAGGTTTTTCAATTTTTTTTTGTATAAAAGTTATAAAGTTTTTCAAATACATTTTTACTTTACATAAAAGTTGAAAGTACCGTACATATAATGTAAAATTACCAACCACCTACTTGAAAAATCTGATCTTTGAGAAGCAATTGAACTCTAAAAAAACACTAAAATTGCTCCCATGAAC
Organism: Micrasema longulum; assembly: GCF_059751315.1. NCBI lineage: Eukaryota > Metazoa > Arthropoda > Insecta > Trichoptera > Brachycentridae > Micrasema > Micrasema longulum. The sequence goes on from NW_028277326.1 coordinate 261,733, forward strand.
ATTATTGATTTTATCACTTGGTCAATTTCTCTTGTATGGCTCACGATATAATAAATATAAATATTAAATTGAGACCTGTTTAGATATATATTTGACTCACTCCAATTATTCCAGCACTCTGATCGGCAGTTCTATAACGAGAGTAATATCCTACGAAGGCACGAGACGGGATACTTTGTGTTGAACTTGGATAGGAATAGTCCTCGCACGATTCCCTTAAAGGGGCGCACCCTATACTCTCTAGAGAAGGATTGCGAGGAAGAACTTTACTGTGGATTACCCCTGTACTTGACAAGAATGGTTCCTTTAAGGTAATAATCCAACTTATTTATTATAATTTTTTTAGTACAAGAAACTTCAGCCCTACGGGAAATTGGATCCAAAAAATGTTTTCTTGCGCGCGGTAAAAAATGGAGCATTTAATTGTAAGTCAGTTTCTTGAAAATGCACGCAAAAAATAACAATTTTTTTTTTTATCAAACGAATTACTTTGAACAACGCCACTAGTTCCGTGAATCAACCAATGATTAGAGAGTTGTGGAAGATTTCCGATTTTCTTATTTGGTTGGATTTTTATTAAGTTGGAATAACCCTGCAAAAATAAATACTTAATTCTTACCTTTTAAGGAAATAAGTACGTATAAAAATAATTACAATCCAAAATTATCAATTCGGCAATTCTCAACCTGTGTACGGGCCACTTTTGCTGCAATCTGTAGTAACTTCGTGATTGATAATCTAAGATCACATATACGTATGGGCGGCTCTGTAATTGATAACGCGTTGTTACTCTGAGATTTAAAAATTGAGGGAGAAGGAAACGAATGAATATTCCTTAACTCTACAATGCTCAATGTAGACGATCTGCTACATACTGATAAAACAAAAAGTCACTTTATTTTTTTTATTAAAAAGCCAATCAACAGGCTTGAGTAAGCCCTAACAGATTGGCATTAATGAGTAATACTTAATCTAAACAGTCTTAAAATCAACTTAAATTTACAAAATGTCACTTGCGCGTATTCTGTCAAAAATGTAATTTAGGTAAAGTTCAAAGGGTTATTCCTTTGTTTTTTTAATGTATTATTTTCTTGTATTATTTTTTAAAAAGATGTTCATATGAATCTTAACATATTACAACAGAGATGAAGAACATTTTAGAGAAGGTAATATAGAAGTCTAGGCATATACAGGGCTCATGCTTAGTTTTGACTAAAACTCAAAACAACTTTTACTATAAATGTTAAAATATGTTTAATTAGTTACCAGGGCCCCGATTACAATAGAAAGTTAACAGAGTTATCTTCGACTGTCTATAAAGAAAAACTGATATTTGTGTACGAAAATGAGTATATTTGCATGAACATTTAAAGTAACTTCGTCGGTAACCTATAATTGAAAATGTTTAGAAGAAAAAAATGTATGCATATTCTGCTTTTCTAACAGGAAAATTTTACTTTGTAGATAAAATTGAAGATAAATGTTACCTTCCCATTGTAATCGGGGCCCAGAAAGTCTCAGGAAAGCTGGGAGCATCTCCACTTTTCGAGGGAAATGCCATTTGCATATCAGGGATACAGATAATAATTATCTTTTAATTACTTATCTGTATGTTACGTGGTGTTTTAGATATATTTAATTGAGGTGTACTTAATGTCATTATTAATGCATATTATTGTTATTAATGATTTATGTTTTTTTTTTTTTTTTTAAAAAGAAATATTTGCGTTCTTATAATTTACCCAAATATTTAATTTTGAGGGCCATTCTCAACGAGTTCTAAATAACTCACTATTAGAAAATGGAATCAAGTTGGGGTAGAGTGGGATTCGAACCACGGACCTTTGGTCTGTGAGTCCGAGACACTAGCCACGGGACCACAACCCGACTATTATCTTTCTTTAAGTTAATGTGAAAATTTACATCTACACAAATAAATAAATAATCTTTTGTTAACTCCCAATACGTTCTTGGTGGGTAATGATGATAAATGTGTATGGTTTTTGAATTTTATTATTTTTATGTATTATGCATTTTTCTTTGCATTTTACAAAAGGTTACAAATATAGAAAAAACTTTTACATAAACACAAAAAAAACGTCCCACAAAGGCATGGCCTGTGTGTGAGTGTACATTTTATTTTAAATTTAAATAAAGGCTATTGGAAGAATACGATAGATTAAAAAAAAAGTGCAAATATTAGAATAAGTATTTTTTCAAAATATTTGATGATCTGTTTTTTCTCTCACAGTCCAACAAGCAGCTGGATCCCGTCTGAAGCACCTTCGTTCTCCACTCCTACCAATGTTGTACATAAGAAGTCTTGCTCACAGAATCCACCCCAGTGCACTCTCAACTTATTGATTCGAGGTAGACCATTTTTGTTTTTAAAAGAAAGGTTCAATCTGGTCAGATCACAGACTCCAAATTGGATATCCGAGGTACTAACTTGGATTCCCAAAATTGAAACATTAAAATAATTCGTAAGAATGCACATATTGTCCAGACTTCAATATTCCATTCTCAGGGGTTATTTTTTCATTTGATTTATCTATCAGTGGTAAAATTCACTATGGGATTAAACAATCCAGTATTTTGGAAGCCGGCAGGATGCAAACATCCTGGCTACGGAATTACGAGATTGGACCGCAAGACAGAGAAACATGGGCCACAGCGATCGCCAAGGGGAATCTTGACACGGCACACAAAGAAGTATTTGTCTACAACTAGTTGGATGTACTTAAAATATTGTTAGTTAAATTATACTTGACAGGTGGAAGAATTGAATAATTATGCAAGTGCAAACATTGGCAGGGTGGTAGAGGATACACAGTTTGTAAATTGATCACTTAAAATCCTGTAAATAATCCCATCATTAAAATATATTTTTTCGTCGAAATTACAGATGACCAATAATATTATAATTTGGAAAATCCAATTGCACAATTTGTTTGTTCACAATCAAATGTGATTATTTAAATCCTGGGTGTTCTGTACTAATTGGACCTCTTGGCCTACTGTGTTGCAAACTAAATAAAATAGCTTGGTAAAGGAGCTATCCATTTATGTTAAAATATACACACATTGACCTTAAGAAGAACGTTCTGTATTCCAGGTCCTAGCCGACTAAGTCTGACATTTTCTCCAAGGGCTAATATAACAGTTGATGCTTGGACTCTTCCTACGGAGCCACAACCCTCTGGTCAGTGGAGGGGGCGTCCCTCTTACTTTGTACACATTGTTCGAGCAGAAACCAAAACACTTTTTTCCCTCTCCATTACATTTAATGTAAGTAATACTTAATGCACTTCCCATCAACTAATTATTAACCGACCGAGGTTTCGGTTTCGACCGTTTTCGACCAAAGATTGGCCGAAACCTGCAGTCGGGGTGTGTCGGATTAGATTAGTAGTTATGCAACGGAAGTGTCATAACGGAAGCAGAAGCGGAAACAGATGTAAAAGGTACATTTTAGCGGAAACTGAAACGAAAGCGAATGCGGAAGCGGAGTGTAAATACCTTAGAGTATATACATCTCCATGAAAAAAACGAAAATTTTTTTACAAATACAATTTTTGATGAAATTAATATTCAAAATTAAAAAGTGGTAAGTTTTATTTTATAATAAGTAGTTTTGCCGCTTTTACACCAAACAATCTGTTCCGGGGTTCTTCATGTAATATTTTTTCATGTGTTTATTTATATACGGCATTTCTTCCATTTACATATAAGTGGTATAAAGAGTGCTTAAAAATAAAAATACAAAATAATCGAGTACGGTATATTAATATACTCGTTATAAATAACTTAAAATATATACATACATATTTTAAAGAAATTATACAATAACAAAATACATGAATCAATCAAATTATAACTATTCCAACCCAATTTCCTGGAGTTGATTTAGTCTTTTTGATAAAAATAGGTTGGTCACTTTATTTTTTAAGTTAGGCAGAGATAAACTAAATATATCAAAATGTGATGCATATTCATTCCCGGTATTCTGTTATCTAACAATAGGTGAGTTATATTGAGCTACCGTTCGACAATTTTGACAATAAAATATTGTAGATGTTCTGCTTAACCTAGGTGGTACATATAATGAAATCAACTTTAGTAGATCGGGTATCAAACATTGGTTTTATTATTTTATATAAAGTCGTAAGATCGGTCGATGTTTTTCGTTCATTCAATTTAGTTAATTTAAGAGAGTCAAGATAATTTAATTGATTACTAGAAAAACCCATCTTAAAATTAATACATCTAAGAAACTAATTCTGAATTTTCTCAATAGAATCTGAGAAAGTGATTTGATAAGGTGACCGTATTGGAGAATTATAATCTAGTTGGCTTCTAACTAGAGATGTGTAAAGATATTTAATTGTGTTTATATTGTTAAAATCTTTTCCGGTTCTAAGTACAAATCCTTATAATTTTACAGCTTTGTTAGATATTTTAATAATGTGCTCTTTAAATAATAATTTCGAAAGCGAACAAAACACCCAGATCGCTCACGGTAGAAACATCAGCAATTTTAATTTGATTTAACATATAATTAAAAAGAACAGGATTTTTTATTTTATGGAATCTCATAGTTTGACATTTGCTTATATTGAGTTGCAATTTATTTTGTTGGCACACCAGGTGTTTAATTTGGACAAATTATGGGACAAAATGTTACAATCGTAATATAAGACTAGCTCAGAATTACTCACTGTTGAATTTGTATTGGAGCACCAATGGCGAAATATTAGTATATTTGTGTGAATTTAATTTCCCCCACATTAGGGAATCCACATGTCAAGCCGATCGGTTTTCTTTTATGTACTCCTGAAGTTGTGATTGTGTCCAAAAATAAATTGTCATTCTCGTTATTTGTAATCGAGTCTTGCTCGTTTTTATTCATACTTAACATGGATTCTGACATTTGTAAAGATGAATTCATCATTAATGATGACGTAGTTTGCACTTTATTCTCAATTCAAGGGTGTAGTCGGGTAAAACGTACGAAAAATAAGGAAATCATACGAATTGGCCATTTTAAAACGAATGGTTTTTATAATTCGCCCAAAAATGCAAAAATTTAAAATAAATAAATTAGTATCTACTTTATAGTGAAATATTTTCCACAGAAATTTTATGTGGAAAACAACGCGGCGTTTTATCAGAGAATAAAATGAAAAAGAGTTAGAAGTTGCTCGTAATGTATATATATATGTGTGTATATGTTTTTAAATGTAATTGCCTAGCTTGGAACGGGATATGTACCCTTGTTTGCTGGGCAAAGTGTACAAAAAATGTACGAGTATGTAATATGATCAAATGTATGAATAAATTAAAATAAAAAGAACATGATTATTTTTCTATTTTTTTTTTAAAAAAAAGATAAATACTTGAGTTCTTATTATTTACTCAAATATTCCAATTTTCAGACTACTTCCTAAAAATCGTAAATAACTTGTGCTGGAAAAATGGAAATCGAGTTGTGGTAGAGTGGGATTTGAACCTCGGACCTTTGACTCGTGAGTCCACAATACTAACACGGGACCACGACCCTTTATATTATATTATAGCTTTTTTGTAATTATTATTGTTTTTTTCTGCAGGTTTCTTCAGATGTTTTTTTATCGACCCCAATGGTAGACATCGGCATATCTGGGAACTATATCCATGACACAGAGAACCAGAAATATATGACCTCTGACTATAAAGATTTCCTCTCTGGCTTCCCTGATTGGACCCAAATTACTCCATGGATAAGCTCCTATTCAGCTTACGTGTTCTGATGTTTTTTACACTACAGTTTTATCGAATGCAAATCTGACCACGTGGTCGTCATTCCGTCTATTAAGGTGTCCGAACCATCAGAGTCTATTTTCTTTAAGTTTTTTCGGAATATGCGCGACCTCGAAACTGCCGCGAACATATTCATTTTTTATCTCATCAATCTAAGTAACACCTGCAGACTATCTGACCATCTTCATTTCAGCTCAATTTTCAGCTCTTTTTGCTGTTTTCAGCTGTTTTTTCTTCATGGTCCAGCATTCTAATCTCTAAAGCATAGCTGGACGAACGGCCGTCTCGTATATTTTGACTTAGGCTTTTATCTGAATTTTTAAGTCGCACATAACACCAGGGCCCCGATTTCAATAAGAGGTTAACATTTATCTTAAATTTTATCTACAAAGTAAAATTTTCCTGTTAGAAAAGCAGAATATGCATACATTTTTTTCTTCTAAACATGTTCAGTTACCGACGAAGTTACTTTTAATGTTCATGCAAATATACTCATTTTTGTACACACATATCGGTTTTTCTTTATAGACAGTCGAAGATAACTCTGTTAACTATCTATTGTAATCGGAGCCCAGGCAACTAATTAAACATATTTAAACCTTTATAGCAAAAGTTATTTTGAGTTTTAGTCAAAACTTTTCTGAATGAAAAGCAGAATACGCATACATTTTTTTCTTTTAAACGTGTTCAATTATAGGTTACCGACGAAGATACTTAAATACTCATTTTCGTACATAATTATCGATTTTTCTTTATAGACAGTCGAAGATAACTCTATCAACTTTCCATTATAATCGGGGCCCTAAAAGTGCTCTATATTTTATCGAACCCATGTGAAATATTTTTGACTTTATTGTTTTAAATTCTTGCGAAAACGGTTTATTGCATTGGCCTCGCCCCTAATAAGTCACGATTTGGTTAAATTTTCACCTTTGTTTGTGACTGTTTCTATTTTTAAAACGTCGTCACGAATCTTGGCGTCACAATTGTTAAGGCCAAACTGGTCGCGTTTTTGTGGAAATGTATTTAATATCTGTTACAGGTAATTTTATTTATTTATGAAAATCTTTTTCTTCAATATTAATATTGATTTTGAAAATACATTTAATTTTAGTAAATTCATTTCTCTATAGGTCTCTACACATCATTATTAGCATTCTTATTATTATATTAATTAATTGGAGTTTGTATTTTATTTATTGTTATAATGTTTATGCTAGTTACATTATGTGTTTATAATAAATATTTAAGAAAGTCTATATTTTTTTTTGATTAACGTGGTTATTTTTTAAATAATTAAATGGTTTAAGTTTTGTTTAGTACTTAAGTATTAATTAAAAACTGCTCATAATTAACAGCAGAGCCATATTAAATGAAGATTCACCTGACCAAAACATACTTTATATTTAAATGTTCTAGAAATTTAATTTCAACAGCTCGGCAGTCAGGCGGCAGAAGAGCGACCTGTATTTTTTTTAGTTTTTAATAGTTTTAAAAAATATTTCAGTATGTAAATACAAAAAATAAAACACACGACACACTTAGTAAGACGATATTCCAACTTTTTTATACCACCTGAATAATACGATTTCGGGAACCTCTCAAAATACGCGTTAGTTTCAGTAATCACTTTTTCGTTTGAGCTGAATCTTTTTCCTGCGAGCCATTTTTTCAAGTTTGGAAACAGGAAAACGTCACTAGGAGCTAAATCTGGACTATAGGGTGGATGATCAACCAATTCGAAGTATATTTCACGTAATTTCAGCATTGTATCTAATGCTGTGTGAACCGGTGCGTTGTCTTGAAGAAAGAAAGCTTTTTTCTTCTTTAAATGTGGTCGTTTTTCCTTGATTGCATCATTCAGTTGATCCAATAATGCACGATAATACTTTCTTGTGATTGTGGATCCTTTTTCAAGATAATCGATGAGTAATATTCCGAGTGCATCCCAAAACACAGTGGCCATAACCTTGCCAGCCGATTTCACTGCCTTTGCATTTCACTTCTTCGGAGTAGTTTTTGGTTTCAGGGGTATAGTGGAACACCCACGTTTCATCAACAGTTATTAATTGACGCCAAAAATCAACAATCAACAATCTCACGCAACTTCACTCGGCGATCATTCATAACTATATCAAGGATTTTCTTAATATTTTCTTCAGTAACCACCTCTTTTGCCCTTCCTGTTGATGGTATTGTTGCAGTGCTTGTTCGGCCGCGTTTAAATTCCGCAATCCAATATTTTACCAAGTAATCTGACGGAACAGACTCACCGTAATGTTTATCGAGCTTTTTTTTAGTCTCTTTCGCCGTTTTCCCTTTCAAATAATAGTGTTTAATTACTGTACGAAATTCACTTTTATTCATTTTTCAAGAAAAGTTGAATACAAAATTTGTTTACTTCAAACGACTACAACAAATAAACTAATCGATGAATTTGGGTGACATTTTAACAGCTGCCGTTAAACAGATCGCAATTTGGAAAAAATAGATCTTTTTTGTGTTTGTGCTGCCATCTAGCGCTAGGTAGTTTCATTATAAATCCGCCCTCGTAGATGGCGCTTTAATCAATTTTGATGAATAATTGCAAGTATAAACTTTATTTTCACAGGAAATACTACAAGACTCGGTTTGTGGTAATTTTATATTGTGTTGGTTTTTATAATTATCATAACAATATAAATAATGTACATTTTTAAAAACCGCGTACAAAATAAAAAACGGCTCATCTTATTTTTACACAAACATACAACAGCGGACAGCCAGGACGTATGTGACCAACGGATTATACCTTTCTCTCTCTAATAATCACGCTCTCTTTATCTGCACTATTTACGAAAGCTACACTACTCGTATATAGTTAATATTTGTACAAGAGCCAGCGAATTTGAATTTAGAAAAAGTAGTTCTCATTAAAGTTTAAGACAAGTTCTATCTTCTTTCTAATTTTACTGTGAGTTTCTATTTTCTGTTAAATAGGCACTATCGGGTTTTGGTGGGTTTTTCTGTTAGTGCCTATTTCAATTTATGTTGAAATTTTTACTGGTTTGGATATGTGTTTATTATTACAATTGATATTTTGATGTTATTCTTGTACTTATATTTTTCTTGTCTTTTGTTTGTATGTATATTGTTATTCCTGTCTGTTTATGTTTTTCTTATGTTTATAAATGTAACTTGTTTTTGGCCGATGTTATCAAGTTTTGGTAGTAGGCCCTAATAAAGAAAAAAAAAAAAAACGTCTTAGAGGTGGGCACCACTCTTTTGAGATGAGACACATCGGCATTCCACATATAAAGGGGAATACTCATCAGTCATAAAAATGCCTGAGATGCACAAAATTGAAATATACGCCAAATTGTGCTTAAAATATAATGAAACTCGTTACAATTTCAATAATTATCTACAAACACAGAAACTGTGAAGGATGTAGAAGTAATGTCATGGATTTCATTTCATTTCATTTCATTTCATTTCATTTTGTTTGCATCACAACAGGCCAGGAGGCCTAATTACAGTGGTGAATTACATTACAGAACTACCAGGCTTGAGAAAAATCACATTTTAATTTTTGTGTTCTCACCGGGAATCGAACCCGGAACCTTCCGTGCGTGAGTCAAGCGTCTTGACCACTACACCACGGAGGCCGCCTGCGAAGAAACTAACACAAAATATCCTAATATTACTTTGCATGCCAGAAAATTATTATTACCCTTTCCCTCATCTTATTTGGTGGAATGTGGTTTGAGCGCCATAAGCGATTTACTCATTAAAAAACGAAATCGATTGGATATAACGCATAGAGGCATAGAGGGGACCTAAGACTGAAATTAACTAAGCTAGTCACTTGTGTTTTATTATTGTTTTCATTTTTATTTTATTCTACTTGGCTACATTTTCAATTTGTGTTTTGTAATCGTTTCAGTTATAATATGTATTAGAAAAGGTGTTATTTAATACCATTAGGGGTTCAATGTTTACAAACATATTACAATATGGTTTAAAAATTTACCTGCTGTTTAATAAAAAAAGATCCCGGTGGGGCATCTGACTTTTGAAAAGACTACGGCGCGGCATGGCATAAAGAAGGCTGGGAAACACTGCATTAAGGGGACCAGAAAAGTTTAAACGGCCGAAAACTGGGTGAGATTCGAATGACAGTTGTGGACGAATAAATAAACATACACAAATATTATTTTTTGAAAGTTTTTTATGCATTCTTAGTGAACAAAACAAGCTTCAAAATGTCCAAAAACATTAATAATTGGGGGTACATTTATATTTAAAGGCGACCGCGCAACTTGCGAAATGCTTTCTTCTTGCGGCTATTCTGGGTAAACGAGTAAAGAGTTTTTCTTTTTTTTTAGCTCCATTTTGTTGGTGAAATCTTCCTCTATGGAATAAGCCTGAATTCTGTAAAAAATCGTCAAAGTTAGAGCAATGGCGGCCAAGAAATCAAAAACTTTGAAAAATTGCTCTATAATTAAATGAGACAAAAGGAGTATGAAGAAGAATGTTATTCCTAAGAACTTTTTGATGAACATTAATAGAGAGTTGAGATTTGAGATTTGAGAGTTGAGCTGTTAACATTAACATATTACAACAGAGATGAAGAACATTTTAAAGAAGACAATATAGTCCAGGCATCTACAGGGCTTATGACCTGTCATTGGCTGGTTTAAGTGGCCACTTTACACACTGTGTAACATATACTGAAATAATTCAATTAGATGAATCTCCAATCTCCATTTTGCCCATATTTGAACATCTACATTACTTCAATTCTTTCATCTGTTGATGTTTGTGAAGTTAGAGAGCTAAAACCTTTATTTCTGCAAGTGAGATTCATCTAATTGAATTATTTCATTATATGTTATACAGTGTGTAAAGTGGCCACTTAAACCAACCAATGACTGGTTATAAGCCCTGTAGATGCCTAGACTTATAAATTGCCTTCTTTAAAATGTTCTTCATCTCTGTTGTAATATGTTAATATTTGAATGTGTTGATCGGATTTGAAATCAAGTTTTAACCGAAAACGCATGTACTTGACAAATTTCTTTTTGGCACAACAATTATTGTACAAGAAACTGCACAAGATCTTATATTATTTTCCGACCCATGTAATACAAGCTTTACGCAAACTAGGTATCTGAAACACATTTTTCTTAAATACAACAATGTTTATTGAAAGTTCATTTTAAAATGATAAAAGAAGTAAAAAAAACGTCATGTTTTCGTGTTACGTCACATTTGATGCAATAAAACATAATACCTATCTTTATATGAGTTGTAATCTTTTATGATTTATACCACAAATATCTCGTTTAGGTTAAAAAGGCCAGAAATGTGATAATACTCTTAGTTTGTTGTTTTTGTGTATTCTACAAGCAGTGTCCCAAGCTTTAAATAATTAGTTATTTTTACAGAATAACGGATGTGTGTTTGATTTTCTGTGAGTACTTAGTACAGATTGACGAGAGATTTTGGGGTACTTAATATATATTGTTAGCCAGGGTAAGTAAAATTTATACTCTTCATTTTATTAAGATAAGGTTAAAAGTGTCGCCCCCAAAAACGTTTATCTTTATATATATTTCTTCAGTACGTGTGATTTCACTGAATTCCTAAACGGCTTAACCGATTTACGTGCGGTTTTCAGCGAAATGTAAATTTTTGCGCTGCGCGTGTTCGTAAATATCAAAATGTTCAATAGAAACTGTAAAAAAAAAGTTTTTTTAAATAATAAATTTCATAAGTGGTACATGCTTTTTTTTATTTTATACAAATCAATTTTTTTACATCTAGTAAATATTATAGCTGTAACTCTCCAATAAAAGAGACTAACTTTTGTGCTTGAAGAGTGACTTACACTGTATAGTTATTTATTTATTAGAGTTTGTATAATTTTGAAAATATGAAAACATGAGAAAAAAATAACAAAGGATATTTTATTTTTTATTTTATTTTATTCAGAAAACATACAGTTATACATAATAATTATTAAAACAACATTTTTTTAACATAAAAAGATCAATGAAGTTTTCATAAATTATGAAAAAGATATAAACATTAAATGTGACAAAAAAATAAATAAAGAAGAATTTCAAGTGAGAAAATAACAATTGTTAACATTTGCGTTTTCCATGGAGGTAATAAATTTAAATAAATAAAAATACCGAAAGCACACTCCGAGCCATCCACGCACACACATGAACGCACATATAAAACATACACAAACGTATACATTACATGCGGCACATATACATAGCATAAACCACTCAAGATGATGACTTTCTGTATTGAATGTTGAGGGTTTCTTTAAAATTACTTTTATAATTAATCATTGTACTATTTTAAGAGGGTTTAATATATTGGCATATGTGCCAGCCCATCCAACAATTCCATTTTGTAACAAAGATTGTACAATCGAGTAATAAGCTGTTTTTAAATTGCTGATTTAAAAAAAAACCCTAATCTAATAAATATGTAAATTCATTTTCCAATACGTTTAATTGGTTTAGTGAACCAAAGTAATATGATCTTTCCATTTTAAGTTACAAGCATAAATCTTTTTTTCATCGATCTACCACGGTTGCATTCGACGAAAATGCGTATACAAAAAATGGATGGATGTTGTTTTTTTGTGTTAAAAAAAATTGTTTTTGAATGTTGACAAACAACATTCGCTTTTTATGGATCCCAATTAGATTCTTTCTTTATTCTTCCAAAGTTCCTTATAATTTCTTCCCATGTATTTCTTTTTACTGAATTTTTGGTAATACTAAAATAATATAATCTGAAATTTAATACATTTTTGAAAATCGCATTCATGAACCAAGTCCACCCCTGTTGGTGATAAGAAATTAATTCGAAACTTGCAAAAAGAATTCTATATTTGAAAATGAATTATTTTATAATTCGACATTCAACCTGGGTACCTACTTATCAATGTAAAGTCTTTTTCCAAGCAGGCAGCCAACGTTCGGGCAGGACAATGTCTGTCGGGTCCGCTAGTCTAATATAGATAATCTTTATTTAAAAAAATACACTTTTAATAAATAAAAAATATAATTTATTCTCAGATGCTTAGACATTGGTGTTAATTCTAGTCATGAGTGGGTAAAGGTGTTATTTGACAAAAGCAAAAAGCAGAGATATCTGTGGTTAATTTTTTTTTTATTATTTTTAAACGCATTGTTAACTATTTTGAAAGTTATTATAAAAAAATAAATCAGTGATTCTTTACAATTAAGTACCCCAATATAAATATAAAATAATGTGTTTTTTTTAATACTTCTATATATTACTATTATTTTGTTGATTTTAATTTTACCATTATTTTATATATTTGTGTCATTCTTAATTTGTATAATTTATATTTTAAAAATTATTTCTGATTATCTTTTTTGCATTGTATTCTTTGGAATTTTATTATTTATTACATTTACCTTTTTTCTAGATTGTTATTCTATGTCATTATAATTTGATCTAATTAATTTAACTATGTATTTTTATTGTTATTTATTGTGGCTTGACACGGGCATAGCCTAAAAAGCCTTAATAAGTTAATTAATATTTAAACTAGTGTAATTTTGAATAGATAAATAAATAAATAGTTTTACTAGGGATAGCAGTTTTCTGCAAAATGAACATCTTAGGTTGTGTCGAAAATCATTTAAACTAGTCAATTATTTTTAATATTTTTTTATTAAAAAACTAATGTAAACACACATTCTTAGGAAGCCTGTAGAGACACACCAATACTTGGCTATTCGAATGTGTTGGATGGCCTCAACTGGAATTGCGTTACCTGTTTGTACTTTATCTTGTTATTAAATAGTCTCTAGAATGTATGATGTATGCCTGGAGAGGTAATTGGCGATGAACGAAAGTAAGTCAAAAGTTATGGTATTTGAAAGGGGGAGTGAGGTTACTGACTGCATAATAAATGTAAACAACGAATGTCTCGAACAAGTAGAAGAGTTTGTGTATCTAGAAAGCATGTTTGGAAGAGATGGAAGAGTAGAAAAAGATGTTAAAAGGACAGTGAATGCGGGCAACAAAATGAACGGCGCACTAAGCACAGTAATTGCCAAAAAAAAAAGTCAATCGAAACTAAACTGACCGAGCACAACAAAGTTTTAGTCCCAACACTTATGTATTGAAGTGAAATATGGAACAGGAAGAGGAAGGATGAAATCCGAGTGAAAGCGGTTGAAATGCGATCTCTTCGACGAATGTGTGGGAAATCAATGTATGACAGGGTTATGAATGATGAAATCAGGCGGGAGTGTAAATCGGAGTCAAGCATAATTGATAAGATTGAGAAAGGGTCTCTGATACGGTTCGGTCATGTAGTACGAATGGACGACGAAATAATGGTAAAACAAGCATACAGGGTGTTTTTTAAACCCTGTCACATCCGAAACCACGATGATCAGTATGGGCAAGAAGACATATTAGCATAGTAAAAATAATATTTAGAACAAAGGATTTTTTTAAAAATAAAATATTTAAAAAAACAAGTGGTTGCTTACTTCTGCAGGGGAAAAGTGGGGGGAGCGCGGCGCAGTATCAGACTCCTCCTTCCCCCTCCTCATTATTTTAATGTGCCCAAATGTCTTCTTGCTCATAATGATCATCGTGGTTTCGGATGTGACAGGGTTTAATGAACACCCTGTATATGGCTAAAATGAACGGTAACGTGAGACGAGGACGACCAAGGGAGACGTGGCATGATCAGATAAACCAAAATATTTTGTCTGGTCATGTCGAAAGTAGACAGAATTGAAGGGCATCTATGACCAGATGTATAAATGTGGAAGAAGCTAGGAATGTATGCCAGGATATACTAGTGTGGCGGTCCATTCTCTCTGCCTACTGCTACGTGGAAATGTCGTGATGGTCTTCTTCTTTCAAGTCGGTCCCTCAATGCTGAGGATCGTGATCACCATGAACACTTCTGATTAATCTGTTCCACTCTAGTCTGTCCTCAGCCTGACCTACTGACTCGTCAAATTTTAGCCCCGTAGCCACCTTTATTTGGTCAGTCCATCTATATGGGATTCTACCCCGGCTTCTCCTACCCTCAAATCAGCCAGACATTATTGCCTTTTCTAGATTATCTGGCTCACGTCTAGCAATATGTGTCCAAAGAAAGGCAGTATCCTTCTCAAACACACCACCGATAGACGAGTTGTAATATGGAGCTCTTCCAGTATCGATGCATTCGTCCTTCTGGCTGTCCAAGGCACTCGCAGCAGCCTTCTCCAACACCACATTTCGAATGCATCGATCCTCTTCCTCTCGTAGGTGCGCATTGTCCACGTTTCAGCCCCATATAGGAAAACTGAGAATACCAGGCCTTCCATCAACCGCTTTTTTGTGTTCATTGATATACCTCGATCTCGCCAATTGAATCTTTGGCCATTTGAATCCTGCGACCAATCTCAGGTCTGCAACTGCCGTTGTTGGAGATAAGCGATGATGGTAGTAGTAATAATATACGTTTTATGCATTATTGTTAGTAAAATTGTTGAATGAGGATTTTCCTCTTAGTTATTTCTTATCTTATCAAATAATCTATCTGTATAAAACTACTTAGTTTAGTCAACGTTCATTATTTTTTCACAGTTTAAGTTAAAATGCTGCGTGAACGACATATAAGTGAGTAAAAAATGCTAATTACTTTTAAAACTTTGAGTATCGGCCGAATACACATAGAATTTACCCTGTGCCCGGCCCATTTTTGTGAAATTTCATGATTTGTGAAGGGTTTCTTAAAAGTGTCATAATTACGAAAATACTGGGTTAAATCAATTCAAACGTGTCATACTTATTTTAATCATTCATTCATTTATTAGTTTATACATACAATGTTACAAAAATGGCACAAAAAACACTCTGGCAAATTCTGCTTGTACTAGGAGTAGGCTCAGGATATGAAGGGTCGGCAAGCCAGAAATATTAATACGCCTAATGTTGCAATCGGTTCCTATATGGGCAAATGCCTGTTCTAAGAAACCGATTTGTTGCGGCAAATATGGTTTTCGAATATGTTTCCTATAAATAAAAACAATATTGAAGAAAAAAAAAAACAGATGTTGAATTCAATTGAAACAATTAAAAAAAAATGGAAAATAATTTTGTCAATAATTTTGCCTTTAGGAGAACCACATTGCGCATTGCAATGTTTGCACATATACAGGGTCTCACTTATTTTTTGTGCTTTGTATCCTGGAGCCGTGTAAACACGTGATTATTATAACCATGCGTTGTGTCCCGGTCCCGTATTTTCACATAGTTTACCAGCAGCTAAAAAGTACTAATAAAAGTCAGTAGATATCGATAAAATGCACTTTTTTAGATAGGTTGGAATTCTAGACCCCATTTACTAAATTATTATATTTGATATTTAATATAAATGTATATTTGTGAATACACTTAATATAATGCTTAATAATTTGTTTATGTGTAATTAAACTATTGCTAATTAAAACTTCAAATTATTAAGTAATCTGTTTACTAAATTTTTTAATTAATTATTGTACTATGTACATTAGTGTAAAATTATTATAATTCCATGGAATCACATAACTTTTTTTTTATTAAAAAAAATAATAATTTAATTTAATAATATAATTATTAAATAGTTCAAGATACATGATTTTAACTTTGCCACACCATGTATAATTATATAAGCTATCTGTATTTTAATATATTTTTGATATGTAATAATTTTTATTATGTGTTTTATACCTATACATTGATATGTGTCATAAGATTTTCGACTTAACACGGAACTTTCTAGCTAGTTGGGAGATGAAAATAAATAGTTATGCAATAATGAAATAGACTTTTGTATTTATTAATAATTGTAAAAACATGCCTTTCCTAATGAAACTAATTTTACACCAATAATGAATATATTTTTTTCATAAAAGGGCAAAAAAAGAAGCAAAAATCACACATTTTTTTTACCTTAATAATAAGATCGCAGTATGTTTTACTGATACGAAACAAAGCTTAATGCTTATGCAAAACAAAGTTTTTCTCCAGCATTTTTATAATTCAAAGTTCGCGAACAATGAAATAGTGAAATGATGTTTATTTTACCAAAATCCCAGTTTGTTAAATTTTCTTAACGTTAAAATGAAAACGTTGTTTTGTTACTCTTCGCGCCGAGTTGGTCCGGTAAATATTTACTCCGACTGAGTTTACACGGCTCCGGGATACAAAGTGTTAAAAGCACGTTTGTTTTTAGAGTGAATGTCTCCTTTATTAATTTGTTGATTGAATCTTGAATCTATACTACATGTTGTGATAAAAACATTATTTTCGTTTAGTAGTTACCAACCGAAACTTCGGTCGGTCCAAATGTTTGAAGACAAAAGACTGGATTTCACCCCCCTGGAAGTCATCAAGATTAAATAAATTAATCATAGAATATAGAATAGTCCAGAAGGAGCGTAGAATCATATTTGAATACATCGGACTGTGTCCAATAATTCCCCCACTCCGCCTTACTTTCGCCGCGTGCATTCGTGAAGTCACCGGGTAATGTTGTTTGATGGGAAAAAAAAAAAAAAACAAATGTAAGGCAAAAAAAAGTAATCTGTTTATTTCTCTAAAATTTTATTGTTCACGCAGAAACATTGATTGACACAACAGAATAGATAAGTAAAGGGTCATTTAATAAGAGTCATTGAATTTATGAACTTTGAACTTAAAATATAAAACAAATTTTATTTTACATAGAACTGATATTTTTATATGATGTTAAAACATATTTTATGTTAAATCCGATGTTTTCATTAGTTCTTTTATTGGATGAGCAAAGTAGGGTAAAAAAATTCTACCCTGGCAACACTGACGAAATTTCCGTTTTGTTTCTTCGACAATCTGACAGATGGAAATTTTTATTTTTTATTTTTTTTATTTAAATTTTATTGATAAACCCTTACGGGTTACATACATTTAACAAAATATTTTCACTTTTAAAATTCAAATTCTACTGTTAATAATAATATTTTTAACATCTTTTGTAAAGGTTGCCTGAGTCTTTTGTTTAGTTTTGTCTGGTAGTTTATTGAATTTCTAGGAAACAAAGTCAAACTTGAGAATGATAACCAGACCGCGGTAGGGCAGTTTTCTGCAAACTGTTTTTTTTTTCAAATAAAGGAGTCTCTTTATGCTTAAAAATACAAGTATATGAATCGTGCATATTGCCGGTGACAACATACGGACTAGAAACCAAGTCTGTGACACAAAAAAGTATCCAGAAATCAAAATGCACGCAACGATCCATGGAAAGACAGATGCTCGGTGTATGTCTAGGGGACAGTAAAAAATGAAGAAACAAAACGACGCCGAACCGGAGTCGTGAATATCATGGATCGTGCAGTGAAATTGAAATGGCAGTGGGCCGGAGACTTGGCGAGGCAAAATGATGGCAGGTGGACACCCAGAATAATAAAGTGGAGACCATGGGCAAACAAAAGAAATGTTGGAAGGCCACAGAAAAGATGGATCGATGACTCTCTATTGCCGGCATTCAATCCATCTAATCTTCACATTCGTTTGAAAAGGCCCTATTAAGGCGAAACAATTCTCACTAAATTTTTGTTTTTATATTTGTAAAAATAAAATAAAGCGTCCAGTAGACTCAAATCAGTGTTTGATTTCTTGTATTATAAGTTTATGTTTATGATACATTGTATTCAATACAACATGCTGAGTTGCTTATTCGGCCGTTGCTCTATATTTTAGGTAAAATTGTTTGGAACGTGCCTGTCTCATCGATCACTAGACTTGACCCCCACATAAATCAATTATAACATTCTTTCAGATATGTCTCGCCGAGGCACAGCAGACCATTTTGGCCTTGAGCCGGTTCCCAATACCGACCGGGCCAAGGTGGAGAACACCAAGAGGATAGATCATACCAGTATTCACTCCATATCCTGGAGGTGGCCAATATTAGTCCTAATGGTGGGATGCCTGGCATATTACATTGTACATCTGCTAGACCATCATCTTCCCACTGTAGTCACCGTGGAGGAAGCTGTGAGTCCTATTAATATTTTATACTAAACAAAACTAAATAGTGGACTAACTCAGAGAACAGCGCACTGACTATGCTCTAGGACCTGCTCCGTCTGCTTAAAGATCTGAGAAGTTGCCAGGGACGAATGGTATAAGGAGGATTAGGGTTTTTGCGGAGGATTATACCCATTATTGGAATTAGGACAATAAGGGTTTCGTGAGAGATATGGTGTTATGACAAAAGGAAGTTTAGAGTGAGTTCGATAGTTATGTTAGACACTGTGTTCAGACTTTGCCAGAATAGGGAAATATCACATACCACGAAAATACCGATAAAAATATATAAAATGGATGTAGAATAATTTATTGTGTTTTGAAAATCAATTTAGATATTGTGGAGAAATGTTTTCATGCATAAATGTAAATTTTTTTTTTTTTAATACGTTGCTAGAAAAACGCAACATGTTTGGCCTTGGCAGTTGGGACGTCAAGATTCGTGACAATGTTCTAAATAAATTTGTAAGGGCAGGACAAATAAACATGAATCGTTACGTATTAGGGGCGTGGCCAATGCAATGACCGTTTTTGCGGGAATTCAAAATTACAAATTTAAAAATATTTTTTATACTACCAAGTAGCAAAGCAAAATTTTGTGCTGAACAGTATTTTATATACTTTTATAACTTAATTTTTTTTTTTTAATGTATATTTTAAAAAATCATTATTATTATTAAATTTTAAAATATATGTTTCAATAAAAGTGAAATAAAACCATATAGGTACGTATTTTTATTATTATTATTTAAATGAAATTCCACTAAGAAATGTCAGTAGAAAAACTCAATCCACTAAAGATATACAAAAAGGAAATAACTGTATTTGCATAAATAAATAAATAAATATAAATTACCTTAAATCGATAATATTACTCAATGGGAAAAGGAAATAAAGAGGAAAGGGGAAAGATTAAGGAAAAGAAAGGCGATGTTTCTTCAGACGTGATTTAACCAGAGATACTTTAGTAACATCTTTGATGGTGGATGGGAGATGATTCCGCAGTCGAGCCGCATGGACACTACATGTGAGTTAGGTAAAAAAGAGAAATTGTGGGTGGGTATTAAGAGGGTACTTTGAAAATTAGAACGAAGAGGTAAATCATGAACTGATAAGGGTTGAAAATTTTCACGGATGGTAGGTTCTTTAAAATATCTTTAATCTTTTTAAATATTTCTTAAATGTTTGCAGACATGCTGGATTTCCTCGCCAAAGAGTAAATTAGATCCAAATTAATTGCAACTGAGAGGCTGTAAATGCCTAGACTTCCGTATTCCCTTCTTACACATGATAAAGGTTTAGCTCTTTTACTTCGCCGAAGTCAACAGATGGAAGAGTTGAGGGAATGTTGATGTTTAAGCACAGGCAGAGTGGAGAATGTTACACAGTGTGTTATTATGAGCATGCAATGTACGAGTTGTTTGGGATTTACAATTAATGAGATTCATGCCTTTGGATTAAAAAAATGATAACAACATTTGACATTAATACCTGTCATTGTAATTTTATAGATACAGTTGACTTTTTGATGTACGGACTTAATTAAGGATAGGTTGATATTTATTACAATTTAATTTCATTTTTTAATCACTTATTTTTTATTTTATTACTGACTAGTTTCCAAGCTACACAAACTACCTTGTCAAGGTATAATTAAGTAAAAAATCTTAATATATTATTCAATTTTAAAAGTGTTTTAGTAGACATATTTTGTTTGTTAAATCTAAACACATGAAGGTCACACGTCAACTCTTTGTGTCATGTAGCATTTTGTTTTTGTATATTATCTTGAAGGTCAAGTTTGTCATTTGTGCCATTTATTTCTCTAAATAGTTTTAAATCATCAGCACATGGCAAGAAATCTACATTAAAAAATTGTTTTGTTATATCGTTAGTAAATAGTAGAAAAAGAAATAGACCGAGATGAGATCCATGTGGTACCCCAATCTAGCTATTAATTCATAAGAGCGATAGTCATTTAGATTTGCAGCAATTATTTTATTGCTAAGATAGTTCTTGAGCCTAAATAAGATGGTCCAACAAATTTAGCTGCACGTATAATATGGTTTACCTTATCAAAGGCTTTAGAGAAGTTTCTGTATATTTCATCGACTTGAGGTTGTGATTTAAAGGCTTGTATTATATAAAAGTCTTATAAGAGAAGGTTTGTAGTGGTCGACTGTTTTACTTCGAAACCATGTTGTTCTGGCAATTACTATGTGCTTAAAGCTAGGTGAGATTTTATTTAGCCCAACACTCTCAAACAGCTTGGGTAAGATTTCTTAATCTCACTCTCGTATACATATTGGTCTATAATTGATTAAGTCACTGGCATCATTGGATTTGTGTATTGGCGTTATGTGGAAAATGCCTGTGGTTAAGGAAAGATTAAATAAACCTTTAAATAGGCATGATGATTATAATGTACAAGTTTTATAAAATGGCATTATTAATTTATTCTTATTTGATGTTTACTTGTTTTGCAGAAAAATAACATCAAGCTGTTCAGTGGAGAAAGGTCTGCAATTTTCCTGAAAAAACTTACAGATATTGGACCAAGACTGACTGGAACTCCACAGAACGAAGTTATGGCTGTAAATGTCATTACTTCGGAACTTAAAGATGCACAGCTCAAAGCACACAGTTCACAATCCTTGCTATATGAGGTATTATTACTATTGATAACTTATATCGGGTCAACTTTGGGAAGGAATTCCAAGAATATTGGTTTCCATTTGGCTTAAACTCTATTTTTAAATTTTTTATTCAAATAATTTAAAGAACAGTTAGGTTTTAGGGTTTTTCAGGAACATTACTTCATTTTCACAGCTTAGTATTTCTGCTGGGAGAGCATTCCATGCCATAGGGCCTGCGACCGCAAATGTGCGTTCAGAAAATTTAGTGCGTTTGTTGCGTTCTAGTAAAACGACTTTTCCTATCGCTGTAGATATAGCTGTCTGGTAATGTAAAATCATTAAGAAAGCTTTAAAAAATAATTTTCTTTTGATCAATTTTCAAACAATTCTTCAATATAGCCTATTATACGATGTTCCATTGTAATGGTCACCCTATACCTATTAAACTCACGCCCCTTCCATCATCTCCTCCCTATTTTTTCATTTATTTCTCCCAAAACATAAAATATTTTCATAACCTTATCAGTGCATGGAAAGGTTGCTTATTAAAATGCGTGTCGTGATGGTTTTAAATTTTTGTGCAACAACTATGGTGAAGGTGTACAGTGGGTTTTGCATGTTGGTTTGATTAGTACCCTGACGGGTACGTCTCAAAACCGGTATACATAGAAAAGTCGGTAAGTAGGTATATACAAATATTTAATAACATTTAAGGTTATGATTGATTTAGATTTTTATGGTTATCGCTGGAAATAAGCGACCAAATAGCACGTGCAAACTGACCAACATATTAAAATAGATCAACATATCGAATCGTATAGCGATGACTTGAAATGTTTGCAAAGACAAAACAGAAGAATTCGAAGAATTCGGCAAAAAAATATTTTAATAATTTTGATACATTTTTAACATTATGGGGTAGGATTATGCAAAAAAATAAATCAATATGATAAAACCAAACCATCACGCCGTTTCCCCGTAAGGGCAGGTAGAGAGAATAGAACGCCACAATACTCTATCTTTGATACAAATCTCGCTTCATCTACATTCATACATCTTCATACGCGCGCCGATTATTCCGACTTTTGACATGTCCATCTTTAAGTATTTGTTGGATTTGGTCATGCCATGTCTTTCTCTATTTCTGCATCCATCAACATTCGCATTGTAAATATTCTTAGCCGTTCTTTCGCTGTCCATTCGTTCTACATGTCCAAACCAGCGCAGAGCTCCTTTCTTGATTTTGTCGATAGTGCTTGTCTCAGCCTTACATAATGTATGGATCTCAACATTTGTGCATCTATCGTACATGGTTTTACCACACATTCGCCTGAGAGATCGCATTTCGTCAGCGTTCAGCCTACTTTCATCCCTGTTTTTCCAAGTCCATACTTCGCTCCCATACATCAGGGACGGGACCGGGACTCCGTTGTGAACTGCCAATTTTGCCTCTTGTGACAAACATTTATTTGCCAAGGTCGATTTAAGTGCACCGTTTACTCTGTTCCCGGCACTAACCCTCCTTTCAATATCTTTCTGTCATTCCATATCTAGTGAACATAATTCCCAGATGCACACTAATAAAAATAATATTGACCATAGGCGAGTCAATATAGACTATAGGTGAGTCATTTTATTCATCGGTAGACCTGCGTAGATGCCACTAGACACAACAAAAATATTTATTAATTGACAGGCGGCATAAAATTTATATTGCTAAAGAATCCGCTTTCTCCGTGAACTACTGGTTAAACCAGTTATCAGCAAACTTATAAATCAAATGAGCCAAAGATTAGCAGAACACCAATTAAGTTTTATTTGGAGAGCTAAATTTCTCTTCGAACATTTCCTTATTAACTCTGTATTTCAAGTGAAAATTCATTAAATTGGCGACGATAAAGACCTATAGCAACAATTGTGACGATATCTTGAAGCGCTTCTTAATGAATGGTGCAATAGTAAACAACTATCTTATGATTAATTTTTGCCTTAAAATAGAAACTAAACCTTTCTCACTTCGGCCATTCATTTAACCCCATATGTTGAAATTAGAACAAATTTATGTACGAGGCGTATCCAGAAAGTAAGAGAAAGTACTCAATTTTTTATTTGCCACGTACGCCATGATTTCTTTGGCCGAAATTGAGGTTTTGAATTTTTCGGTAGATAAGAAACTAGTGTGCCGCCACTGTGATGACGGTTTTTTTGTCTCAGGGGTGTAATGAGCCTCCCATGTTTCATCACCAGTCACAATGGAGTTCAGAAAAGCTCAGTCGGAGTTTTTCCTTCCGCGAAAAGGAACCTTATGACAGCGCGCACCTCGCACTTGGCGGGATTTTTTATTAAAATTTTTCACAGAAACGAACACTACAAGACAAGTTTTGATATTAATAAAGGTCACCGGTGCTCGTTGTGTTCAAAAGACCTTCCACTACCAATAACTGTTGCCAACTTTTGGGAAAAAAATCTCACAACACGAGAGCAAACAAAGAGTACTCTTATTTTCTGGATATTCCTCGTAGTTTGATATGATGCTTTTCCATGCATTCAATGCCACTATTTGCAATATCCTCAACAACCCAAACAGCAATAGTCCTAGAAGTTCTTTTCAAGGATCTGTAAACGAAATAAATCAAATAAAAAGTTGAACTTGGGCGCTGTCACCCTTACTCGAGTGGTAAAAGCCGCATGTGGCTCGCTAGTCGAGAATTTGAGAACATTTGCCCCCTACCTATTAGCCCGTTATTTTAAAGGTCTGAGCTTGAAGGAGGAGATTAAGCAATATGAGAACACTTGCACTCTCTCGGGTGGCAGTGACGTCAGGATCTTATTTAGCATAGGCTCCCAAATACAAGAATATAACAGAATGTAACATCCTTTAATTTTTACAACATAAAATAACATTTATAAATTTATTTATTTATTTTTTATACATCAACGGTCCAAAGAACCTTTTACAAAAAATAATAATTTGCAGAAATAATCACAGTAGTGCACAATAATCATGTAGTACATAGTATAAAATAATAGAATGATTAAAACTAAACAATTTAGTAAACATATAATACAAAAAGTTAAAAAGAAACATAACATTTCTAAATAAAGATAGCAATAACCATGAGAAAATCTTACGTACTATAATATAATATAAATATAACACAGTAAAGTTGAGAATAACTAGATAATAATAATTAAAAAAATTAATACAACATTATTACTTAAAAAATAAAAGTTTTTTAAAATAATAATAATAATACCTCTATTTAGTGAAATCATCATCATCAGTTGGTTGGAAGAAGTTGCCATTTGGCAATAAATCCACCAATGTACAATTTAAAGTTATGTCTTACATGTTAAATGAAGAAATAAAAAATCACGTATTCCAGGAAACAAAGTTTAATTTAATAATATATTTTTTAATAAATCCGTTATTTTTCTAAAAAATAACGAGTGAGAATTCGTTTTAATTCATGAACAGAATTTGTATTGAAGATATCGAATATTTGTTTTAATTCATTTCCATACCTATGTATCCTGGGTAAAGGAGAGTACATTTCAAAGTTGGTCCGCTAAATAAATGATTCATAAGTGATTAGAATTCTTTCAGTTCTACGAATGTTTACTCTACACACTGACCATAAATGTCGTTTAAGCTTTTTACAGTTTTTTTAAGACTAACATAAAATATAAACTATTGTTTCATTAAACTACTGCCTAACAGTTTTTGAAAATGCTTTTATCTGAGTGATAAATAAAATATTCTGGATGAATGTGTGGTTTTTCTATTAAAGTATTGTTTTGACCGAAATATCTTTATGGGTGATCATAAATGTATCAACATAATCATTTATTACTTTCAAAGATATTTATACAAGCCCCCACATAATTATCTTTTGCCATTATGACACTTTTATCTCCGGATTAGTGTAAAATGATGAATATAAATAACTTGTTAAAAAAACTTATTGGTGGTTTGGTAATAATTATTGAAAAATTGATCAAATCCAACTAGATTATTATTAGAAAAAGTTATTCTTATTTTTAAAATTTGTTTTACATTTTGAGTCTTCAAATATTTGGCATTACATCATTTAATATTTTTTGGGCAATTACATTATATTGCTTTTTCCAAAGGCAGTTGATACAAATGGGAGAATACAGTTAATTTGTGTTGCTGAACGATATTTTGTTGGGTTGGGTTGGGTCAAAAGACCTCAATTAATTTATCATAATATTTAAGTAGTAGGCACCTCACAGCAGACCAGTGAGAGAGAATAATCAGTGGTGCATTCGGTATAATGAAGAACTGTACAATATATACCAGGCCCCGAGCATCTCGGCACATATGAAGATGCTTAGATTACGATGGACCGGACATGTACAGCGAATGCCTGACTCACGCGTCCCTAAAACAATAATGAGCGGACACCCGGGAGAAAAGAGATTAGTAGGAAGACCCAGGCTGAGATGGGAGGATGAAGTGAGAAAGGATGCAGCGCAGTTTCTCCAAGTGGCAAATTGGAAGACGGCGGCTGAGGACCGACAGAGTTGGAGGCGAAAGTTGCAGGAGGCCAAAGCTCGATATGGGTTGTAGCGTGATCGGAGAGAGAGGCACCTCACAAACAATTGTCTTACAACATCTTAAACTCAACGAATAGATATTCCGTTCGATACCTCGAAGGTTTTTTAAGAATGATCTTCATGATCCATTTTTGTGCTATTTTCACTGGTTCAAGAATTGAACGAGAGCAACTTGCCCAAGCTAAATTGAAATATTTGTTTGTTTTGGCAAAAAGCAAAGTAAATTTGTCTCATAAGTTGAACATTCGAGCATTGAAATTTGATCTTCCCAGCTACGTTTAGAATTTATTATGACCCTTAAGTATTTTATTGAATTTACTTGTTCTAAATTTTCACATTTGCACAAAGTATTTGGTATGCACGAATGGATCTTGATGGAAAAAAAATCAGGTTCAGTTTTTTTGTAGTACTAAAGCAGATGAATTGTTCTGACTAAATTGTGGTAACTAAATTATTATCTAACCAATCTTTTACGCATCGGACACCTTTTCCACATTTTTGTTTTGCTTTTATCCAAGATTCGGAGTTGAATATTACTACCGTATCATCAGGGAAAGTTATTGTTTTGCCCCAAGTCGGTAGGTTGCATAATTTATAAATATAAATGTTAAACAATAACGGACCTAGAACACTTCCTTGAGGGACACCGAAGTATAAGCACATTTGTTTACTACGGACACAGTTTGAGTCCTCTCACTAAGATAATTTGTAAACAGTGCTAATGATTGTCCAGCAATTCCGATTTAATGTAGAATTGTAGAAATATTAATATTATTCGTAAAATCTGTGTTTAGAAAGAAAGCGAAACCGTCTTGTGAGGTATGTTTAGATAGTTCTGTGTGCATAATATACTTCGGTAGATAGAAGGGAATGATTTCTTTTTATTTTACTGAATTCGGTAAAATACAAAATTCACAAAAAAATATCGGTTTTTGTAATCCAACTTGAAGTCGAGGCGAAGTGCGAGCCTTCATTGAGAACATAAAAAAACATCAATAAACAGTAATTTATAGGTGGGTTTATTGTTGCTTCATAGATAAGAATACTTGGGTTTATATCTGTCATACGAGTATTTCTTAAGCTTCCCGTAAAGGAAATCGTACAAATATTTAAATAAATAAATGTACATTATTTTAGATACAACAAGGAAGTGGGGCATACACACTGGAGTATAAGCCGCGGTTTACAAACGTTTATGACAATATTAAGAATGTCGTAGCCATGATAGAAGGATCCAACAAGACGCATAGTATTCTCGTCAATTGTCACTTTGATTCAATGCCTGGAAGTCCAGGTATTTTATTTTTTTTCAAATTTATTTCAAAAAATAGTTTTTTTACAGAATACATAAGAGGTAAAACAGAGTGTTAAAAAAAAGGATAATTACATAGAAATGAAATACATATTAAAAATGAAGAATTGGTTGTGGGTTTCAGGGGCTTCTGATGATGGAATTTCCTGCGCTGTCATGATAGAACTAATACGAATAATTTCTCAGTCCGATGTGCGCTTGAAACACAATGTTATCTTCCTGTTTAATGGAGCAGAGGAGACATCATTGCAGGTAACCGACTTCTCTATTTTATATTTTATTTATTTCATTCATCTAATTCATTTTTTTTTTTTTGTTAATTTTGTTTATTTTGTTCGTTTTGTTTATTTTGTTTATTTTGTTTGTTTTGTTTATTTTGTTTATTTTGTTTATTTTGTTTATTTTGTTTATTTTGTTAATTTTGTTATTTTTTTTTGTTTTATTAATTTTGTTTATTTTGTTTATTTTGTTTATTTTGTTTATTTTGTTTATATTGTTTGTTTTGTTTATTTTGATTATTTTGTTTATTTTGTTTATTTTGTTTGTTTCGTTTGTTTTGTTTATTTTGTTTATTTTGTTTGTTTCGTTTGTTTTGTTTATTTTGTTTATTTTGTTTATTTTGTTTAATTTTTTTGTTTGATTGTTATTATTTATTTTATTTATGTTTATTGTTGTGCACACAGTGCCATGTTGTTAAATTACAGTGATATTATTACCTAAAAAACATAAACCCAACACAGCACCAACAAAAGTCTTTTGTATGTCTATATATTTAATATGTCTATATTGGCGCATTAAAATATTTTTTTAGAACAAATAAAATTTAAAAAAATAAAATATCAAAAAAAGCAAATGGTTGCTTACTTCTGCAGGGGAGAAATGAGAAGGGGAAGGGGGGAATCTGATACTGGGCCGCGTTCCCCTCACTTCTCCCCTGCAGAAGTATACAACCATTTGTTTTTTTCAATATTTTCTTTGTTCTAAATATATGTTTAAATATGCTAATATGTCCTCTTGCCCATACTGATCATTGTGGTTTCGGATGTGACAGGGTTTAAAGAACACCCTGTAATATAATAATAATAATGTTTGGATAATTTATATAGCGCCCTTTTTGTGAAAATATACATGTATGTCAGCATAAAAAAGATATAAAAAATATTCGATGAATAACTATCAGATCATAAGCATAAGTAGCTTTCACAAATAATTCGTTAATCGTTACTATAGAACATCATAAAATATTTATAGAGAGATGATTTTAATTCACAGAGACTCGAGTTAAAAATGTCGATATGAGAGTATACGATATGTCTGTGTATACGCGGTATAGGTGTTCGACAAAGATAGTTGGTTTGAGAAGGGTGACAATAATATAGACTATTTTGTCTAGTTCTACGTATTGTTATGTTTAAAAATCGGGTTGTGGTCCTGTGGCTAGTGTCTCGGACTCACGGACCGAAGGTCGATCGTGGTTCGAATCCCACTCTACCCCAACTCCATTCCATTTTCTAATAGTGAGTTATTTACAACTCGTTGAAAATGGCCCTCAAAATTAAATATCTGGGTAAATCATAAGAACGCAAATATTTCTTTTATTAAAAAAAAAAAAAAGTTTTATTAATATTTATTAAATCTAGGAGTTCGCAACAATCAAGTTTAATGATTTATATAAAAATATTAGGTCTGTTATTTTCCTGCGATCTCCAAAGTAGGTAAATTCAAAAAGTTTAACAAAGACATGTAGTTGATTTGTTCTATGGGAAAATGCAGTTTAAAATAAAGAAATCTTAAAAATTTTCGTTGGACCCCTTTAAAATTATTTATATGAATTTTGTTTATTATATTATGTCAGTGCATTTATTATTAATAAGATTAAAAATAATAATTCAAGCTATAAACTTTCAGGGTTCCCACTTGTTCCTGCAACACAGGTGGGCTTCCACAGCTCGAGTTTTCCTCAATATCGAAGCAGCTGGGCTGGGGGGTAGAGCCATTCTCTTCCAATCTGGACCACATCACGCCTGGCTTCTAAATGTAAACATAAATGCAATAATACAAATTCGTTTGTTGTATCAATAACTACAAATTAATATCTGGAAGGATATATAATACAGTTCTGTGTTCGAAATAAAACCAGAATTCTAGGATGACATTCTGAACGCAAAAGCGCGCGTAGAAATCGCATTTTTAACGCGTATTTACGTAGTAAATACACGCTAACAGAGCGATCTCTGCGCGCGATTCCGTACATAATACCAGCCTAGTAGGTCAATCACAAATAACTGGAAAACCGTGGTTTTCCATCGAAGTATTTTATTGTCCCTGGACTGGTACCTGAGGCGTAAGACTAATCTCCTTATCTTCATGTAACCGATGATCAAGATACGGCACATTTGATTTAACTACCCAGTGCCCTTCTTCTTCTTGCGGTGCCTTGTCAGGTCTCTCCGACATTGGCAGTCACCACAGCGAAAGCATCTCGATCCTGCGCTACTCTTGCATTCCGCAGCCAGGACAACTGCTTATTGAATGTATTCGCTATAGTGATTCCTGGGAAAAGATGACCAGAGTAGTTTCCCGTTGCCTTTTCTGGTGGATTTTTCTGTCGGGGTTACCTTTCCCCTAGCTGGTTGATTCTGGTTTGGAGGCGCCAAAAACTCGCCTTTCACCCTCTCGTTATCTGCTGTGATCACACCGTTATGAGTGTGTTCCCACTGGCCAGGGTTCGCGGCGTGGACGCTAACGAGTCGGACTAGTCGGTAGTGTTGCCTGTTTGCAGCATTTTATTTTCAATTTTTTCATTTCAACATCTTTCCAATATTTTTGTAATGCATTCTCCTCGAATGCAACTCTGGTAGATCTATAAATAAAACATTCATGCTTCTTACTTATTTTTTAAATATTAGATTGAAGAAATAATAATAAATTAATATCTACGAACACGCACAGCGCCAAGATCTATGTTTCTCTGAAAACCGCACGTAAATCGGTTAAGCCGTTTAGGAAGAGTACGGTGACATCACACGCACGGAGAAATTATATATATATATATATATATATATATTTATATATATATATATATAA
Source organism: Micrasema longulum (assembly GCF_059751315.1). NCBI lineage: Eukaryota > Metazoa > Arthropoda > Insecta > Trichoptera > Brachycentridae > Micrasema > Micrasema longulum. The sequence continues at coordinate 292,249 of NW_028277326.1, forward strand.
AGTAAATGTTTTTTTCTATTCTTTCTAGTATTATGCTAAGTACGCACCCCACCCTCACGCAGTAATTTTGGGAGAAGAGTTGTTTCAAAGTGGCGTCATTCCTTCAGATTCAGATTTTAGAATATTCCGAGACTTTGGAAATATGCCAGGTAAGACGTTTAAATCATATTGTATGGTATTGTCAGTGATTTTTGTGGGAAAACTAAAAAAGCACATACCATTGTCTCAATTCCAATACAACGTAGGTAACAAAATGATACCTTTTCGGGAGACAATCAAAAATTCATAGATCAGTAATTTTGTTCTCAATATACGGGTATTTTCGTAAACCCTGGCAGTAGGTACACAGAACGAATCCTAACATCTTCAATGGTGCTGGATATGAGACAACTGTACCTAAAAGAAGCACTTACACACTTCCGGTCGAACAATAAGGAGAGGTCTCAGCAAAATGTCCGAACGAGGTTTTCCCAGAGCACGAATTATGTCATACCCAAAACCCGTACGACTTTTGCTCTGAGACATCTCTCATTTATCGCACCGAGAGTGTTCAATATTTTGGAAGAGCGTATTTAGCTCAAGAGAGGAGTTAAGTACTGGATTTTCCTTAGCGGGAGGGGGAGGAGCTCAAGAGAGGAGTTAAGTACTGGATTTTCCTTAGCGGGAGGGATTTGAGTGGGAAACTCCTTGATAATTTTCTGAATATTTGAGTTTACTGTTTACCATATTGATATCCCATCTACGTGTTTTTTGAAAATTATTTTTTATGTTTCTGATTCGATATTTGTAATGATATACTAATGTGTCTGTGTCAACTAATTGCTCTTCCCATCTCAACACAGGACTTTTAGTCGCATGGAGTTGGAACTTATGTCTCAAATAATGTATAGTAAACTTATGTATGTAAATAAATCAATAATGCTTTTCCACTAATTGCCTCTAATAAACACTCCTTTATACAATGTTTCAAAATACGAGCATTAAACACTCCCAATGCATTAAATGAGAGCTATCTGTGAGCAAAAGTCGTGCGAGTTCCGGGTTTAAGATAATTCAAATTCTGGGCAAACCTCGTGCGAACATTTTGCATTATTCGACCAGAATATGTGTCAATGTTTCTAATTAATTGTCCCTCATCGCTGATCTTCATTTTCAGGTATGGATTTTGCGTTCTCTCGTAATGGCTTTGTCTACCATACCAGGTATGACAGCCTGGAGTATCTTCCAGTCGGTAGTCACCAACATATGGGGGACAACGGTCTCGCCCTTCTTCGGGCTCTTGGAAATGCTCCCGAAGTAGAAAATGTTAAGGTATTTATTTTTGTGAGCACACATTAAAATAGATTTATTTAAGTTTTTTATTTTTTTTTATTTATTGTTCTTATTTTATCGCACCTTTAGGATGAAACGACGTAACTAAAAAAATGTACTTTTTGGGATAACTGCTAAAGAAGAATATAAATTGTGACACCTTTGTATTATTTCATCGATCGTTTCATATTTTTCGAAGTAAGCACCAAATTTTTAGTAAAAATTTATACCGAAAGCATTCAGCTGTGAATCTATGAAAAAAAGCGTAGTAAAAATAAATTATTGTAGATTTAAACAAGACATTTATTTAATTTTTATTTAACAGTTCGAAAAAATCAAATAAACAAATGCACTTTAATAAATAAGATAATTACATAACTTTTATTAGGTCAGATCAGGTCACTAAATACATGTTTTTGTTTATTCACGAAATGACATAAACTTGAATAAGTCACTAAGATTATCGGTAAGTTGGAACGAAAATATCACAAAGCTAAATTGGTCGTTTAAATATTTTTTTTAATAAAGTAAAGTTGCCATTTGTATCGGAATAAAATAGACTCAACCGGCTAACAGTTACTATATGTTTGTCTGTGTTGCGTCCTTCACACAGCAATGTAAACACAACACTAATAGCGTCGCTTCCTTACTGACACGGAACCTTAACTCTCAGAGTATCAAAGAGACGGATGTAACGGTTTTGTCCTGTTCCCACCCGAATGTTGAATTTCTTTAAATGCAGAAAGATGGATACGGTTTATTGAAGTCGTTTTATGATCTTAACTCATTTTCAGTTTTTTTTAGTTAAGTCGTTTTCGTTCTAAAGGTGCGTATTAATTTTAAGCTAGCAGATTTAAAACTGATATGCTCAAATCTGTTTTAATGAAAATTAGCCTCTTGGCGAACTTTAACTTTTCCGAAACAAATACAGTCCATTTTTAAACCCATTGAGACTTCACATTGAGATCAGATCTTGTGGCAGCTTATTCCAATCATTAACACCCCGACTACTCGGGAAATGCTTCCGTGAATTTAGATTGAATCTTGTTTTCTTCAGCCTGAGACTATGGCTTAGCATCTTGTTTGTTGGAAACATGTTCTAAGGAGGACTGTCCAGTGTATTGTTTTAGCATTTACTTTGTGGAAAAACATTTTGAATTTATTTTAAATAAAACACTTGGTAATTTTTACCACACAAGAGTTTAATATATTATAACTAGAGATGCAAGGCGGTAAAATTACCGCGGTATTTTACGAGAATTTTACCAGATTTTGGTAAAATACGGTATTTTTCGGTAAGAAACGAATTTGATCTACTAATTTTTAATTTTTATATTATATTATAAATACGAGTAGCTTTGTTTTAGGACACTTTACATGACTGCAAAAACCAGGTTTATCCTTCCTATGAAAATAACCTTCAGGGACGTAATAATACACAAAAAACTGATTTTAAGCACCATTTTTTAAAAAGGGGGCCACGAGCGGTGGTCGTTCAAGGTCACAAACTTAAGGTTTTACCAAGGACCCTATGTCCACCGATCCTGTTAAGTTTCAAAACATAATAACCCTTTTTATAAAAAATGTGAAAAAAGTACATACCGAATGACCTTGAACGTCCCATACTTCTAATAAATCTCGACAACCACCAGATCTATCTAAACCTGGTTTTTGCAGTCATGTAAAGTGTCCTAAAACAAAGCCACTCGTATTTGTAATATCTTTGAAAAATAAAAATTAGTAGGTCAAATTCGTTTCTTACTGAAAATTACCGTAAAATACCGCGACTTATGGTAAAATTACGTAATTTTACATCCATAATTATAACACGAGTTTAATATATTATATCAAGAAGAGTTTAATATTTTATTGAAAAATATTTAAGAGTACACGAAAATAACATTTTTATATGTATAAACTTATATGTATTTATTTGATATGTAATATATTTTCTTTACTAACTTCGTATACTTTGTGGAAATCTGTTACCAGTTCTGAGTTTATACCTATATCTGTTTGTTTACTATAAATATGTATGTAGAACTGTTGATTTCCCAAATAAAATAAATAAATAAATAAACACAACTTGTTTCAGGCATTCAAAATAACCCATCATCAGGTGTAAATATCAACTAAAAAAAATTGTATTTACACCTGATGATGGGTAATTCAGAATACCTGAAACTAGTCGTGTTAAAATGTATTAAACTCTTATGTGGTAAAAATTACAGTGTTTCATTTGAAATAAATTCAGGACTAGTGTTAAAAGTTTAGTTTACATATGTCACTTTAAATTTTCAAATTTTTAAATCTTCAAATTTTAACTTAATTCTGTGAGGAAGCAAATTAAACAATTCGGTAGAAAAATATTCCTTTGCTTTTTATTCGTTTTTAATAATATTTTTGGCTAAAATATAATTACGCCCAAATCTTACTGGCAGATATATAAATACGACATATTCCAACGCCACACTCAAAAATAAATATGACTTTATAATTTCAGGAACATTACAATGGTCAAGTTGTATACTTTGACTATATAGGATGGTTCATGGTCAGCTATACTCACACATCAGGAACAGTCATCAACATATTCATCTTCCTCTTGTATTTCGTCAGTGTTGTAGTGTTTACCGGACGCTTGTCTCAGTGTAAGAAAATATTTTTTTTTTTCAATTCAGTTTACAGCCAAAAATACAACTAAATTGAATGTGAAATTTGCTACTGGACAGTAACATAAATATTTATTCTTAACTACACTATAACAACATAATAATATTACAATATTTCGAGTTTATCCGAATGTTTGCAGACAAAAAATACTGGATTTCACCCCCTGGGGAGTTATTAAGATTAATAAATTACAACAGGGATGGAGAACATTTTAGAAAAAGGAATATTGAAGTCTAGGCATTTACAGGGCTCAAGACCTCTCATCGGCTGGTTTAAGTGGCCACTTTACCCACTGTGTAACATTTATTATTTATTTGACACTTTATATACATATACAATAAATATACATATAAGGGCGGGCATATTGCCTTAAGGCAATTTCTTCCTACCTACCCAAACCGTTCAGTTTGAGAAAATTATAAATACATGGACATATTGAATCTTACAATTTTATACAAAAATTAAAAACAAAGATAACAAAATAAAAATATATAAAAAAAAATTAACACTTTACTGTAAAGAGAGGAGAGGGGAGGGGAAGGAAAGAAGAAGGATAAAGGAACAATTTAAATATTTAGATGGTGACATTTTAATCTTGACTTAAATGTAAATGAAGAAGGGGCGTCTCTAACATTGGTGGGTATATTATTTCACAACTGAGCAGCTACTACTGCGAAAAAGGAGGCAAGAAAATTAGAGCGATGAAAGGGTATTAAAAGGGTTCTCTCGTTACGAAAACGAAGAGATAGTCCATGTTGTGAAAGAGGTTGGATGAGCTCTCTCAGATAAACAGGCAAAGTGGGATTATTTAAAATATTGTGAAGAAGTGACAGAATGTGAATGTTTCTTCTATGCCTGATACTGAGCCAGTGTAGTTGCGTGCGATACTCGGTTATGTGATCAAATTTGCGAAGATCAAAGATATAATGAATACAGATATTCTGCAATCGTTCTAACTTATCACGTAATTCAGAGTTAGCATCTGGATAACATACATCCGCATAGTCAAGGAGTGGAAGAAGTAAGCTCTGGACTAATGTTTGCTTAACATAAATTGGCAAGAACATTCACCATTTTGCCTATGTTTGAGCATCGAAGAAGAACAGAAGAAGTTTAAAAATTAGATAACTGTTTTCAGGCGTTGCCTAGTATGTGAAATCAGATGAATATCTTAACAACAATAAAGATTTCAGCTCTTTTACTTCACTAAAATCAACAGATGGAAGAATTAAAGAAATACGGATGTTCAAACATAGGCAAAATGGTGAATGTCACACAGTGTGTAAAGTAACAATTTTAACCAGCCAATGACAGATCACAAGTTCAGTAAATGCCTAGACTTCCATATTCCCTTCTCTTAAATGATTCCTGATGTAATTTGTTAAAAATAATTTTATTCAAAACTCCTTTGAAACAATTACAAAACAGTGAAAAATATAAAACCTTATTTACATAGGAAAAAGAACTTAGTCAAAAACCAGTACACGAGATATAGGATATAGGCGCACCAGCAATGACTGCCTGCCTATAACGAATAATAATAAAAATATTATTAAAGAATATCAAAAATAAAAATCATTTAATATACAACAATTTTAACAAACATCTGGACGACACGCTTAATAGTATATAATCTATGCAATGTCTAAGACAAAATCCAAACTTGTACGCTTCTCGTGAAAATTAAGAACTTAACATATTCATCCAGGACATTAAACACTCTTGAGGCCACAAAAGAGAAATTTCTCTGAGCGAAAGTTTGGTGATGGTGATGACTTTTTGATGAAGACTTTCATGTAAAATGTATTATCCGTTGTATAAATAATCTGTTTCTAGGGAAGTGGCTGCCTCAAAGTTGGGGATGGTTGGGAAGGAAATTGCAACCCATTGAAAAGGCTTGGAACAAAAAAGTATATTCAAATAAAAAAGAGGATTCTTTCTATGGACAAGTTGGATCAATAAATAATACCGATACTGTTTTTACCATCAATAATGGAGGTAGAGAACATTCATTTCATAGATATTTGATAATTGCGACCAGGAAGTTCAGTGCTAAGGGATATAAAAAAATTGGATATAAAAAAATACACGCTGTTAAAATTATAGCGTTCAATTAATTGTACGGCGAAGTTTTGCAAAAATGTGTGAAAAAATTAATAAAAATAAACTATTTTGAAACGTCACAAATGCATGCGTACCAATCAATTATTTTTATGACTAAAAGTTGTGTTGCTTTTAATTGTCAAATATCTCCTTATGCTTTTTATTTACACATAATTTTTACTTTTTATGTTTTGTAATTTATATTTGTTTTAATTTTCTTATTATTATTGGCATTTATACTATTGATTTTAATTATAAATAGTATATTTTCCAATTTATATTTTTGTGCCTCAATTTTTATTATTATCGGATTATTTTCTAATTTATTTTTTAATTATTAATGGTTTATGTTCTAATATTTATTTATGCTTCCATTTTTATTATTATTGGTATGTTTTCTAATTTAAACCAGCCATTGACAGGTCATAAGTCCTGTAGATGCCTGTACTTCTATATTACCTTCTCTTAAATGTTCTTCATCTCTGTTGTAATATGTTAATATAAACAGCTCCCCGGGGAGTTGAATCCAGTCCTTGTCTACAAAAATTTGGACAAACTCAAAATATTGTTAATAATCTCTTGATTTAAATAATGTTTTTTTTAATAAATACTAACTCACCAGTTCGTCGGTACTAAATTACATTCTCCTACATTTTTGAAAACAGCATCCAATTTCATTAACTTTGATTTTTGCTTCCTTTCTTGTAGAATCATAGCATAAACTACAAATATTTAAATATTATTTTAATAATGATAAAAATAATAAAATAAAAAATATAAGAATAACTTTTTATTTTTTTTAAAAACAAAACAAAAACTAACTCGGAAATAATTTCACACACACAATAGGCTGCTCGCGGAGACGGTAATAGAATAAAACAATGTGTAAAAGTGTGTCTGCTATTAGAATACTGTCGTCTGATGTCGGTCGAACTGGGGAATCCCACGCCGGCACCAACCAGCGTAATTGTAAATCGGCGTAAATTAAACCGGCGCAAAACGACGTTTACCTGTATTAATTTTGTACCAGCACAAATTCAATCTTGCATAATATTCAAATTATGTACATTGTACAAACTACCAATTTCCCGTCCAATTTAAAGCAATGATTTCCCAAGATAGCGGTGTCGTTAATGTTTTAAATTTTATAAAATAATCTTAAAATTTAAGTCCTGTCGAATTGCAATCTTGTCATTATATTATGCGATAATACATATATATATATATGAAAACCTCTAGGAAGATTTCATGCTTACTAACAAATGTAAAAATCCAACAGATGGGGACCCTCAAAATGCAGACGGAGGAAAAAAGGACACTAAAATGGAAGAAATTAAAGACAACGTTCGCTCCAAATTCGTTACGCACCCCTGTAAATCCATTATTTTTTTAAAATCTAAATAAGCACACTTTGGTTATTATCATTTGCAAGAGTGACGCTTTTTAAGGTGCAGATAGACATGCTACTAAAAAATCATGCCTACGAGCATTCTTAAGACGAGCATATTCTTTAACTGTACACATTTGCTTGAGTTAAGCATACTCGTTTTAAGCATGCTCTAAGCAAACACTCCAACACGCATATGTACTTGCAGATATGAAACATCAAGTGGCTGAACTAAAAAACCACGAACGACCAATCGATACTAGCATGCTAATTAGCAAACGCGCTAAAAGCAATTTTGCTTTTGAGCATTCCCCCTTCCAGGGGGGGTATTCTGAATCATCTCTATCCCCTAGAGAGTGATTAATTTGTGAATTTTTATTTTTGAATGTGACAACACCTTGCTTTATATAATGGCCACACTGGTGATTAAAAGTCAAATGATACATAAAACTTTTTTAAAAAGCTGAAAAAAAAATAATCGGTTTGGTCACTTCAACCTAATGAAGTGTTTTGGGTAATGCTTCAGGTCTAATGTTTTAAATAAAAATCTTCATATACGGTTTCACGTGTTCATATTTTTTAACGTTTCATCATCAGTGTGGCCATAAATGAAGCAAATTTTATGTGTATGCAATAAATAAAATTTCCCAAATGAACCACTCTCTAGGGGATAGAGAAGATTCAGAATACCACCCCAGCCCCGCCTCAGGTAGCGCGCTCAAAAATCAACCTTTGATCGATGTGTAAGCATGTTTATTTCAACATGCTCGATAACAGTAATGTTTTCGACACACATGCCACTAGGTAGGAATTGCTCAATAATAATGTGCGTTCGTGCTACGTTGTAGCATGTCTATATGTACCTTTTTACTAATTCATGTTGCTTCACCTCTCCAAGTGGAATATGCACCTTCTCTGATAAGCTTCAATTCGGTAACTTTTTAGCATACTTTTCCTCTTTTATCTTGGATTTTCTTCCTTCCCTTTCCAAACTCTTAATACAATATTCTATGTGTTCCATACCTCTTCATCATTGCTTAATTTCTTGTCTTAAAAAAAACAACTTACCCCTTTCCAACAATAAAAATCGCTAGTGTTCACCATACTTTAATTATCTGTAGTGTGTTCAACACACACGCTAAATAAAATATTCTAACCAAGTATTCAGCAGTGGCACGCCATAATTTATTTTATAGGTAATCTACAAAAAATGTTAATTTATTTGTACCTGCATTACATAAATGACTATTTTGTCAGTGGTTCTTTGAAAATCAACTCAAATAACAATGACCACTAACCACGCGATATACGTAGTTTTATTCTACACTATTTTAATACAATACTTATACAAAAGTTTATTAAAAAATACCACAATGACATTCAGCAGATATTTCCATTATGATTTAACTGTCAACACTGAGCACTGACCGATCCCTTTTAAAATGAATAATGCCAAAAATCGGTCACTGCGAACGCCACATGTCCTATGTGATAGATAAATAATAATTTAAACGTATCCAATCAAAGAAAAATAGTCCTTCAAATAGAGAATCTTAAAATAATATTTGTAATCTGCAAGCTTGTTTTAGTACTAAAAAGGCTGACTTGGGTTAAAGATGTAAAACATACTGTATTTTTTTTGTATGGAGGAATAAGCTGAGTTAATCAGCTAGTTTCATCGTTCACGGAAAATGGGCTGGGTGCTGGGCGCATTTCATAAATATTTTTGTGGAAAGATATAAACGGTGGTGGTAATTTATAATGAATACCAATAATTTTATTTATTTTCCCATAAACAGAGTTACTATAAAACATGATTATCGAAATTCAAATATAATGGTAAGCTTTGTATAATTGCTTATTTTAACGATTGCTAATTTCGCCTACTTTTTTTTATTTATTTTTTTTATTTTTTTTATTTATTTAATCCAATATAAAATACAATACAAATACATAGTTAACAAAAATGTCTATACAATAGGTGGGTACATTCAATATATATATATTTTTATGGATATAGCCACTCCACTGGCCCACAGGCACGTTCCGGAGTGTCAGTGTATTTTTTATTCATACATAATTGTACATAATTTCACATAAAAAATTTAAATTTCAAAAAAATAAAAATTAAAACATATCTACATCAATAAAACGAGAAAGGATTTTCAAGAAACTATAATTACATTCTTATATATGAAACATATTCCTCAGCTTCCTGTCTAGTCTTTTTAGTAATCCATTTATGTACTCTAGCTTTGAAAATATTGTTTTTCATTTTGTTCGCCAATATGTCCTTGCTTAAAAAGTTGTATAGCTTAGGGGCCAGAAACGTATAATGCCTTTGTCCGTAATTTGTTTTTTTCTTTGGGAGCAGAAGTATTGTCTTTTGTCTTTGCCTAGTGTCGTAAATTTGTTGTCCGTCATTATGTCTGTCAGGATTTTGATGGAAATGTCTTAAAATTGTCTTTATGTATATTTGTCTTATGTCTAGTACTGGAAATTCTGTAAAAAGTCTGTCTGTAGAGTATTGGTAAGGCTTTTTACTGGCTACTCTTAGTAAGGCTTTTTGGGCTTTTATTAATGGCTCTAATGTAGTTTTATTTGTTCCTCCCCATCCTATTATTCCGTAACTAATAGTTGATTGTGCTAGAGCATAGTATACATTAATTAGAGTTGCTTTGTTTAAAAATTCAACCAACATTTTTCTTGCCAAGTTGATTTTACCCTGTTCTCGGCACTTACCCTATCAATTATCCTTTTTGTTATCTTTTATCATTTTTAAAAAGTACAGATCTATATTTTTGCCTTTGGTTATCCCCTGTAAACAACGTGCTAATTTGGCTGTAAAAAAATAATCCAGATACTAAAAAATCGTAAATTGATGGAATTACCATACGCCTCAAATCCAGCCTATTCAATTTTAAATTACTACGATAACGTTCCATTGCTTTTGCCACGCTCTTAATACGTCACAATTTTGTTAAATTTTAAAATTAAAATTAATTTAAATAGAACATCTTCACGAATCTTGATGTCGCAATTGTCAAGGCCACATATGTTGCATTTTTGTAGAGACATATTTCTTAGCAATTTTATTTAAAAGTCATGTATGAAAACATTTCTCCGAAATATCCATATTAAATTTGAAATTTCAATTAATTTTTCTAAGCCCATTTCACATATTTTTATCGTTATTTGTAGTATGTGACATTATTCCGACGTTGCTGATATTTTTACATAAGGTATAGTTAATTTAAATCAACTCTATTTATTCATTTCAAAGATGGTGAACGGTAATTTACATTTTTTAGATTATAGTGCTTTCTATATTAACTTTTGTATGGGTACTATTGTGTACTATATTTACGTGAATACTTATTTTTAAAATGACTTTAATTGTTATTATTATAACTTTTTTTAAATTTATGTTTAATTTTTTATGAGACGTAAAATAATTTTATTGTATTTAATACACTTATATTTTGTATCACTCGAAGAAAAAAAAAGTTTTTTTCCCTTTTAAAATTTTATTTGCACACATTGTTTAAATATTTTTTTTATGTGTAAATATGTTCTCTTTACGAAACTACTGTGTTATAGTATTTTTGTAACATAATACTTTTCAAAAATATTTTGAGTTTGTCCATATTTCTGTAGACAAGGACTGGATTCAACTCACTGGGGAACTGTTAACATGAACATATTAAAACAAAGATGAAGAACATTTTAGAGAAGGTAATATGTAAGTCTAGGCATCTACAGGGCTTATGACTGGGAGTTGAATCCAGTCCTTGTCTACAAAAATATGGACAAACTCAAAATATTGTTGATAAATCCACCTGGTCCATGAAGAAGTACTGAAATTGAAAAAAATAAAAATTTTCAGGGGTGGCCTAGTATGTAGGTGGAATAATTCAATTAGATGAATCTCACCCGCATAAATAAAGGTTTCAGCTGTTTAGCTTCACAAACATCAACAGATGAAAGAGTTGAAGGAATAAAGATGTTCGAATATGGGCAGAATGGTGAATGTTACATAGTGTGTAAATTGGCCACTTAAACCAGCCAATGGCAGGTCATAAGCCCTGTAGATGCCTAGACTTCTAAATTACCTTCTCTAAAATGTTCTTCATCTTTGTTGTAATATGTTAATAATACTTTTCAATTTGATTTTTATCTTTTTCACATTTTATTGAAGTGTTTATATTATTTTAAATATGTATCTTTGTAAGGTAAAAGGCACTGCGTGCCGTGTTTATCAATAAATAAATTAATAAATAAATTTCCTTGTTGATAATTTTCAACACTACTGGGTCTAATCGGACCCATCTCCGCTGGGTTAACAATAATTAGTTAGAAAATCACTAATAAATGTTTGTGCATTTTTCAGGGCTGGCCTGGGTAGAAATAGGATTTTCAGCGCTCGGCCACTTGATTGGCATCGGGTTCGGAGTAGTAGTGAATATGGCCATAGGGGCCTTCATAGACGGTGTAGCTGTGCTGGCCATGCCTTGGTACTCCAACGTCTGGCTCGTTTTCCCCCTCTTCTGGTGCCCTTGTCTTACGGGATATGGACTAGTCCTTTTATTGGTCGACAAATGGAGAAAAAAGAAGGTAATTTACCTTGTTGTTAGATCTGCATGTTGGTATAAAGATACCTACAAAAATAACTCTGTGGTGGTATTCTAGGTTTTTATTTTTTAATGTGATGACACTTTGCTTCATATAATGGCCACACTGACGATTAAACGTCAAATGATGCATACACCAGGAAATAAAACTAATGCGGTTTGGTCAATTCAACCTAATTAAGTGTTTTGGGTAATGCTTAAGATCGCAATAACGTTCTAAATGAAAATCACCTTGTTCGATTTCACGTGTTCATATTTCTTGACGTTTAATCATCAGAGTGGCCATATATAAAGCAAAAATGAGTCGCATGAAAGAGAAGATTCATAATTGCAACACTGGAGTATTGATACTCAGTTCAGCGTTGCCATTACAACCGATTTTTCTGTAGATCTACAGAATTTAGGAGCAATCTACCGAATTCTATTGAATATCTACCGATTTCTATACATTTCCTCGTTTTTTTTTCATAGAACAATACAACAATACAAATAAAACGAATACATGTCATAATAATTTATTGTTTGTTTGCTCACTTAGGTTGCCATCTGTTGATTGTTAAAAAAACTCCTTATCTATTGTACATAAGCATATAATGAATTTTAAATATAATGAAAATAATTCGTTAGTATTGGTCAATGGTGATTCCCGGTTATTTTCAAATAGATAATATTGTGGTATGATAAATCATGACTTCACGATTTCATGACATTATTGAAAAATTCATATATATCTTTGTTTATCTTATGAGGAGAAATGAAAGGGGATCACCTTTTATATAAAAATGATAGAAATGGTTTTTCTTCAGTTAATAAACTATTTAAATTTAGTTGAATCATTGTTTTAAGCAATGTTTTCAGTTCTTCAACAGTTTTTATGTCTGAATCAAATCACATCCTTGAAATAGAGAAGGTTCAAAGGCGACATTTGCGATACTTATATCTTTAAAAAGTAATAATTATCCTTCATTATTTCTAGCAGGGATGCTGGATTACAACACCCCCAAATCTCGTCGTCAAATTTCTCTTAATAAACATTTCTATAAGCTGATTTCTGGAAGGATATATTATACTGACAGAGATCAATTTGTATGTTCCCAATAATTATACTAGAGCGAGATTTCGTTCACTTTTTTACACACCAAATGTATGTCGGAATCCACCCATCAATAGGGCAATTCGATTGTGGAAAATATGGATTTTTTTTTCGGTACATATCGGCAGTTTAGCAGCCATCTGCTTTCTATTCATTAAAGCTAGGGTTTCCTAGGACAGCGGTGCCCGTATCTTAACGGCCGTAGTGAACGGTGATGCGGTGGACAGCCGTCGTAGTGGTGACTAGAGAGTGGTTTTATTTTTTAACGGTGTTATCAACACCATTTTTATAGGAAACCACTCTCTAGTCACCGTTACGACGGCTGTCAACCGCATTAATGTTCACTACGGCCGTTAAAATACGGGCACCGCTGTCCTAGGAAACCCGAGCTTAACTTCTAACTTATGTTTATATTCTACATTAAGTGATGGGATAAACATATCGCGGGCATACAAAAGAAATTGACCAAGTGAAAAAATCAATGATGTTCAGGGGAGCCATTTTAGTGTTTTTCTAGAGTTCAATTGCTTCTCAAAGATCAGATTTTTCAAGTAGGTGGTTGATAATTGGACATTATATATACGTCACTTTCAACTTTTATGTAAAGTATAAACGTATTTCAAAAACATTATCACTTTTAAATAAAAAAATATATAAATAGTAAAATTTGTCATGAAATTTTGCAGATAAACATTTTTGTTTCGTTCATTGAGGGAAGAAGTATTTTAGTTTATTTTATTTTATAACTATAAATTATGTTTTTGGGATTTTAAAATATTTATAAAGGTTAAATAAACACAGAAATACAAAATAAATGAATAAGAACAAATAATTAACAAGTGTTAGGTAATAATCTAAAGAATAAATTTTATTAGTGAACTTTTAATTCAAAAAAACATATCTGTCAAATACAAAACGAATACGAACTTACTTAATACTTACTACTTACTCTAACTAACTCTTCGCTGGTGACATCTACCTACATGTAAAATGTTACTTAATCAATTCTTTGGATCTTAAATTTACTAATAAAAGTGACGATGTGTGTTGGTCAGTTTTACTTGTCAAAAATCTTTGAGCTTCTATCAAATGGTCACAAATTTTAAAAACTATTTTTTTTTGGAGTGTCGGATCGACTTAACATTTTTACCAGTCAGGCATTATGCTAATACGATTTCAATAATCTCAATTTCGACATTTTTGCAAAAGGTCACTTTAACTTGTATATTTATTTATTTAAATTTTATTCCAGTAAAATGGCTATAAAGTGCAGAGCCAATTCTACCATATAAACATATAAACATGAACATAAATATAAATATAAACAAAAATATAACAATAAACATAAATATAAACATAAAATAAAATTTTATATTGCAGCACTTATGGTGGTCTTAACATATCGCGCCATCGCTTGAACAACGGTGATTGGATCCACTCTGCAGTGGCTTGGAGAATTTCGTTATTAGACTTTTTTAGGCGTTCCCATAGGCTCCAGGCTCTTTGGCGAAGTAGGGCAGCGAAGGTGTTTATTCGTCCAGCTGTAAACATTTCAGAGGCACTGCAGTACCTAGGCAATCCGAATAATTGTCGGTATGAGTTGTTATACGTGATCCTTAATTATAACCACGATATACAGCCCGTACAGTAATGTTGGCTACAATTATGGTCAAATGAATAAATAAATCATTTTTGCTATGTGTATTATTAGGTCGATGCTGAAAGATTCAGAAATGATGTCTCATACAATTTTTTAATTCTTTTTTCAGTGTAATCTTTCTGCATCCATGACAACTCAGCTTAATCTCGTAGCCAGCCAAATACCGTGGGCTCTGCTGTTATTTGTGACAACTTGTTTGGGAGTCAGATCTGCGGTGGCCATCGCTCTTCCTCTCCTGTTTTCAGCCCTAGCCAATCTGATCATTCATCTTACACCTTTATACCTAACCGGTACGATCATAATAGGGAAATATCACGTTTTTTTTTACATTTTTAAAGTAATAATTATCTATGAAATACTGTAGAGAAAAAAAAAATACTACTTATTCGTAGCATGAAAAAATATTTTCAAATATGTAATTTCGAATTCCCGCATACAGTCATTGCATTGACCACGCTCCTAATACGTCACGATTCATGATAATTTTCAACTCAACTGAGTGGAACTTTCTGGAACTCCAGACCTTCTGAATTTTTTTAGAACATCGTCACGAATCTTGACGTCACACTTATTAATGCCAAACATGTCGCGTTTTCCTAGTGACATATTTTTATATTTTGTATTTCTTTTTTAAAGTTATAAATGAAAACATTTCTCAACAATATCCATATTGATTTCGAGAATACAATTAATTATTCTAAATTCATTTTATATATTTTTATTAGTATTCGTAGAATGTGATATTTTCCTATTAAATGAGAAACTTTATAAATCAAAAACCAATATATAATTCAACAAAGTTACAGAGCTGAAACCTTTAATGTTGCGGGTGAGATTCGTCTGTTTTTTTATTATTATTTTTAACTTTATGAACGTCATCAGATGAAAGAATATAAATGTTTAAATATAGACAGAATGGTGAATGTTACACAGTGTGTAAAGTGGCCACGTAAACCAGCCAATGACAGGTCATTAGCCCTGTGGATGGATGCCGAGACTTCTATATATTTCGTTCTCTAAATTGTTCTTCATCGCTGTTGTACTATGTAAAGTTATAATATGGCGGCCTCCGTGGTGTAGTGGTCAAGATGCTTGACTTACACACGGAAGGTCCCGGGTTCGATTCCCGGTGAAAACACAAAAATTAAATGTGATTTTTCTGAAGCCTGTGATACAATTCACCACAGTAATTAGGCCTCCTGGCCTGTTGTGGTGCAATTTTTTTTTTTTTAATATCCTAAGACCCAAACAATCTTTTGGTAAATGTGTATTCCCCTCAATTACAACGCATTCAATAGTTAAATGTTTTTTCTACGAATCTCAGTAACTTCCTTAAAACATTTTTTTAATTTCTTTAATAGCACCCTATTGTCGGCCTCGTGGTGTAATATTCAGCGCGTTTGCCTACCATGCAAGGGGTCTCGGGTTCGATTCCTGACATGGTTGATATGAAACATTTATTCTAAAGAGTGTTTCTTTTTTATAAATTTATTAAGAAATTTCATAAAAAGTTTATGTTTTTGTAAATTTCTAAACATATCTACTTTTACACATCTAGTAAATGTTATCACTGTAACTCTCCAAAAAAAGAGACTAACTCTTGTGCTTGGAGAGTGACTTACACTGTTTTAGTGATTATTAACTAGAGTTTATATAATTTCAAATACGAGTACATGAGAAAGAAAAATAAAAACATAAAACAATAATACATTCATACTAATTAAAATTTAATGCTGTTTTTGCACGTGTTCAAAAAATTTCTTATATTAACTTAAAGTTTATTTATTGAAATATTATTTTTAATAGTTTTTAGTTCATTGGGAAGATTATTGTAAATTTTTACACCTTTGAAGACAAAGCTATTTTGACCATGACTTGTATGGAATTTAGAAATATCAATATTATGTTGGTATCTTAGTGACTTATTCATCTCAAATTCTTTTATTTTTTCTTCTTTATAAATTTGTATAATAGAATTTATTTTATAAAGAGTGTCTACTGTATGAACCTTAAATATTGTACATAGACTTTCCGTATTGAATGTTGAGGGTTTCTTTAAAATTTCTTTAATAATTCATCTTTGTACTATTTTATGAGGGTTTAATATATTGGCATATGCACCACCCCATCCTACAATACCATATTGTAACAAAAATTGTACAATTGAGATTTACACTAGAACACTTCATAGTCCCTGGACTTGGCACCTGAAGGGTAAGAATGATCATCTTACCTTTATGTAACAAAAATGATCAAGATACGCTGCAATTGATGCACCAATGCAGTGCCAATACAAAAATACAAAAAAACTGTTTAAACAATGGAAAAAAACGAAAACGGTTTTGTCAATTCAACCTAAATTGTTTTGAGTAATTGTGTTCTAAATAAAAATCTTCATATACGGGTTTTACGTGTCCGTATTTATTTAACTTTTAATCATCAGTGTGGCCATAAATGAAGCAAAGCTTACGTGCATGCAATAAATAAAAATCCCAAAATTAATCACTCTCTTGGGTTAGAAAAATTCATATTACCACCCCTAATACCGAGTTATGAAGAATTCACATAAAAGGAACTGTGAAACGACACATATTTTAAATAACAAACTGCATATGTTTTTTCTTAACATTTAGTATCCCGGAGCCGTGTAAACACGTGATTATATAACCTGACAGAAAAGTTTCTGGCTAAACATCAGAAACTTTTCTGCGCATTTGTCGATCTGCAAAAGGCATTTGATAGAGTTGACAGAGAGAAATTGTGAAAGGTTTTATCAGAGTATGGAGTAAATGGTAACCTGACAAGGGCTATTGCGTCACTGGATAAGGACAGCACAGCATGTGTGAAGGTGAATGGGTCATTCACATCGTGGTTTAATATTCCGAAAGGAGTCAAACAGGGATGTGTAATGTCACCATGGTTGTTCAACATATACATCGATAACTGTATGAAAGAATTGAAAGATTTAAGAATGGGAGCAAAAATGAGTGGTATAACTGTTAACTGTCTTCTGTATGCGAATGATGCCGTGCTTCTTGCTAGCAGCAAAGACGACCTTCAATTCTTGGTAACAAAAGTCTACGAGGTATGCAAGAAAAGCGATTTGCTTATGAATGTTGATAAATCGAAAGTGATGGTTTTTGAAAGGGATGAAAATATAACTAAATGTGAGATCAGCGTGAAGGAAGATTTTCTGAATCAGGTAGAAGAATTTGTGTACCTGGGAAGTATGTTTACTAGGGACGGAAAGTCCGAGAAAGATATTGAAAGGAGGGTGAGTGCCGGGAACAGGGTGAACGGTGCACTAAAATCTACTTTGGCAAACAAATGTTTATCGCAGGAGGCTAAACTAGTAGTTCACAACGGAGTTCTAGTTCCAACTCTAATGTATGGGAGTGAAGTATGGAATTGGAAAAATAATGATGAAAGTAGGTTGAATGCTGTCGAAATGCGATCCCTGAGGCGAATATGTGGTAAAACGATGTATGATAGGTGCACAAATGTCGAGATCGTGAAGTGTTTAAGGCTGAGACATGCATTATTGACAGAATCAAGAAAGGCGTGCTGCGTTGGTTTGGACATGTAGAGCGAATGGACAGCGAAAGAACGGCTAAAAGGATCTACGATGCAAATGTTGATGGATGCAGAAAACGAGGAAGACCGAGAAAGACATGGCACGATCAAGTCCATCAAATACTTGAAGATGGATATGTCAAAAGTAGGAATAATTGGCGTGCGTGCATGAGAAGATGTATGAATGTAGAGGAAGCGAGGTCTGTATGCCAAGATATAGTGTTATGGCGTTCTATTCTCTCTGCCTACCCCTACGGGGAAACGGCGTGATGGTTTGTTGTTGTTGTTGTTGTTGCGTTGTGTCCCGGTCTCGTGTTTTAACGTGATTTACCAGCTGTTCAAAAAAGTGCATTTTATTGACATCTAGTGACTTTCATTAGTACTTTTTCGCTGCTGGTAAACTACGTGAAAACACGGCACCGGGACACAACACGGGGTTATTATAATCACGTGTTTACACGGCTTCGGGATACAAAACACAAAAAAGGAGTGAGACGCTGTAAGTACATGTGCGAACATTGCAATGTGGCTCTCCATAAAGACCAATGATGGCTAAACTATCATACAAAAATTACTCATTAAATTGTTTCAAATAAATACGAGAAGTTAAAATTGATTTAACTTAGTATTTTCATACTTATGACACGTTTAAGAAACCCTTCACAAAGCATGAAATTTCACAAAAATGGGTCGGGCACAGGGTAAATTCTATGTGTATTCGGCCGGTACTCAAAGTGTCAAATAAAAAGGTGCCACCTGGATTAATAAAATAATATAAATAAATGAAATACTTCTCTTTTAGTTCATAAATGGGTCTGGGTGTACCTGTTTGTTCACATACCGTCCATCATATTCCAGATGTATATAATTCTGCTAATGTACACAACCCTGCTGCCCATCATGGGCCGCTCGGGAACTATCAATGCAGACTTGTTCATGGCACTGGTCTCTTCTGCAATGGCCATGTACTTCATCAACTTTGCTGTAAGTAATTTGTAAGTAAGTACATGGGATAATTATATATTTCATTTTACCCAAACATTGTCAAGCTAATAAGCGAATAAAAAAACTAAGTTTTTAATTTTTAATATCTCTTTTCTTTAATTTAAAGATATAATAAATAAAATAATAAAATTGAGACTCCTGAAACATTATATATACAAGCAGTCGTACTTGCTACCTAGAAAGGTTCTACTCTTTCGGTTATACATAGGAAGTAAGTACTACTGACTTTGCAACAATAACTGAAGACCCAGAGATTCAGTCCGTTTGTATAATATACTCATATAAAGGTCTATTTTTTTTTTGGACAACCTCAAAATATTGTTGATAAACCCACCTGGTTCACAAAGAAGCATAGAAATTGAAAAAATAAGATTTCCAGGCGTAGCCTAGTATGTAGGTGAAATAATTCAAGGGTTTCTGCTCTTTAACTTCACAAACATCAATAGATTAAAGAATTGAAGGAATATATATGTTCACCGGCGGCCTCCGTGGTGTAGTGGTCAAGACGCTTGACTCACACGCGGAAGGTTCCGGGTTCGATTCCCGGTGAGAACACAAAAATTAAAATGTGATTTTTCTCAAGCCTAGGTGCTCTGTGATGTAATTCACCACTTTAATTAGGCCTCCTGGCCTGTTGTGGTGCAAAAAGTAAAAATATGGGCAGCATGGTGAATGTTTTATTTATATATATATATATATGTATATATCAGTCCCTTTCCGCACCTGATGGTGCATAAGGCACTGCATTGGTACACCAATCGCAGCATAAATCAATCATTTTTCTTACATGAAGGTAAGATGATCAGCCTTACGCTTCAGGTACCATTCCAGGGACTATGAAATATTCTGGTGTGAAAACACCCTTTAAAATATATTTTTAAAAATTATAAATATAAATTTTAGCAACATTTTGAGTTTGTCCAAATTTTTGTGGACAAGGACTGGATTTAACTCCCTGGGGAGCTGTTTATATTAACATTTTACAACAGAGATGAAGAACATTTAAGAAAAGAGAAGGTAATATAGAAGTCTAGGCATCTACAGGGCTTATGACCTGTCAATGGCTGGTTTAGGTGGCCACTTTACACACTGTGTAACATTCACCATTCTGCCTATATTTGAACATCTATATTCCTTCAATTCTTTCACCTGTTGATGTTTGTGAAGTTAACGAGCTGAAACCTTTATTTATGCGGGTGAGATTCATCTAATTGAATTATTTCACCTACATACTTACTAGGTAACGCCTGAAAATATTATTTTTTCAATTTCTATACTTCTTCATGGACCAGGTAATTTTATTACTATTTATAGCGTTATTTTAGTTAATATTTTAGCGTTCTTATAATCAACCCAAATATTTTAATTTTGGTGACCATTTCCAACGAGTTGTAAATAACTCACTATTAGAGAATGGAAATCAAGTTGAGGTAGAGTAGGGTTCGAACCCCGGACCTCTGATCCGTGAATCCGCAACACTAGCCACGGGACCACAATGAGATTGTGTAATGTTAATATATTAACC